>NC_037343.1:38379990-38683020 GCF_002263795.3 Bos taurus
AAAGTCTACTACAGGGAACTTAGTTTGTTTTGTTTCGTTTAATGGACACAGTGAGCAGTTGGGCCATTTCTGTCTCTACATGCCATCATTAGCATTTTATCCCAGAATATGCTATAGTTGTCTGAGGTCCACAAGAAGTGCCAAAATGCTGAGGATGGCAAAAGGGAAAAATGGAACAAATACTTCTGATTCTCAATGACATCCCTGAGTGCTAAATGAGACAACTCCAGAACGATCCTACTTCAGGACTTATTATGTGCAAAACTGAGCATTACTTAGTACTTAAGCCACTTAAAATTTCATTTTCTTCTTGCAACCAAAAGCTTTCTAAATGGAAGACCAACCCTCAAATGCATTGTTTTGTTGTTGCTATTGTCATTGTGTGCTCAGCTATGCTTGACCCTTTGTGACCCCACAGACTGTAGTCTACTAGGCTCCTCTGTCCATGGAATTTTCCAGGCAAGAATATTGGAGCGGGTTGCCATTTCCTTCTCCGGGGGATCTGCCTGACTCAGGGATAGAACCTGTGTCTCCTGCATTGGCAGGTGATTTCTTTACCCCTGCACCACCTGGGGGAACTCATTAAGATGAATTGCAGTGACTCATCTGTAATGATAATAACATCGCTAGATGGTTCTTTTTAAATCTTGGTTTAAAAACAATAATGATGCTCTCACATAAAGTGCTGAATACACATTATTGCTGTAGGAATATGTCAGATTATTCCTAAATTGTACCCAGTTCCTAAACCCAGTTCCTGGAAAACCTGTGCCAGGCTGCTGTTACATTGAGTATGACCTTACAGGATACTTCGTCCTGAGATTCTAGTTTTCTGTTCTCCAGTCTTTCATACAAAAAACATTTCCCCATATATGCCTTGGCTTTAAAAGTATTTAAAAATTTGGAGGATAAGTCTCTGGGTCACTATCTTTCTAAAAAGCATACATTGCTTCAAAATAAAAACCTGCTGTGAAAATGGTCCATTTTTCACACCTCATTTCCCATCAAAATTCTAGTTCATGTTTTTAGCTTGCTTCACGTCTTCCTCTGGAGAATAAGAAACACGCCATGTTTGAAAATAACATTGGCTTGTGCAAGAGAAATTCATCAGTCATGTTTTCAGGTGTAAATTTTTTTTTTTTTTGAGTCCAAGGATTTTTAATTTTTTCTTTATTATTATTTTTACTTTACAATATTGTATTGGTTTTGCCATACATCAACATGCATCTGCCACGGGTGTACATGTGTTCCCCATCCTGAACCCTCCTCCCACCTCCCTCCCCATACCATCCCTCTGGGTCATCCCAGTGCACCAGTCCCAAGATTCCTGTATCCTGCATCGAACCTGGACTGGCGATTCATTTCTTATATGATATTATACATGTTTTAATGGCATTCTCCCAAATCATCACCCCCTCCCTCTCCCACAGAGTCTAGAAGACTGTTCTATACATCTGTGTCTCTTTTGCTGTCTCACATACAGGGTTGTGGTTACCATCTTTCTAAATTCTATATATATGCGTTAGTATACTGTATTGGTGTTTTTCTTTCTGGATTACTTCACTCTGTATAATAGGCTCCAGTTTCATCCACCTCATTAGAACTGATTCAAATGTATTCTTTTTAATGGCTGAGTAATACTCCATTGTGTATATGTACCAAAGCTTTCTTATCCATTCATCTGCTGATGGACATCTAGGCTGCTTCCATGTCCTGGCTATTATAAACAGTGCTATGATGAACATTGGGGTACACGTGTCTCTTTCCCTTCTGGTTTCCTCAGTGTATATGCCCAGCAGTGGGATTGCTGGATCATAAGGCAGTTCTATTTCCAGTTTTTTAAGAAATCTCCACACTGTTCTCCATAGTGGCTGTACTAGTTTGCATTCCCACCAACAGTGTAAGAGGGTTCCCTTTTTTCCACATCCTCTCCAGCATTTATTGCTTGTAGACTTTTGGATCACAGCGATTCTGACTGGTGTGAAATGGTACCTCATTGTGGCTTTGATTTGCATTTCTCTGATAATGAGTGATGTTGAGCATCTTTTCATGTGTTTGTTAGCCATCTGTATGTCTTCTTTGGAGAAATGTCTATTTGGTTCTTTGGCCCATTTTTTGATTGGGTCGCTTATTTTTCTGGAATATTTTTGAAATTAGTTGTTTGTCAGTTGCTTCATTTGCTATTATTTTCTCCCATTCTGAAGGCTGTCTTTTCACCTTGCTTATAGTTTCTTTTTTTGTGCAGAAGCTTTTAATTTTAATTAGATCCCATTTGTTTATTTTTGCTTTTATTTCCAATATTCTGGGAGGTGGGTCATAGAGGATCCTGCTGTGATGTATGTCAGAGAGTGTTTTGCTTATGTTCTCCTCTAAGAGTTTTATAGGTTCTGGTCTTATGTTTAGATCTTTAATCCATTTTGAGTTTATTTTTGTGTATGGTGTTAGAAAGTGTTCTAGTTTCATTCTTTTACAAGTGGTTGACCAGTTTTCCCAGCACCACTTGTTAAAGAGATTGTCTTTTCTCCATTGTATATTCTTGCCTCCTTTGTCAAAGATGAGGTGTCCACAGGTGCGTGGATTTATCTCTGGGATTTCTGTTTTGTTCCATTGATCTATACTTCTGTCTTTGTGCCAGTACCATACTGTCTTGATGACTGTGGCTTTGTAGTAGAGCCTGAAGTCAGGCAGGTTGATTCCTCCAGTTCCATTCTTCTTTCTCAAGATAGCTTTGGCTATTCGAGGTTTTTTGTATTTCCATACAAATTGTAAAATTATTTGTTCTACCTCTGTGAAGAATACCGTTGGTAGCTTGATAGGGATTACATTGAATCTATAAATTGCTTTGGGTAGTATAAGCATTTTCACTATATTGTTTCTTCCAATCCATGAACATGGTATATATTTCTCCATTTATTAGTGTCCTCTTTGATTTCTTTCACCAGTGTTTTATAGTTTTCTATATATAGGTCTTTGGTTTCTTTAGGTAGATATATTCCTAAGTATTTTATTCTTTTCATTGCAATGGTGAATGGAATTATTTCCTTAATTTCTCTGTTTTCTCATTATTAGTGTATAGGAATGCAAGGGATTTCTGTGTGTTGATTTTATATCCTGCAACTTTACTATATTCATTGATTAGCTCTAGTAATTTTCTGGTGGAGTCTTTAGGGTTTTCTATGTAGAGGATCATGTCATCTGCAAATAGTGAGAGTTTTACTTCTTCTTTTCCAATTTGGATTCCTTTTATTTCTTTTTCTGCTCTGATTGCTGTGGCCAAAACTTCCAAAACTATGTTGAATAGTAGTGGTGAGAGTGGGCACCCTTGTCTTGTTCCTCACTTTAGGGGAAATGCTTTCAATTTTTCACCATTGAAGATAATGTTTGCTATGGGTTTGTCATATATAGCTTTTATTATGTTGAGGTATGTTCCTTCTATTCCTGCTTTCTGGAAAGTTTTTATCATAAATGGATGTTGAATTTTGTCAAAGGCTTTCTCTGCATCTATTGAGATAATCATATGGCTTTTATTTTTCAATTTATTAATGTGGTGTATTACATTGATTGATTTGCAGATACTGAAGAATCCTTGCATCCCTGGGATAAAGCCCACTTGGTCATGGTGTATGATCTTTTTAATGTGTTGTTGGATTCTGATTGCTAGAATTTTGTTAAGGATTTTTGAATCTATGTTCATCAGTGATATTGGCCTGTAGTTTTCTTTCTTTGTGGCATCTTTGTCAGGTTTTGGTATTAGGGTGATGGTGGCCTCGTAGAATGAGTTTGGAAGTTTACCTTTCTCTTCAATTTTCTGATAGAGTTTGAGTAGCATAGGTGTCAGCTCTTTAAACTTTTGGTAGAATTCAGCTGTGAAGCCGTCTGGACCTGGGCTTTTATTTGCTGGAAGATTTCTGATTACAGTTTCAATTTCTGTGCTTGTGATGGGTCTGTTAAGATTTTCTATTTCTTCCTGGTTCAGTTTTGGAAAGTTGTACTTTTCTAAGAATTTGTCCATTTCTTCCACATTGTCCATTTTATTGGCATATAATTGCTGATAGTATTCTCTTATGATCCTTTGTATTTGTGTGTTGTCTGTTGTGATCTTTCCATTTTCATTTCTAATTTCATTGATTTGATTTTTCTCCCTTTGTTTCTTGATGAGTCTGGCTAATGGTTTGTCAATTTTATTTATCCTTTCAAAGAACCAGCTTTCGGCTTTGTTGATTTTTGCTATGGTCTCCTTTGTTTCTTTTGCATTTATTTCTGCCCTAATTTTTAAGATTTCTTTCCTTCTACTAACTCTGGGGTTCTTCATTTCTTCCTTTTCTAGTTGCTTTAGGTGTAGAGTTAGGTTATTTATTTGACTTTTTTCTTGTTTCTTGAGGTATGCCTGTATTGCTATGAACTTTCCCCTTAGCACTGCTTTTACAGTGTCCCATAGGTTTTGGGTTGTTGTGTTTTCATTTTCATTCGTTTCTATGCAAATTTTGATTTCTTTTTTGATTTCTTCTGTGATCTGTTGGTTATTCAGCGGCGTGTTGTTCAGCCTCCATATGTTGGAATTTTTAATAGTTTTTCTCCTGTAATTGAGATCTAATCTTACTGCATTGTGGTCAGAAAAGATGCTTGGAATTATTTCAATTTTTTTGAATTTACCAAGGCTAGATTTATGGCCCAGGATGTGATCTATCCTGGAGAAGGTTCCATGTGCGCTTGAGAAAAAGGTGAAATTCATTGTTTTGGGGTGAAATGTCCTATAGATATCAACTAGGTCTAACTGGTCTATTGTATCATTTAAAGTTTGTGTTTCCTTGTTATATTTCTGTTTAGTTGATCTATCCATAGGTGTGAGTAGGGTATTAAAGTCTCCCATTATTATTGTGTTATTGTTAATTTCCCCCTTCATACTTGCTAGCATTTGTCCTACATATTGCGGTGCTCCTATGTTGGGTGCATATATATTTATAATTGTTATATCTTCTTCTTGGATTGATCTTTTGATCATTATTTAGTGTCCTTCTTTGTCTCTTTTTACAGCCTTTGTTTTAAAGTCTATTTTATCTGATATGAGTATTGCTACTCCTGCTTTCTTTTGATCTCTATTTGCATGGGAAATCTTTTTCCAGCCCTTCACTTTCAGTCTGTATGTGTCCACTGTTTTGAGGTGGGTCTCTTGTAGACAACATATGTAGGGGTCTTGTTTTTGTATCCATTCAGCCAGTCTTTGTCTTTTGGTTGGGGCATTCAACCCATTTACGTTTAAGGTAATTATTGATAAGTATGATCCTGTTGCCATTTACTTTATTGTTTTGGGTTCGAGTTTATGCACCGTTTTTGTGTCTCCTGTGTAGAGAATATCCTTTAGCATTTGTTGGAGAGCTGGTTTGGTGGTGCTGAATTCTCTCAGCTTTTGCTTGTCTGTAAAGCTTTTGATTTCTCCTTCATATTTGAATGAGATCCTTGCTGGGTACAGTAATCTGGGCTGTAGGTTATTTTCTTTCATCACTTTAAGTATGTCTTGCCATTCCCTCCTGACCTGATGAGTTTCTATTGAAAGATCAGCTGTTATCCTTATGGGAATCCCCTTGTGTGTTATTTGTTGTTTTTCCCTTGCTGCTTTTAATATTTGTTCTTTGTGTTTGATCTTGGTTAATTTGACTAATATGTGTCTTGGGGTGTTTCGCCTTGGGTTTATCCTGTTTGGGACTCTCTGGGTTTCTTGGACTTGGGTGATTATTTCCTTCCCCATTTTAGTAAAGTTTTCAACTATTATCTCCTCAAGTATTTTCTCATGGTCTTTCTTTTTGTCTTCTTCTTCTGGGACTCCTATGATTCAAATGTTGTGGCATTTAATATTGTCCTGGAGGTCTCTGAGATTGTCCTCATTTCTTTTAATTCGTTTTTCTTTTTTCCTCTCTGATTAATTTATTTCTACCATTCTATCTTCTATTTCACTAATCCTATCTTCTGCCTCCATTATTCTACTATTTGTTGCCTCCAGAGTGTTTTTTATCTCATTTATTGCACTATTCATTATATATTGACTCTTTTTTATTTCTTCTAGGTCCTTGTTAAACTTTTCTTGCATTTTCTCAATCCTTGCCTCCAGGCTATTTATCTGCGATTCCATTTTTATTTCAAGATTTTGGATCATTTTCACTATCATTATTTGGAATTCTTTATCAGGTAGATTCCCTATCTCTTCCTCTTTTGTTTGGTTTGGTGGGCATTTATCCTGTTCCTTTACCTGCTGGGTATTCCTCTGTCTCTTCATCTTATTTATATTGCTGAGTATGGGGTAGCCTTTCTGTATTCTGGCAGTTTGTGGAGTTCTTTTTATTATGGAGTTTCCTCACTGTGGGTGGGGTTGTATCGGTGGCTTGTCAAGGTTTCTTGGTTAGGGAAGCTTGTGTCGGTGTTCTGGTGGGTGCAGCTGGATTTCTTCTCTCTGGAGTGCAATGAAGTGTCTAGTAACGAGTTATGAGATGTCAATGGTTTTGGAGTAACTTTGGGCAGCCTGTATATTGAAGCTCAGGGCTGTGTTCCTGTGTTGCTGGAGAAGTTGTGTGGTATGTCTTGCTCTGGAACTTGTCGGCCCTTGTGTGGTGCTTGGTTTCAGTATATGGAGGCATTTGATGAGCTCTTATTGCTTAATGTTCCCTGGAGTCAGGTGTTCTATGATGTTCTCAGGATTTGGACTTAAGCCTCCTGCTTCTGGTTTTCCGTCTTATTTTTACAGTAGTCTCAAGACTTCTTCTATACAGCACTGTTGATAAAACATCTAGGTTAAAGATGAAAAGTTTCTCCACAGTGAGGGACACCCAGAGAGGTTCACAGAGTTACATGGAGAAGAGAAGAGGGAGGAGAGAGTTAGAGGTGACCCGAATGAGATGAGGTGGAATCAAAAGAGGAGAGAGCAAGCTAGCCAGTAATCACTTCCTTATGTGCACTCCACAGTCTGGACCGCTAAGAGATGTTCATGGAGTTATACAGAGAAGAGAAGAGGGAGGAAGGAGACAGAGGTGGCCAGGAGGATAAAAGAGGGGAATGAAAAGGAGAGAGACAGATCTAGCCAGTAATCAGTTCACTAAGTGTCCTCCACCGTCTGGAATACGGTGGAGATTCAGAGATTCAGAGATTCAGAGAGTTGGGTAGAGAAGAGAAGAGGGAGGGAGGAGACAGAGGCGACCTAGTGGAGAAAAAGGAGGGTCCAAAGGGGAAGAGAGCAGTCAAGCCAGAAATCTCGCTCCCAAGTAAAAATAGGTACTGAAGATTGGGTTCCTAAAGGTACAAAATTGATAACAAATACCAAAAAGCAAAGATTAAAATTCTAGAGTAGAGGTTGGATTTTCAAAAATACAATATTAAAGAAAAGAAGAAGAAGAAAAAAAAGTCACAAAAGTTATTTTAAAAATATATATATATGACATTTGCTTTAAAAAATAGTCTTTTTTTTGAAAAGTAATAGTAGGTTATAAAAATGAAAATTAAAGGAATAAGAGAGGACTTAAAATTTTTTAAAAGTTAGAAAAAAAAAGAAAAGAATGGTCGTAAAAATAGTAAAAATATATCTAGGACTTTCTTTGGTGTTGTGGGCAGTGTAGGGTCAGTTCATTT
The DNA here is from genome assembly GCF_002263795.3 of Bos taurus. Taxonomy (NCBI): domain Eukaryota; kingdom Metazoa; phylum Chordata; class Mammalia; order Artiodactyla; family Bovidae; genus Bos; species Bos taurus. Next base: position 38,387,605 of record NC_037343.1, read on the forward strand.
TCGGATAGTTTCTTGGTCTGGCTTATATTTCTCAAGATCTATAGGCCCCTTCCTATGTAGTCGGTACTAACTACAGGGTTTTAATCTATTGCACCTGTCACTTCCAAGGCAGTTCCCTCGGTTTTAGCTTCTGTTTGCTGGTCTCTTCAGTGTCTGACTTCCGCCCTGACACAAGGGGGCGGTGGTGGACACTTTTAGGCTCACTCGCTCAGTCGCGCTGTGGGGAGGGAGGGACGCTGCAAACAAATAACACTGGCGTGTGCTTGCAGTGCCTCAGCCACACTGGGCCTGCCCGCGCTCACTGTGTGTGCACCCTCCCTGCCCACACAGCTCAGGCTCTAGCTTGCTCCGCCGGAAACCATCCGAGGCCAGCCCTGGGCTGCATGCACCTCCCAGGTCTAAGCCGCTCAGGTTCAGGCACTCGGATAGTCCTCAGAAGCGCAGACTCTGTTGGGCCTGCGTTTTGTGCCCTTCCCAGCTCCGAGCAGCTCGGGTGATGAAGTGTTTGGTGACAGCGGTCACTGCGACTTATCGTCTCTCCCATCCCTGCCGCTCAGTTTTCTGGGTGTACAACTGGCGCACCTTCTCAGGCAGATGACTGTCCAGAACCCCAAGAAGTCTTAGTAAGCAAAGAAGCCTGCTTGCAGTTTGGTAGATAATGTCTCTCTGGGGCTGCGATTGCCCCCTTCCGGCTCTGGCTGCCTGTCACCAGAGGGGGATGGTCTGCAGTCGGCTAGTTCTGTTCCACCCTTTGTTCTGTGTGTGGGCCTGGCTGTTGGGGGCCAGAGTGAGGTACTCCGCCCATGGCAAAGGTCATGAGGAAGGAGGCTCGACATACGCAAAGGCGGGATCGAGCCTCAGGAGTCCCCCTGGAAATCCTCGAGCGTCTACCCCCATAACCAGAGCCTGCCTACTTTACTACTTTGTGCTCTTTCCTACATCTCTGACTTTACAGGGGGCTGTCCCTCACCACCTCTTTCGGAGAAGGAGTTAACCTAGAGCTCCAGTCAATAAAAACTCTTGGGTGTGACAAGAGTGTTTTAACCTACAAACTCCTCTGAAGGTTCTCTAGCCTGCCTGACAGGCTCGTCGGGCCACATGTGATTGCTCACAGCCTCCCAACCGTGAGAGGCACGAGATGCTTTAAATCCTCTAAAAACAGGTTCTTTAGAGAAGTTAGAAAACTATAAGTATAGTGGGCTAATTAGAAATTGTGTTGGTGAAGGGTTTTTCATTTGTTGAGCCAATGTTTGTTGCTAAGTCTCCATATCCCCTGCCCTTACACACATTAATGAATATATAGAAGGAATAAGTATTAACCTTTGATGTTAATCACGTTAGACCTTAGGCTAAGTAAATTCTTTCCTTAACTAAAACCCACTACACCCTCACCCTGTAGGAATGTAACTTTATTTGGGTGGCGTCTGTTTTGAGAATAATCAGCCCTGGAGAAATAAGTGTCCTGATTGACTGACCGCTGTCACAAGGAGAGGGTCATAAATTGTCAGCAGGCCCCCCTGGCCAGAAGATGATGTAACACCCCTAAGACCTCTGTATACATTTGTGTGAAGCACCTGACTTTAATAAAAGTCAGGACTGCTGTCCCCACGTGACTTTTGTATAACATCTCAGTGTATAAAAACAGACTCTGGAAAATAAAGAATTGGGATCAGTTTCTCGAAATACTGGTCTCCCCATGTCGCTCTCTCTCTCACTCTGGCTGAGTCTCCATCTGGAGCGCGGAACCCACCATGCTTACTAATTATGCCTGGGCTTCTAAGATCCGACCGGGGAGGCCTCAGTGTCTCCTCTCCTTCGGGAGAACGGAAGGACGCCTGCGGCCTACGTAAGTGGTGCAAACTTCTTGTCTTGAAGTTTTATTGGTCTCCCGCGTAAACCAAGCTACTCAGCCTCTTTTCTCCACTGAATTTTCCTACTGAGCTATCCTTATTCTATTACTCTTTATATCTTTAATTAATATCTAATTGAAGCTATTGTATCCTGATCCTCGCCTATGCCGTCTCTCCTTCGAATACCCTGGATTAGCCGGGGCTGGTCCCCGGCACCTGGCGGTGTCTTAGGGCTTTTTGCGTGGTAGCTATCCCACAGTCTGGTTTGCTAGCCCAAGTTAGTTCACTCTGATTACCCTGGGGGCATTCAGGCCGGATCCTTACTCTAAGCAATGCAGCTCGTGCCTCCCTGCCCAGCCCCCGCTTGCTAGTGGCGGGCTCAGGCATCTGCGCTGCTTCTCCGCTGGGGGAGTTACTGTTGGGCTCCTAATCTGTGGGGTTTAATTATTTACTTATTTTTCCTCCCTATTATGTTGCCCTCTGTGCTTCCAAGGCTCGGCACAGACTCGGCAGTGAGAGTGTTTCCTGGTATTTGGAAACTTCTCTCTTTTTAAGACTCCCTTCCCAGGACAGAGCTCCGTCCCTACCTCTTTTGTCTCTTTTTTTGTCTTTTATATTTTTCCTACCTCCTTTCGAAGACAATGGGTTGCTTTTCTGGATACCTGATGTCCTCTGCTGGCATTCAGAATTTGTTTTGTGGATTTTACTCAGCGTTTAAATGTTCTTTTGATTAATTTGTGGGGGAGAAAGTGGTCTCCCTGTCCTATTCCTCCACCATCTTAGGACCGCCCTCAGGTGTAAATTCTAAATCAAGTATGCCCTCTCCTCTTGGGAAGTATGCATAGCTTGATATGGGAACCTGAAATAGCCTGAAGGTTGTACTTGGTTAAGGAATGATTTGTACGCTTTCTTGTCATTGTTCATCTCCTATTACAGTAGAAAGAAATTATCTGAGTAGATGAGATTATTTTAGGTTTGGGTTATAACTATATCCTGAATATGCAGTCTAACATCATTTTACATGAACCTGAGTCCTAATAGCAGTCAATGCAGGACGCCCTGAGAATGAAATCTTTATAGTTTCTGGGGTCACTCTGTAGTTCTGGGGGACGAGGAGAAGAAAGACAGTCAATGAGTTGGACTATCTAATTCAGTATAAACAGGAGCTACAGTGGTAGTTACAGGGCAACAGTATGAGAAAGAAGAAGACAGATGGAGGCAGTGCTTTCTGTGGAGTTTAAGAAGATGAGGGTTCCATGCACAGAAGTGTGTGCTTAGGTTCAAATCCAAGCTCCTCCATTTGGTAACTGTATTACTGTCCATGTAAGTTCAGATATAGTCTAGGCTTCTGTAACAAAAGAATATTATAATAAGAGTTCTAAAAAAAAAATCACCTGAAAAAATAAATAAGAGCCAACTTGAAGGAACTCCCAATGACTAAACTGGGAGAATCAGAACAGAAATGAGGGAAGGACAAAGGGAGGAAAGGAGAGAAAAAGAGGAAGAAAGAGGGGAAAAGGAGAAAAAAACACGTAAGGAAGAAGAAAGGAAGGAAATCAGGAAAGAAGATAGCTATAGAAATGCACCACAGTAATAGTTGTTGCAGGCAAGAATCATAATGGACATTAAAATCAGTAAACCAAAGTATTATGAGACACAGATTTGCACTTTCTCAAAGTATCTTTCCACAAGATATCTATTAATTTCAAGGATGAAAAACTTGTATAGAACTTTGAAAGTCACCACCTTAACCATGGCATCAAGGTAGCATCAGCAGTGATGAGACAGATTAGTAAAAGGTGTCTTCTGATAGGATGCACTGAGAAGGGAGAAAAATCCTTTTCGTGGTATCCTTGCCAAAAATGAATATACTGAATTAATCATAGGAAAGATTCTGATAAACAAAATTGAGGGACTCATTGAAAGCTTCAAGGTCATAAAATACAAAGAAAGATGGAGGAAGAGTCTTAGGTTGAATAAGTCTGAAGAGACATGACAGCTAAACGGATCCTGGAGGATCCAAACAGAGGACATTGATGGGACCACTAATAACATCTGAATGAGGTATGTCTGGAGATTAGTTAATAGTATTGTATACGGGTTTTCTGTGTATGTCAGGAGTTGATAAATGTACTACAACTACATTAGATGCAATACAACACCACAGTTCAAAAGCATCAGTTCTTTGTTGCTCAGCTTTCTTCACAGTCCAACGCTCACATCCATACATGACCACTGGAAAAACCATAGCCTTGACTAGATGGACCTTTGTTGGCAAAGTAATGTCTCTGCTTCTGAATATGCTATCTAGGTTGGTCATAACTTTCCTTCCAAGGAGTAAGCATCTTTTAATTTCATGGTTGCAATCACCATCTGCAGTGATTTTGGAGCCCCAAAAATATAAAGTCTGACACTGTTTCCACTGTTTCCCCATCTATTTCCCATGAAGTGATGGGACCAGATGCCATGATCTTCATTTTCTGAATGCTGAGCTTTAAGCCAACTTTTTCACTCTCCACTTTCACTTCCATCCAAAGGCTTTTTAGTTCCTCTTCACTTTCTGCCATAAGCGTGGTGTCATCTGCATATCTGAGGTTATTGGTATTTCTCCTGGCAATCTTGATTCCAGCTTGTGCTTCATCCAGCCCAGCATTTCTCATGATGTTCTCTGCATATAAGTTAAATAAGCAGGGTGACAATATACAGCCTTGATGTACTCCTTTTCCTATTTAGAACCAGTCTGTTGTTCCATGTCCAGTTCTAACTGTTGCTTCCTGACCTGCATACAGGTTTCTCAAGAGGCAGGTCAGGTGGTCTGGTATTCCCATCTCTTTCAGAATTGTCCACAGTTTATTATGATCCACACAGTCAAAGGCATTTGTTGGCATAGTCAATAAAGCAGAAATAGATGTTTTCCTGGAACTCTTGCTTTTTCGATGATCCAGCAGATGTTGGCAATTTGGTCTCTGGTTCCTCTGCCTTTTCTAAAACCAGCTTGAACATTTGGAAGTTCATGGTTCATGTATTGCTGAAGCCTGGGTTGCAGAATTTTGAGCATTACCTTACTAGCATGTGAGATGAGTGCAATTGTGTGTTTGAGCATTCTTTGGCATTGCCTTTCTATGGAATTGGAATGAAAACTGACCTTTTCCAGTCCTGTGGCCACTGCTGAGTTTTCCAAATTTGCTGGCATATTGAGGGCAGCACTTTCACAGCATCATCTTTCAGGATTTGGAATAGTTCAACTGGAATTCCATCACCTCCACTAGCTTTGTTCATAGTGATGCTTTCTAAGGCCCACTTGACTTCACATTCCAGGATGTCTGGCTCTAGGTGAGTGATCACACCATCATGATTATCTTGGTCATGAAGATCTTTTGTGTACAGTTCTTCTGTGTATTCTTGCCACCTCTTCTTAATATCTTCTGCTCCTGTTGCTAAGTTGCTTCAGTCGTGTCCGACTCTGTGCGACTCCAGAGATGGCAGCCCACCAGGCTCCCCCGTCCCTAGGATTCTCCAGGCAAGAACGCTGGAGTGGGTTGCCATTTCCTTCTCCAATGCATGAAAGTGAAAAGTGAAAGTGAAGTCGCTCAGTCGTGTCCAACTCTTCGAGACCCCATGGATTGCAGCCTACCAGGCTCCTCCATCCATGGGATTTTCCAGGCAAGAGTACTGGAGTGGGTTGCCACCCCTGTTAGGTCCATACCATTTCTGTCCTTTATCAAGCCCATCCTTGGACTGCAAGGAGATCCAACCAGTCAATCCTAAAGGAGATCAGTCCTGAGTGTTCTTTGGAAGGACTGATGCTAAAGCTGAAACTCCAATACTTTGGCCACCTCATGCGAAGAGTTGACTCATTGGAAAAGACTCTGATGCTGGGAGGGATTGGAGGCAGGAGGAGAAGGGGATGACAGAGGATGAGATGGCTGGATGGCATCACCGACTCGAAGGATGTGAGTTTGGGTGAACTCCGGGAGTTGGTGATGGATAGGGAGGCCTGGCGTGCTGCGATTCATGGAGTTGCAGAGTCGGACACGACTGAGCGACTGAACTAAACTGAACTGATGGTAAAATATATGGTAAAGGGTAGATCTTTAAAAATTAGAAATCATTATACTGTACACCCATAATTTTATACATTAAGAAAATTGGAGATATCAAGGGAACACTTCATGCAAGGATGGGACCAATAAAGGACAGAAACAGTAAGGACCTAACAGAAACAGAAGAGTATAAGAAGAGATGGCTACAATATACAGAAGAACTACACAAAAAAATCTTGATGGCCTGGATAACCATGATAGTATGGTCACTCACCTAGAGCCTGATATCCTAGAGTGTGAAGTTAAGTTGGCCTTAGGAAGCATCACTATGAACAAAGCTAGAGGTGGTGATAGAATTCCAGCTAAGCTATTTCAAATCCTAAAAGATGATGCTGTGAAAGTGCACTCAATATGTCAACAAATTTGGAAAACTCAGCAGTGGTCATAGGACTAGAAAAGGTCAGTTTTCATTCCAATGTCAAAAAAGGGCAATGCCAAAGAATGTTTAAAATACCATGCAGTTGTGCTCATTTCACATGCTAGTGAGGTTATGCTCAAAATTTTTCAAGCTAGGCTCCCCTGATAGTTCAGTTGGTAAAGGACCTGCCTGTAATGCAGGAGACTGTGGTTCGATTCCTGGGTCAGGAAAATCTGCTGGAGAAGGGATAGGCTACACTCCAGTATTCTCGGGCTTCCCTTGTGGCTCAGCTGGTAAAGAATCCACCTGCAATGTGTGAGACCTGGGTTCAATCCCTGGGTTGGGAAGATCCCCTGGAAGAGGGAAAGGCTATCTACTCCAGTATTCTGGCCTGGAGAATTCCATGGACTATATAGTCCATGGAATCACAAAGAGTCAGACACAACTGAGTGACTTTCACTTTCAGCAGAACATGAACCAAGAACTTCCAGATATACAAGCTGGTTTAGAAAAGGCAGAAGAACCAGAGACCAAATTGCCAACATTTGTTGGATCATAGAGAAAGCAAGAGAATTCCAGAAAAACATCTACTTCAGGTTTATTGACTACACTAAAGCCTTTGACTGTGTGGATCACAGCAAACCAGAAAATTCTTAAAGAGATGGGAATATCAGACCACCTCCTGAGAAAATGTATGCAGGCCAAGAAGCAACAGTTAGAGTCAGGCATGGAACAACTGACTGGTTAAAAATTAGGAAAGGAATATGACAAGGCTTATATTGTCCCCCTGTATATTTAAATTCTATGCAGAGTGCATCATGCAAAATGCTGGGCTGGATGAATCACAAGCTGGAATCAAGACTTCCAGGAGAAATATCAGCAATCTCAGATATGCAGATGATACCACCCTAACGGCAGAAAGTGAATAGGAATTAAAGAGTCTCTTGATGAGTGTAAAAGAGGAGAATGAAAAGTTGGCTTGAAACTCAATATTCAAAAAACTAAGATCATGACATCTGATTCCATCACTTTATAGTAAATAGAAGGGGAAAAAGTGAAAACAATAACAGATTTTATATTCTTGGGTTCCAAAAACACTGTGGATGGTGACTGCAGGCATGAAATTAAAAGACATTTGCTCCTTGGAAGAAAAGCTGTGACAAACCTAGATAATATATTAAAACACAGAGACATCACTTTGCCAACAAAGGTCCATCTAGTCAAAGCTATGGTTTTTCCAGTAGTTATGTATGGATGTGAGAGTTGGACCATAAAGAATGCTGACTGCTGAAGAATTGATGCTTTTGAACTGTGGTGCTTGAGAAGACTCTTGAGAGTCTCTTCGACAGCAAGTAGATCAAACCAGTCAATCCTAAAGGAAATCAGTCCTGACTATTCATTGGAAGGACTGATGCTGAAGCTGAAGCTCCAATACTTTGGCCACCTGATGTGAAGAACTGACTCACTGGAAAAGACCCTGATGCTGGGAAAGATTGAAGGCAGGAGAAGAAGGGGTTGACAGAGGATGAGATGGTTGGATGGCATTACTGACTTGATGGACATGAGTTTGAGCAAGCCCTGGGAGCTGGTGATGGACAGGGAAGCCTGATGTGCTGCAGGCCATTGGGTGCAGAGTCAGACACAACTGAGTGACTGAACAGTGTTGGGCAAATTGCAGGAATTTAATAAATATTTGTTGGATAGATTTTACTAAGCTAGTAACACTGGACTAGGAATTGCCAAGAAATATGGAGCTGGAGGGAATGATGCTGAAGCTGAAACTCCAGTACTTTGGCCACCTCATGCGAAGATTTGACTCATTGGAAAAGATTCTGATACTGGGAGGGATTGGGGGCAGGAGGAAAAGGGGATGACCGAGGATGAGATGGCTGGATGGCATCACCGACTTGATGGACGTGAGTTTGAGTGAACTCTGGGAGATGGTGATAGACAGGGAGGCCTGGCATGCTCCAATTCATGGGATCTCAAAGAGTCGGACACGACTGAGGGACTGAACTGAACTGAACTGATGGAGCTCCTTCAGAAAACTGATCAGAGTCCCTCTTTTGGGAAGGCATTGGGACTTCTGGGTAGAAAACAGTGGGAATTATTATAGGTAGATGCCATTGTTAAAAGTTTGATCCTACAAGAGCAGCCATTTTGAGGCTGTTGACAGCAGAGCCAGAGCTGCCCTGATGGAAGGTTTTGTTGACAGAAATTTCCTTAATAAAGGCAAGAACTTTTTGTTTAACAAAATGACCAAAGCACTTCATACTATTTGGCAAATTTGTAATGAGTCTAAAATTATTTTAAAATTAAAAGTTAAAAACTAATTAATTAACTAATTAATAAAACTAATTAACAAGAAACATAAATAAACCCAAGCAGGAATCTCAGATACAGAGAAATGGGCAATGAGAGCCCAGTTTCAGATGTTAAAAAAAAACAACTGGAACCCCACCAATCGTCTAAACTTCAAGCAATACTTCACTAATCAGCACTGCATCTAAATGAAGGAATAGAAACTTTTAGCAAGTCACCCTAAAATGGAATCATTTTTTCTACAGCTTCTTTTTCTTTATATAATTTTATGTGCTTCTGATCTCATTTATTTTTGGAATGTGCAATCTTGCCTATAATTCTTGGATAGTTAGCATTCTTGCCATTCCCTGTCCTTATTGACTGCCATTTGAGTTCCTTGCCTTGTTATTTGATGCCTACAATTAGAGCTTCATTCCTTTGACTTACAGCAAATTATTCTTGTTAAAAAAAAAGGAACATCTCCTTGTATAAGTTATTGAACTTTAATGGCAATCACTCTGAAAAGGAATTTTTGAGTAATAATAATCATCAATTTTTACAGAGGGTGATAGAAATAGTACAAGGATATTGTGTCTCTGACGTGGAAGATGAGGCAACAAAGAGGAGGATAAGGAAGAATTCAGGACTAGGAGACAAGATGATGGAGCAGAAGGACTTGTGCTCATCTGTTCTCAGGAAAACACCAAAATCACAATGGCTGAATAATCATCAACAAAAAATACTGGAAACTACCAAAAAAGATAGATATTCTACATTAAAAGACAATGAAGAAGCCATGAGACAGTAGGAGGGGCACATTTATGATACAATCAACCCCATACATATCAGGTGCTGCTACTGCTGCTAAGTCGCTTCAGTTGTGTCTGACTCTGTGCGACCCCAGAGACAGCAGCCTAGCAGGCTCCCCCGTCCGTGGGATTCTCCAGGCAAGAACACTGGAGTGGGTTGCCATTTCCTCCTCCAATGCATGAAAGTGAAAAGTGAAAGTGAAGGCGCTCAGTCGTGTCTGACTCTTAGCGACCCCATGGATTGCAGCCTACCAGGCTCCTCCGTCCATGGGACTCTCCAGGCAAGAGCACTGGAGTGGGTTGCCACTGCCTTCTCCAACGTATCAGGTGGGCAACCCCCAAACTGGAAAATAATTATATTCAGAGGTTTCTCATAGGAATGAGAGTTCTGAGCCCCATATCAGGATCCCCAGTCTGAGTGTCTGGCTTCAGAAGGAGGAGCTCCAAGAGCCTTTGGTTTTGAAGGCCAGTGGCGCTTGATTGCAGGAACTCCACAAGACTCGGGGAAACAGAAATGTCACTCTTAGAGGGCACACACAAGGTCTCATGTGCACTAGGACCCAGGAAAAAAGAAGTGACTTTGTAACAGCCTGGGCCAGATTTATCTACTGGTCTTGAAGGATCTCCTGGGAGAGTGGGGGCATCTGTGGCTCACTATGGGGACAAGGACACTAGTAGTAGAAGTACCAGAGAGTATTCATTAATGTAAGATCTCCTGGAGGCTGCCATTTTGATACCAAGACCTGGCCCCACCCAACAGCCTGTAGGCTCCAGTGCTAGAACAAACAACCAACAAGGCAGGCACACAGCTCCACCTATCAGGAGACAGGTTGCCTAAAGTCTTCCTGAGCCCACAGCTGCCTCTAAACACACCCTGTGACATATCCCTGAACACAGGGGTACAAGACCCAGCTCACCCACAAGTGCACAGGTACCAGGTTCTCCCACCAGGAATCCTGCAATAAGTCTCTTAGACCAGCCTCATCCACCAGGGGGCAGACACCAGAAGCAAGAGAAGCTACAATCCTGTAGCCTATGGAATGAAGACAGAAAACACATAAAGTTAAGCAAAATAAGCTAGCAGAGGAATATGTTTCAGACAAGGGAAAGGGTAAAATCCCAGAAGAACAATTAAGTGAAATGTAGACAGGCAAGCTACTAAAAATCAAAATTCAGAGTAATGATAGAAATATGATTCAAGATCTTGGAGAAAAACGGAAGCACAGACAGAGAAGATACAAGAAAGATATGAAAATATTCTTAGAATTCTTCTTCTAAGATATGAAGAACAAATAGAGTTGAACAGTACAACAACCAAAATGAAAAATACACTAGAAGGAATCAGTGGCAGAATAACTGAGGCAGAAGAATGGATAAGTGAGCTGGAAGACAGGATGGTTGAAATAACTGCAGTGGAACAGAATAAAGAAAAAAGAATGAAAAGAAATGAGGACAGTCTCAGAGACTTCTGGGACATTAAGAACAAATGTTTGCATTACATGGATCTTAGAAGGAAAAGAGAGAGAGAAAGGACCCAAGAAAATATTTGAAGAGATAATAGCTGAAAATTTCCCTAACATCAGAAAGGAAATGGTTATCTAAATCTAAGATGTGCAGAAAGTTCCATACAGGATAAACCCAAGGAGGATCAAGATACATACTAACCAAATGACAAAAATTAAAGACAAAGAGAAAATATTAAAAGCAACAAGAGAAAGAAACAACATACAATATAATCCCCATAAGATTATCAGCTGATTTTTCAGCAGTAGTTCTGCAGGCCAGAGGGAATGGCATAATATATTTCAAGTGATGAAAGGGAAAAACCTATAACCAAGAATATCCTACCCAGTAAGGCTCTTATTCAGATTTGATAGACAAGAAAAAGCTAACAGAATTTAGCACCACCAAACCAACTTTTCAACAAATGCTAAAGGAAATTCTCTAAGTGGAAAAGAAAAGGGCACAACTGGAAACAAGAAAATGATGAATGGGAATGCTCACCAGTAAAAGTAAACATAGAGTAAATCCACACACAAATATGACATCAAACCCAGCGATCATGAAAGTATACATGTAGGATATTAGAAATGCATTTGAAATTAAGAGCCCAGGAGCTTAAAGCAATCTTGTATACATATAGACTGCTACATCAAAATCCTATGGTAACCACAAGCCAAAAATCTACAGTAGATATACACACAAAAAAGAAAAAGGAATCCAAAACCACATTAAAGATACTAATCAAATCACAAGAGAAAAGAACAGAAGAGGGGAAGAATAAAGTCTTACAGAAAAATTCGAAACAATTAATAAAACGGCAATAAGAACACACATGTCAGTAATTACTTTAAATGTAAATAGATTAAATGCTCCAACCAAAGACATAGACCAGCTGAATGGATACAAAAGTAAGACCCATATATATGGTGTCTAAAGGAGACCCACTCAGATCTTGGGACACATACAGATGTAAGTGTCAGAATGGAAAAGGTATTTTATGCAAATAGAAATCAAAAGAAAGCTGGAGTAGCAATACATACATTAAACAAAATAGACATAAAAATAAATATTGTTATAAGAGACAAAGAGGGACATTAAATAATGACCAAAGGAGCAAACCAAGAAAAAAATATAACAGTTGTAAATAGACATACACCCAACATAGGAGCACTTGAATATGTAAGGCAAATATTATTAGCCACAAAAAGAGAAATTACTAATAACACAATAATAGTGGGGAACTTTAAATTTCACTTATATTGATGGAGAGACCATCCAGACAGAAAATCAACATGGAAACACAGGCCTTAACTGAAACATTAGACTGTGCATGTGTGCTAAATTGCTTTAGTCATGTCTGACTCTTTGTGACCCTATGGACTATAGCCCACCAGGCTCCCCTGTTCAGAGGATTCTCCAGGCAAGAATACTGGAGTGAGTTGCCTTGCCCTCCCCAGGGGATCTTCCTGACCCAGGTATCAAACTCACATCCTATATGTCTCCTGCATTGGCAGGTGGGTTCTTTACCACTAGTGTCATCTGGGAAGCACTGAAGCATTAGATCAGATAGACTTAATTGATATTTATAGAGCACTCCATCTGAAAACAACAGAATACACATTCTTCTCAAGTGACATGGAACATTCTCTAGGATAGATAGCACACTGGGCCACAAAATGAGCCTCAATAAGTTGAAGAAAAGTGAAGTCATTATCAAGCATCTTTTCTGACACTATTAGATTAGAAATCAGCTACAAGAAAAAAATGTACAAAACACAAACATGTGGAGGATGAACAATATGCTATTAAACAACCAATGGATCACTGAAGAAATCAAAGAGGAAATAAAAAAAATACCTAGAGAAAAATGAAAATGAAAACGTGGTGATCCAAAACCAATGGGACACAGCAGAACCAATTCTAAGAGATAAATTTATAGCAATACAATATTACCTAAGGAAACAAAATTCTCAAACAAGCTAACATGACACCTAAAGCAACTAGAGAAAAAATAAACAAAACCTGAAGTTAGTAGAAGGAGAGAAATCATGAAGATAAGAGCAAAAATATATGAAATAGAAACAAAGAAAATAACAGAAAAGATCAATGAGCCTAAAAGTTGGTTTTTGAAAAGATAAACAAAATTGAAAAACCTTTAGCCAGACTCATCAAGAAAAATGGGAGAGGGCTCAAACCAATAAAATAAGAACTGATAAAAGGAGAAGTTACAACTGGTATCACAAAAATACAAAGGATAATAAGAGACTACTACAAGCAACTATACACCAATAAAATGGACAATATAAAGAAATGGATGAATTCTTAGAAAGATACAAGCTCCTAAGAGTAAACTAGGAAGAAATAGAAAATATGAAGAGACCAATCACAAGTACTGAAATTGAAACTGTGATTTAAAAACTCCCAACAAACAAAAGTTCAGGACCAGGTGGCTTCACAGGGGAGTTCTATCAAGCATTTAGAGAAGAATTAACACCTATTCTTCTGAAACTATTTCAAAAAATTGCAGAGGAAGGAATACTCTCAAATCATTCAACGAGGCCACAATGACCCTGATACCAAAACCAGACAAAGATATCACACACACACACAAAAAAGAGAATTACAGGCCAACATCACTGACGAACATAGATGCAAAATCCTCAACAAAATATTAGCAAACTGAATCCAACAATACATTAAAAGGATCACACACCATGATCAAGTGGAATTTATCCCAGGGACGCAAAGATTTTTCAATATCTGCATATCAATCAGTGTGATACAGTACATTAATAAACTGAAGAATAAAAACCATATGATTATCTCAGTAGATGCCGAAAAAACTTTCAACAAAATTCTACACTCATTTATGATTTAAAAAAAAAGTCTTCAGAAAGTGCTCATAGAGGGAAGCTACCTCAACATAGTAAAAGGCCATATCTGACAAACCCACAGCTAACATACTCAGTGGTGAAAAGCTGAAAGAATTTCCTCTGAGATCAGGAACAAGGATGTCCACTTGGGCCATTTTTATTCAATATAATTTTGGAAGTCCTAGCCATGACAACCAGAAAAGAAAAAGAAATAAAAGAGATTTAAATTGAAAAAAAAGAAGCAAACTGTCACTGTTTGTAGAAGACATGATGTTATGCATAGAAAATTATAAAGATGCTACTTGTTGTTGTTGCTTAATCACTAAGTAGTGCCTGACTTTTACAACCCCATGGACTGTAGCCCTCCAGTCTCCTCTGTCCATGGGATTTCTACTAGGCTTCATCAGTGAACTCAGAAAAGTTGCAGGATATAATATTAATACGTAGAAATCTGTTGTATTCCTAAACAATAACAATGAAAGATCAGAAAGGGAAATTATGAAGATAATCCCATTTGATCATTGCATTAAAAAGAATAAAATAGCTGCAAATAAACATACCTAAGCAGGCAGAAGACCTGTATTACAAAAACTATGAAATACTGATGAAATAAACAGAAGACACAAACAGTAGGAAAGATATATCATGTTCTAGAACTGGAAGAATCACTATTATTAAAATGACTATACTATCCAAGGCAATGTTCAGATTCAATGCAATCCCTATCAAATTAACAATGGCATTTTTCACAGAACTAGAACAATTTCTTTAATTTGTATGGAAACTCAAAAGACCCTAAATAGCCAAAACAATCTTGAGAAAGAAAAATGGAGGTGGAGGAATCAGGTTTCTTGACTTCAGTTCAGTTCAGTCACTCAGTTGTGTCCGACTCCTTTTGACCCCATGAATCCCAGGTTGCCAGGCCTCCCTGTCCATCACCAACTCCTGGAGTTCACTCAGACTCACGTCCATCAAGTCAGTGATGCCATCAGCCATCTCATCCTCTGTCGTCCCTTTTTCCTCCTGCCCCCAATCCCTCCCAGCATCAGAGTCTTTTCTAATGAGTCAACTCTTCGCATAAGGTGGCCAAAGTACTGGAGTTTCAGCATTAGCACCATTCCTTCCAAAGAACATCCAGGGCTGATCTCCTTCAGAATGGACTGGTTGGATCTCCTTGCAGTCCAAGGGACTCTCAAGAGCCTTCTCCAACACCACAGTTCAAAAGCATCAATTCTTCGGCACTCAGCCTTCTTCACAGTCCAACTCTCACATCCATATATGACCACTGGAAAAACCATAGCCTTGACTAGACGGACCTTTGTTAGCAAAGTAATGTCTCTGCTTTTGAATATGCTATCTAGGTTGGTCATAACTTTCCTTCCAAGGAGTAAGCATATTTTAATTTCATGGCTGCAATCACCATCTACAGTGATTTTGGAGCCCAAAAAAATAAAGTCTGACACTGTTTCCACTGTTTCCCCATCTATTTCCCATGAAGTGATGGGACCAGATGCCATGATCTTCATTTTCTGAATGCCGAGCTTTAAGCCAACTTTTTCACTCTCCTCTTTCACTTCCATCAAGAGGCTTTTTAGTTCCTCTTCACTTTCTGCCATAAGGATGGTGTCATCTGCATATCTGAGGTTATTGATATTTCTCCCGGCAATCTTGATTCCAGCCTGTGCTTCTTCCAGCCCAGCATTTCTCATGATGTACTCTGCATATAAGTTAAATAAGCAGGGTGACAATATACAGCCTTGACATACTCTTTTTCCTATTTGGAACCAGTCTGTTGTTCCATGTCCAGTTCTAATTGTTGCTTCCTGAAATATCAAGTGGATATTGAAAGTGGAGAGTGAAAAATTTCGCTTAAAGCTCAACATTCAGAAAACAAAGATCATGGCATCCGGTCCCATCACTTCATGGGAAATAGATGGGGAAACAGTGGAAATAGTGTCAGACTTTATATTTTTGGGCTCCAAAATCACTGCAGATGGTGACTGCAGCCATGAAATTAAAAGATGCTTACTCCTTGGAAGGAAAATTATGACCAACCTAGATAGCATATTCAAAAGCAGAGACATTACTTTGCCAACAAAGGTCCGTCTGGTCAAGGCTATGGTTTTTCCAGTGGTCATATATGGATGTGAGAGTTGGACTGTGAAGAAGGCTGAGTGCTGAAGAATTGATGCTTTTGAACTGTGGTGTTGGAGAAGACTCTTGAGAGTCCCTTGGACTGCAAGGAGATCCAACCAGTCCATTCTGAAGGAGATCAGCCCTGGGATTTCTTTGGAGGGAATGACGCTGAAGCTGAAACTCCAGTACTTTGGCCACCTCATGCAAAGAGTTGACTCACTGGAAAAAACTCTCATGCTGGGAGGGATTGGGGGCAGGAGAAGAAGGGGACGACAGAGGATGAGATGGCTGGATGGCATCACTGACTCGATGGACGTGAGTCTGAGTGAACTCCGGGAGTTGGTGATGGACAGGGAGGCCTGGGGTGCTGCAATTCATGGGGTCGCAAAGAGACAGACATGACTGAGCGACTGAACTGAACTGACGTGCATACAGGTTTCTCAAGAGGCAGGTCAGGTAATATGATATTCCCATCTCTTTCAGAATGTCCACAGTTTATTGTGATCCACACAGTCAAAGGCTTTGGCATAGTCAATCAAGCAGAAATAGATGTTTTTCTGGAACTCTCTTGCTTTTTCCATGATCCAGCGGATGTGGCAATTTGATCTCTGGTTCCTCTGCCTTTTCTAAAACCAGCTTGAACATCTGGAAGTTCACGGTTCACGTATTGCTGAAGCCTGGCTTGGAGAATTTTGAGCATTACTTTACTAGCGTGTGAGATGAGTGCAATTGTGTGGTAATTTGAGCGTTCTTTGGTATTGCCTTTCTATGGAATTGGAATGAAAACTGACCTTCTCCAGTCCTGTGGCCACTGCTGAGTTTTCCAAATTTGCTGGCATATTGAGTGCAGCACTTTCACAGCATCATCTTTCAGGATTTGAAAGAGCTCAACTGGAATTCCATCACCTCCACTAGCTTTGTTCATAGTGATGCTTTCTAAGGCCCATTTGACTTCACATTCCAGGATGTCTGGCTCTAGGTCAGTGATCACACCATCGTGATTATCTGAGTTGTGAAGATCTTTTTTGTACAGTTCTTCTGTGTATTCTTGCCACCTCTTCTTCATATCTTCTGCTTCTGTTAGGTCCATACCATTTCTGTCCTTTATCGAGCCCATCTTTGCATGAAATGTTCCCTTGGTATCTCTAATTTTCTTGAAGAGATCTCTAGTCTTTCCCATTCTGTTGTTTTCCTCTATTTCTTTGCATTGATCGCTGAAGAAGGCTTTCTTATCTCTTCTTGCTATTCTTTGGAACTCTGCATTCAGATGCTTATATCTTTCCTTTTCTCCTTTGCTTTTTGCTTCTCTTCTTTTCACAGCTATTTGTAAGGCCTCCCCAGACAGCCATTTTGCTTTTTTGCATTTCTTTTCCATGGGGATGGTCTCGATCCCTGTCTCCTGTACAATGTCATGAACCTTAGTCCATAGTTCATCAGGCATTCTATCAGATCTAGGCCCTTAAATCTATTTCTCACTTCCACTGTATAATCATAAGGGATTTGATTTAGGTCATACCTGAATGGTCTAGTGGTTTCTCCTACTTTCTTCAATATAAGTCTGAATTTGGCAATAAGGAGTTCATGATCTGAGCCACAGTCAGCTCCTGGTCTTGTTTTTGCTGACTGTATAGAGCTTCTCCATCTTTGGCTGCAAAGAATATAATCAATCTGATTTCGGTGTTGACCATCTGGTGATGTCCATGTGTAGAGTCTTCTCTTGTGTTGTTGGAAGAGTGTGTTTGCTATGACTAGTGCGTTCTCTTGGCAAAATTCTATTAGCCTTTGCCCTGCTTCATTCTGTATTCCAAGGCCAAATTTGCCTGTTACTCCAGGTGTTTCTTGACTTCCTACTTTTGCATTCCAGTCCCCTATAATGAAAAGGACATTGTTTTTCGGTGTTAGTTCTAAAAGGTCTTGTAGGTCTTCATAGAACCATTCAACTTCAGCTTCTTCAGCATTACTGGTTGGGGCTTAGACTTGGATTACTATGATATTGAATGGTTTGCCTTGGAAATGAACAGAGATCATTCTGTCATTTTTTAGATTGCATCCAAGTACTGCATTTCGAACTCTTTTGTTGACCATGATGGCTACTCCATTTCTTCTAAGGGATTCCTACCCATTGTAGTAGATATAATGGTCATCTGAGTTAAATTCACCCATTCCAGTCCATTTTAGTTTGCTGATTCCTAGAATATTGACATTTACTCTTGCCATCTCCTGTTTGACCACTTCCAATTTGCTTTGATTCATGGACCTGACATTCCAGGTTCCTATGCAATATTGCTCTTTACAGCATCAGACCTTGCTTCTATCACCAGTCACATCCACAACTGGGTATTGTTTTTGCTTTGGCTCTATCCCTTCATTCTTTCTGTAGTTATTTCTCCACTGATCTCCAGTAGCATATTGGGCACCTACCAACCTGGGGAGTTCCTCTTTCAGTATCCTATCATTTTGCCTTTTCATACTGTTCATGGGGTTCTCAAGGCAAGAATACTTAAGTGGGTTTGCCATTCCCTTCTCCAGTGGACCACATTCTGTCAGACCTCGCCACCATGACCCGGCCATCTTGGGTGGCCCCACAGGGCATGGCTTAGTTTCATTGAGTTATACAAGGCTGTGGTCCTAGTGTGATGAGATTGACTAGTTTTCTGTGATTATGGCTTCAGTGTCTGCCCTCTGATGCCCTCTTGCAACACCTGCCATCTTACTTGGGTTTCTCTTACCTTGGACGTGGGGTATCTCTTCACGGGTGCTCCAGCAAAGCACAGCCACTGCTCCTTACCTTGGACGAGAGGTATCTGCTCACCGCCGCCCCTCCTGCCCTTGAACATGGAGTAGCTCCTCTAGGCTACTTCTTGACTTCAGACTGTACTATAAAGCTATAGTAATCAAAAAGGTAAAGTGGCACAAAGGCAGACTTAAAAATCAACAAAACAGGATAGAAAGCTCAGAAATAAACCCACAACCTATGTCAATTAATCTATGACAAACAAGGCAAGAATATACAATGGAGAAAAGATAGTCTCTGTAATAAGTGGTTCTGGGGAAACTGGACAGCCACATGTAAAAGAATGAAATTAGAACATTCTATATACCATATATAAAATTAAACTCAGAATGGATTAAAGACCTAAATGTAAGACTAGATACTATAAAACTCCTTCAAGAGGAAAACATGGGCAGAAAATTCTTAGACCTATCACAGCAGTATCTTTTTGTATCCATTTCCTAGAGGAATAAAAATAAAACATAAACAAATGGGACCTAATTAAATTTAAAAGCTTTTGCACAGCAAAGCAAACCATAAACAGAATTAAGAACAACCTAGAGTACAGGAGAAACTATTTTCAAATAATACAACCAACAAGGGGTTAATCTCCAAAGTATACAAACTGCTCATGCACCTCAATATTAAAAAACAAACAACCCAATCAAAAAAATAGAAGATCTAAATAGACATTTTTCCATGGAAGACCTACAGATGGCCAATAGGCACATGAAAGGAGGCTCAAAGTCACTAATTATAAGAGAAATGCAAATCAAAACTACAATGATGTAGCACCTCATCCAGTTAGAATGGCCATCATCAAAATGTTTACAAAAAGTCAATATGGAAATGGTGTGGAGAACAAAGAACCCTCCTACACTGTTTGTGGGAATGTATTAATAAATTGGTACAGTCACTATGGAGAACAGGATGGAGGTCCTTAAAAAATTAAAAATAGAGCTACCATATGATCTAGCAAGGGACTCTTGAAGTGTCCCTTGGACTGCAAGGAGATCAAATCAGTCAATCCTAAAGGAAATCAGTCCTGAATATTCACTGGAAGGACTGATGCTGAAGCTGCAGCTCCAATACTTTGGTCAACTGATGTGAAGAGTCACTCACTGGAAAATATCCTGATGCTAGAAAAGATTGAAGGCAAGAGGAGATGGAGATGACAGGACAGGATGGTTGGATGGCATCACCAACTTGATGGACATGAGTTTGAGCAAACTTAGGGAGATAGTGAAGGACAGGGAAGCCTGGCATGCTGCAGTCCATGGGTTCACAAAGAGTCAGATACAACTAAGCGACTGAACAGCAAATGATCCAGCAATCTCACTCCCAGTCATATATCTGGAGAAAGCCATAATTTGAAAAGATACATGCACCCCAATGTCCATTGTAGTGCTATTTACAATAGACAAGACATGGAAGCAACCTAAATGCCCATTGATAGATGAATGGATAAATAAAATGTACATATATACAGTGGAATATTACTCATTCATAAAAGAGTGAAATGATGCCATTTGCAGCAACACAGACAATTATCATACTAAATCAAACAAAGACAAATATCATATGATATCATTTACATGTGGAATCTAAAAAAATGATTCAAATGAACTTACTTACAAAACAAAAGAGACTCATAGACTTAGAAAACAAACATGGTTACCAAAGGGAAAAATGGGAAGGAAGGATTAATTAGGAGGTTGGGATTAACATATTAATACACATTCTCTCTCTCTTTAGTCACTTCCGACTCTTGTGACCCCATGGATTCTTACAGCTCCTCTGTCCGTAGGATTCTCCAGGCAAGAACACTGGAGTGGGTTGCCATTTCCTTCTCCAGGGGATCTTCCAGACCCAGGCATTGAACCCAGGTTTCCTGCACTGCAGGCAGATTCTTTTCCAACTGAGCTAAGAGGGAAGCTCAGTACATACACTGCTGCTGCTGCTGCTAAGTCGCTTCAGTCGTGTCTGACTCTGTGCGACCCCATAGATGGCAGCCCACCAGGCTCCCCCATCCCTGGGATTCTCCAGGCAAGAACACTGGAGTGGGTTGCCATGTCCTTCTCCAATGCATGAAAGTGAAAAGTGAAAGTGAAGCTGCTCAGTCGTGTCTGACTCTTAGCGACCCCATGGACTGCAGCCTACCAAGCTCCTCCATCCATGGGATTTTCCAGGCAAGAGTACTGGAGTGGATTGCCATTGCCTTCTCCAATACATACAGTAGTATATATAAAATAGCTGGTCAACAAGTACCTACTGTATAGCACAGAGAACTCTACTGAACTCTACAGTATTACTCTACTGTAATAACCTATGTGGAAAAAGAATCTGAAAAAATATGTATATACATATATGCATATGAGTAACTGAGGGATTCCCAGGTGCTTCTATGGTAAAGAATCCGCCTGCCAATGCAGGAGACACAGTAGACAGGGGTTCGATCCCTGGGTTGGGAAGATCCCGTGGAGAAGTAAATGGCAACCCACTCTAGTAATCTTCCCTGGGAAACCCACAGACAGAGGAACTTGGCAATCTACAGTTTGAGGAGTTACAATGAGTCGGACACAACTGATTGAGCACACACACGTATAACTGAATCACTTCACTGTATACATGAAACTAACACAACATTGTTAATC
The DNA here is from genome assembly GCF_002263795.3 of Bos taurus. NCBI lineage: Eukaryota > Metazoa > Chordata > Mammalia > Artiodactyla > Bovidae > Bos > Bos taurus. The sequence goes on from NC_037343.1 coordinate 38,408,965, forward strand.
AACTACACTCCAATATAAAATAAAAAGGTTTTAAAACTACACCTAAAAAGAAAAATTCAAGACCCTTTGGGGAGAATATTTTCTTTTAAGTAGTGGTTCTCAAACTGAATCCCAACAGAGTATTGGGCAGAAATGTTCAGCTCCTATTATAATGGCTCTGTTCTCACAGTTCACTGAAAAAAAATACGTGAATAGAATGTTTTCCTTTTTAATTTGCCTTAAGTTTTTACTCTCTTGGAAAAACAGAAAATACATGTAAATAACCAAAGGTGCTTAGCATAATACTTTGTTTTTCTGTGGATAGTGTGTTGTGGCTATGACTTCACATTACTTACGTATAACAGAGTCATATTTTTGGATAGCAAAAATGTTCATATATGTTTGATGAAATGAGATAGATCCTTTGCATGGAGTATCATGGTTTCTAGGTATTTCCCTGAACAAATCTGAGGATCACTGTGCTATCTAAGAATCTAAGAGATAGTGGGCTGTGAGTTTGCATTACACCCACCACTTCCACCATCAAAGAGGTATTGCTAAGCCCTCAACCAGAGACAGCTCTGTGCCTCGTTATGCTAATATGGGCTTGATCCCAGGATTTTTCCATTAGCAGTAAATTTGCTTCTCCTAATAGCCTGAAACTGTTCCAAAACTTCACATGAACACTATCATTCACTATCCTGCTTGCTGCTGCTGCTGCTGAGTCACTTCAGTTGTGTCCGACTCTGTGCGACCCCATAGATGGCAGCCCACCAGGCTCCCCTGTCCCTGGGATTCTCCAGGCAAGAACACTGGAGTGGGTTGCCATTTCCTTCTCCAATGCATGAAAGTGAACAGTGAAAGTGAAGCCACTCAGTCGTGTCCAACTCTAAGTGACCCCATGGACTGTAGCCTACCAGGCTCCTCCCATGGGATTTTCCAGGCAAGAGTACTGGAGTGGGCTGCCATTGCCTTCTCCAATCATCCTGCTCAATGGTTGTATAATTAAGACTTGGCTTCCCTGGTGGCTTAGTGGTAAAGAATCCGCCTGCCAATGCAGGAAACGTGGGTTCAGTCCTTGGGTCAGGAAGATCTCCTGGAGAAGGAAATGGCAACCCACTCCAGTGTTCTTGCCTGGGAAATTCCATGGACACAGGACCCTGGCAGGCTACAGTCCATGGGGTCTCAAAGAATTGGTCACAACTTCGCAACTAAACAACAATGTAAAAACCAGCCTTTGCCTTTCACCAGTTTTACTATTTTCTGTTTCATTTGGAAAATTATTTCTGACAATGTCTATATGTTTGAATTTATTACTATGAGCTGAATATTTACTAAAGGCCTCTTTTTTTGTTGCCTTTGCTTAATTAGAGATATTACTTTGTATATACATTCTGAATAACTGCAGCTGATATAAAAACATGAAATTTTCAGAAATGAAAATTGAAAAAATGAGCTTGACACACTTTTGCTATGCTATTTAAGTTTCAGGTTAGACATTGAAAAAATCCAGCTTTGAGACATTCACATAAAATAAGCACAGAAAGACTTGGGCTCCATAGACTAAGGGCTGGAAGGTAAGCAGGCTGATGAGTCTGAGCAACAGGGGAACACATTCCCACTTCGGTCTTGATGAATCCCCTGGACCCTAGAAAAAAGCTCATGGTCCATAGAACCTGAGTTTTATATATATATATTCAGTCACCTGTATATACACACCTTGCCCACAGAAGGGCAAGGTGGTGGAGTACAATAGAAAATGGACAGGGCCTCAGGAAGCCAAAGTTCTGGACCCAGGTCTGGTACAACCAGACAACTCATGTAATCTCTGGACCTCACTTTCTTTACACATCACAATAAGAAATCTGAGCTAGATGACTGCAAGAGTCTCTTCTAATCCTCAAATTCTGTGATACTGATTGGTAATTTTTGACTGGATGCGTTTCATTTCTTATATAAACCTAATTGCATGAGAATTAAAAATAAAATTCATTGCCAGTTAATTAAATTGTGGTGAACATTTTTTGAGAGAAGACAAAATGAACTTTTTCTCATGAAAAATTCTTATCCACTGTTCAAAAAAGGAAAGTAGAAGTTGGCCACAGAACATTGAGTCTCTTCATAGAGCTCACTTATATCTTTGTAAGAGAAAGAAGTTATGGATAAAGACAATTTTTGATTGCTATTCCCGAGTCCTAATCAAGCAGCTACAGTTTTACTTTTTCTGAAAGTATCTTTCCTCTAACTTGGAACAGATGCCTAAAACTCCCATTGCTGCTGCTGCTAAGTCACTTCAGTTGTGTCTGACTCTGTGCGACCCCAGAGACGGCAGCCCACCAGGCCCCCCTGTCCCTGGGATTCTCCAGGCAAGAATACTGGAGCGGGTTGCCATTTCGTTCTCCAATTCATGGAAGTGAAAAGTGAAAGTGAAGTCGCTCAGTAGTGTCCGACTCTTCGCAACCCCATGGACTGCAGCCTACCAGGCTCCTCCGTCCATGGGATTTTCCAGGCAAGAGTACTGGAGTGGGGTGCCATTGCCTTCTCCGCTACATATTGTCTTTGTGTATGTGTGTGTACATAGGCATTGACTTCAAAACATCTGGGTTGAAATTGTACAATTTACCCTCTCTTACAAATAATATGAGGATACACTGAATTGTAAATTTTTTAGTTTAAAATGCTATCTCATGTCCATTAATGAGAGAATTAATAAACAAATTTGTAGTTTATCTTTACAATGAAATACTACTCAGCAATAAAAAAGAACAAACATGAATGAATCTTTAAACCATGCTGAGCAAAAGGACTCAGAAGAAACTCTAGAAAATACAAATCTAATCTTTGTAAAAAAAAAAATTAGTATAGTGGTTGCCTGAGGTAAGGTGGACAGAGAACAGCTGCATGAGGTAATTCTCTGGGGTGATGAAAATGTTCTGCATCCTATTTGGGGTGTTAGTTCCACAGGTATACTTACACAGACTCATTGAGATGTGCATTTAAAATCTGTGAATTTCACTAGTTGTAAATTACAACAACAAAGTTGTTCATATTTGAAAAAAAAAATGCTATCCCAATAGTCTTAGTGGATACATTCATAGTCATCACTTTAATTCTACCAATAAAATTTTCTTTTTTTGATTTATCATGTATCTATCTATCCCACTATCCTATGAATTAAAAAATCAACACATGTAAACCCATGGCTGATTCATGTCAATGTATGGCAAAAACCACTACAGTATTGTAAAGTAATTAGCCTCCAATTAAAATAAATTAATTTAAAAAGTCAGTATGTGGAAATTTTACATTTTTTACAATATTGAGTCCTACCATTCAGGACTGGAGGAAATACTTTGAAACACTAACATATTTTTTTTTCTTCCTATGTAATAGGATTCTACAAGTTTATAAATCCTATCATGGATAACCAAAATATTTTCTTAAATGTATTTATGGAAGTAGAGAGCTTCTTTGGTGGCTCAGTGGTAAAGAATCCACCTGCAAGGCAAGAGGCATGGGTTCAGTCTCTGAGTCAGGAAGATCCCCTGGAGGAGGAAATGGTAACCCAACTTTAATATTCTTGCTTGGGAGATCCAATGGACAGAGGAGCCTGGAAGTCTATAGTCCATGAGATCTCAAATAACCGAACACAACTTATCAACTAAACAACAAAAATAGCAACAACAGCAATGGAACCAGAATTAAATTTATCCAGAAACAGATCAAATAACTATCTCTGTGTTCTAATATTAGGAAATGAAGATATCTTCTGCGTTCAGTTCAGTTCAGTTGCTCAGTCATGTCCAACTATTTGAGATCCCATGAATCACAGCACGCCAGGCCTCCCTGTCCATCACCAACTCCCGGAGTTCACTCAAACTCATGTCCATTGAGTTGGTGATGCCATCCTGCCATCTCATCCTCTGTCATCCCCTTCTCCTCCTGCTCCTAATCCCTCCCAGCATCAGGGTCTTTTCCAATGAGTCAACTCTTCGCATGAGGTGGCCAAAGTATTGGAGTTTCAGCTTCAGCATCAGTCCTTCCAATGAACACCCAGGGCTGATCTCCTTCAGAATGGACTGGTTGGATCTCCTTGCAGTCCAAGGGACTCTCAAGAGCCTTCTCCAACACCACAGTTCAAAAGCATCAATTCTTTGGTGCTCAGCTTTCTTTGCAGTCCAACTCTTACATCCATACATGACCACTGGAAAAACCATAGCCTTGACTAGATGGACCTTTGTTGGCAAAGTAATGTCTCTGCTTTTGAATATGCTGTCTAGGTTGGTCATAACTTTCCTTCCAATGAGTAAGCGTCTTTTAATTTCATGGCTGCAATCACCATCTACAGTGATTTTGGAGCCCCCCCCCCCCAAAAAATAAAGTCTGACACTGTTTCCCCATCTATCTGCCATGAAGTGATGGGACCAGATACCCTCTCTAATCTTCCCTGCTTCCTCAGAGTTAAACTAATAGGTAGTCATATTTTTGAGATAATGCATTAATTCTAGAGTTTAAAGGAGGACTACTTCTAGGAGAAGGAAAAAAAAAAAAAACACATCAAGCCATTCTTGCTATCTATGTTATTTACAAGTTCAAATGAGCAGCTACTAAGCAGGAGGGGTCAAGGGACGTGGTTGTGCAAGCTTTAAACTGGGATTATTCAGAAAAGAAAGTTTAGCCTAGCACTGGTGAGTCAGAGTGGGGCCGTGGGCAATAGGGTTAAACCTGACATATGAGGTTAGGAAACAAGGCGTGGAAGCTCACGTAGGTGTTGAGGACACTGTAGTGAGGAGGTGTCCTGTATCCTGGAAGGACCATCTGCTAGGTTGCAAACATGATACCTAAACTTGTAACAAAGAGTGTGGAGAGCCAAACAAAACGATCACTTCTTTGGTAAGTATTAACAAGTCTGGGCTACCTCCAAATGCTAAAGTATGATTTCTGTTAGATATTGGGGGGTGCAGAGAGGTTGCAATCCATTTGGCTGAGTATTTCCTGATCTGGATGTTATGTCATTTTAATTTTCTGTTGAAGGGCTGTGGGGACTTGGAAAGGGCATCCTTAGGGGGTTCAGAGGGACTTTCTGCCAATCCAATCAACACAGGCCCTGGCTTAGTTAGCTTGTTTTCAAAATTGTAGGCACTGTTGTTCCAAAATTAATATTTTTGAATATTCAACACATCCCTGGGGGAGAGAAAAGGGCCTCCCCACCTTTATTTCCCCTGCAAAACAAGTCAAGATGAAGTCTTTGCTGACAAAACTCTTGGCTTCCTCTTGTTCAGCTGTACTTCATCCCCACAGACTTCCCTCTTGGAAATCCCAAAATAGTCACGGAGGCTGGTCTCCAAGGCTTGAGTTGACCTAGCCTGTCTGGCTGCCTTCCAAAAAAGATTTTTATGAAAATATTATCTTGTTTTTTTTCTCATCAGAGACTTAAAAAATGATAACCCATGCAACAATGTGTCCTTCCCTTCTTTATCATTCTTTCACAGTCCTAAAGTCTTTTTACCCCATCAGGGATACATGCTTCCTTCTCTGGGCTTAATAGTTTCTGAGAGAAACTTGTGGAGTAAAGAAGTGTGGGGCCTTGATCATAAAAGTGTGAAGATATTTGGAGCAATGATAAGAAGATATTGAAACCCTGAAAAAGAACTGTCCTTCTACCCAAAAATCAGTTCCCACTTTGCTTCAGTGGGAATTGGTTCTACTTTACCTTTTGGTTGTTATGTAGTCACTAAGTCACGTCTGACTCTTTGTGACCCCAGGGACTGTAGCCCACTAAGTTTCTCTGTCCATGGGATTTCCCAGGCAAGAACACTGGAGTGGGTTGCCTTTTCTTTCTCCAAGGGGTCTTCCTGACCCAGGGATCAACCTGTGTCTCCTGCATTGTGGGCAGATTCTCTTACCACTGAGCCATTTACATGTATAGCAAAATAAATAAATAAATACATTGCTGTTGACAAAGTCTGGGATATAGTCAGGAGTCCTATGACCTGTACCTTAATCATTCTGTCAAGTGAGACTTCATCTGCATATATCCTATCACAATACTGTTGTCATGTTAACTAAGAGTAATAAGGGCTTGGTACCTCCCAGTGTCATTTTCTGATATGTTGGCTGCATCCTCTATTAGGCTGTGAGTTCCTTGAGAGGCAGATCTGGGCCTCACTCACCCCTGCATTCCCAGTCCTTTTCACAACACTTGAGATGTAGAAAGTGTTTAACAAACGTTGGATTAGATCTACAGTCAAAAGACCAAAGACATGACTCTCCTTCATGGCTTACTAGCTAAGTGTTATATAGAGAGTATGTTAGCCTTTCTGAACCTCTTTTTCAAGAGAAAAAAATGGAAATTATATTACTAAATGCATGCATGAGTCGTAAGAGGCTTAAAAGAAATAATTCTATGTGGAAATAGTATAATAGTAAAGAGCAGTGCAAATGTTGATTGTCATCAGGTAGACTCAGACCCAGGGCAAGGGGGCTAATTGTTTTCCTTTCCTCCTTCTTGACTATCACCCCTGGAAGCTTAGGGCTCAAGAAAAACAGGGTGTTCTAGTGCTGACCACAGTACTACCGGTTGTATGAGCTTAGGCATATCACTTTTTAAAGCCTCTTCCTCCTTCTCAGTGAATTGAGGAGATTGTATTAGATAGCCATGGCCTAACACACTGACTCGAGGTAGTGTTGCAAAAGATAACAGTTTGGAGTCAGGAAGGGGAAATGATGGAAACTGTGACATTTTATTTCTTTGTGCTCCACTGCAGATGATGACTGCAGCCAAGAAATTAAAAGATGCTTGCTCCTTGGAAGAACAGATATGACCAACCTAGACAGCATATTCAAAGGCAGAGACATTACTTTACCGACAAAGGTCTGTCTAGTCAAAGCTATGGTTTTCCAGTAGTCATGTATGGATGTGAGAGTTGGACCATAAAGAAGGCTGAAAGCTGAAGAATTGATGCTTTTGAACTGTGGTGTTGGAGAAGACTCTTGAGAGTCCTTGGACTGCAAGGAAATCAAACCAGTCAATCCTAAAGGAAATCAGTCCTGAATATTCATTGGAAGGACTGATGCTGAAACTGAAGCTCCAATACTTTGGCCACCTGATGCAAAGAACTGACTCATTGGAAAAGACCCTGATGCTGGGCAAGATTGAAGGCAGGAGGAGAAGGGGATGACAGAGGTTTACATGGTTGGATGGCATCACTGGCTCGATGGACATGAGTTTGAGCAAGTTCCGGGAGTTGATGAAGGACAGGGAAGCCTGGCATGCTGCAGTCCGTGGGGTTGCAAGGAGTTGGACATGACTGAGCAAAACTGAACTGAATTGATACATGAGTTCAAAGCTCTGTTCTGCCACTGAATTGGCTCCATAAACTTGTGCAAGTCACTTATATTTTTAAACTTCAGTTTCTTCAGCTATAAAATAGAAATAATATTAATGTCAACTTCATGGGATAGTTGTGATGACTGCATGAAATGATGGAAAAATGCCAAGCACATGGTGAGTGTGTAGTAGGTAAGAGAGTTTCCTGTTTCCCTCTCTTCCTTCAACATTAAGAGGCTACAATCCTCCCAGATCTGAGTTTTCTGGGCAGAGTGCTCTAATGTCAAACACACTGGACAACAGAAAAGCGAAGCTGAGTCCCACCCACCATCTAAGAATGACTCATAGGCTAGCTCAGGTTTCCAGATGTGTATCCTTACTATTCTCTGGTCCTTATCTATATTTTACCTGGTGCCAATGTCACCGTTTTCACCATTTTCCTTTGGAGCAAATCCCAATGACTGGAATTATTAATGACTCTGCCAATTTGACATGGTTTAGTGGTAGAGCATGTCAGATGTGTAGAGTCCATCCTATTGATGGTCCATCCTCTCTTGCATGGACCATTTTCCTTGCAATTGCAAAAGTCAGCAATCCCATCCTGAGCCTTGTCAGCCCTTGTCAAAGCAGTGGCCAGGGTACATCAGCAGGTGGACAGGGAGCAGCACTGGAATATTCTCTTCTGGGTTTGACTTCTGCAGATAAGTCCTGGAGCTGCCATGGATGCCAGGCCTACCTTCTCTGCTGCCTAAAAATCTTCAGTTCATTAACTTGTAGTTACCTATTTTCATGGCTCAACTGCAGTTAAAGGCAGAAATTGCCCAAATCGGCTGACTTAGTTTGCTTCTAGGTAATTGTATCATGAGCCAATTACTTAAACTGTACTACATTTTCACTTACATTCTGACATCTCATACTTTTTAAACCTAAATTAACTCCTTACATAAAGGACTATTGGGAATTTTATCTAAATGGTTTCTGGAATGTAAATTTATGAAAAAAATCACATGGACAGAAGAAGTGAAATTCTGATTATGATAGTTTTGTGTTAGTCCAGGGAGGGCTGCATATGTCAGTGAATAAAAATAATAAGGAACAGCAACAATAACCATAACTACTAGTCATTGAGTGCATGTTTTGTATACCACATGGTTGAAATAAAGCTGTATTAAACTTATTGCCAGGCAAAGTACCCAAAAGCTTTTCCCATGTGCTCTATCAATAGTTTGAAGATGGATTTCAAAAAGTTCTGATAATTGTACTCTTAGGCTAGCCTAGATCAGTCAACAGGAATAGGAACATTAGGAACATATGGCAACAAGACAATTAAATCTAAGTATTAAGAAGCCCAGTTGTGTCTCACTCTTTGCAACCCCATGGACTGTACAGTCCATGGAATTCTACAGGCTAGAATACTGGAGTGGGTAGCCTTTCCCTTCTCCAGGGGATCTTCAAAACCCAGGGATAGAATCCAGGTCTCTCACATTGCTGGCTGATTCTTTACCAGTTGAACCACAAGGGAAGCCCATGAATACTGTAATGGGTAGCTTTTCCCTTCTCCAGTGGATCTTCCTGACCCAGGAATCAAACCGAGGTCTCCTGCATTGCAGGTGGATTCTTTACCAACTGAGCTTTCAGGGAAGCCTGACTTTCACATTAAGAGGCCCAGGCTTACCAGGTGGCTCAGTGGTAAGGAATTCTCCTGCCAATGCAGGAGATGTAAGAGATGCAGGTTTGAGCCCTGGGTTGGGAAGATTGCCTAGAGTAAGAAATGGCAACCCACTTCAGTATTCTTGTCTGGAAAATTCTACACTTAGAGGAGCCTAGTGGGCTACAGTCCATGGGGTCACAAAGAGTTGGACACAACTGGGCATGTACACATTCAGCAGCCCAATGAAAGTTTTGTAGGTTAATGAAAGTTTTAACAAAGTTTTGATTTTTAGCACAAATAATGACCTTTTATATCCATTCCAGCTAATCATTCCCTACTCCAGAATTCTTCATTATCAACAACTGCAATCCTCTTTAATTTCAACCTCAACCATCCCATGCTTTAACTGAAATTCCCACTCTTTCCCTTTAGTACCCAAGTAAACCATGCTTCAGTGTCATTGCCCTGAAGCTTATTGATTCTATGAAATTTTCACTATTCTCATTTGTCTCTACCTTCCTTGTGTAGCTTAAATTCCATGATCTATCACTACGATGAGTCCTTTTTCACACAGTCTCAGATCACTTACCACCCTCTTACTTCATCATACTTGCTTGGCAAACCACAGTCTTGGTTCTGTCTAACCCTCTGGTCCCTCTTCACCAGAATCTATGCAGCTAAGTGTGGCTGGGAAAAGACACAAGCCACACTGACTTTCCTTCCTCAAAGTCATTGCCACCAGCTCAAGTGGGTCCTTAATGCTTCCTAACAACCACATTTTATTTCCCTTTTCCATTCCCCCTTCTGGTCTCCCAAACAATGGTCTTAACACTCTCCTTTCTCCTTGCACCATTACACTAAAATTGCTTCACTGAAGTCTCAAACAACCAAAAGATGCTATCTCAAGGTCAAAGATTATATCTCAGCTTAATCCTATTTGATTTACCAAAAATATTTGACATAAGTTCTAAAACTTGGGCTTTTAGAATAGCTTTGACCCTTATAGCTATTCCTTCTCAGTTTCTTTTGCTGTTTCTTCATCTAAATGTTGGAGTGTTAGTATACTGTATTTATGTTTTTCCTTCTGGCTTACTTCACTCTGTATAATAGGCTCCAGTTTCATCCACCTCATTAGAACTGATTCAAATGTATTCTTTTTAATGGCTGAGTAATACTCCATTGTGTATATGGAATTTAGAAAGATGGTAACAATAACCCGGTGTACGAGACAGCAAAAGAGACACTGATGTATAGAACAGTCTTATGGACTCTGTGGGAGAGGGAGAGGGTGGGAAGATTGGGGAGAATGGCAATGAAACATGTAAAATATCATGTAGGAAATGAGTTGCCAGTCCAGGTTCGATGCATGATGCTGGATGCTTGGGGCTGGTACACTGGGATGGCCCAGAGGGATGGTATGGGGAGGGAGGAGGGAGGAGGGTTCGGGATGGGGAACACATGTATACCTGTGGCGGATTCATTTTGATATTTGGCAAAACTAATACAATTATGTAAAGTTTAAAAATAAAAAAATAAAAAAATAAAAGAAAAAAAAAAAAATGTTGGAGTGTCCTAGTCTTCAGTTGTTGGCTAAAGTCATTCCTTAAGTGATCTAATTATTTCTAAAGGCTTCAAATGCCATTTATATAATGATAACACCCAAATTATTACCCCCTAACTTTCATCTCTGGTGCATACTATCATCACATCCTATGTGGATGACTTCAATAACCTCATAACCTTTCTCCTGCTTCTGCCCTTAGGCTATAATTACCATGGTAGCCAGAGTGATCCTATTAAAATATAAGCCAGATGATGTCACTTCTCTGTTTAAAACCTTCCAATGCTTTCCCATACCATTCAAAGTAAGATCCAAAGTCCTTATCATGGCCTATATGTCCAGTCTTCCTGCCTACCCCATCCTTCATCCCATACTCATATTAAATCTCTGATCCTATCTACTGCTTTTCTCAGGCAAAGATTTTGTTTTGTTTTGGTATTTTCTATATTTCCAGTGTTTTGCATATAGAACATCATTAGTCAATAGTTGTTGAATATGTTAATCAGTGGGTCAGTGCTCAATCCCAGTCGGCTAGGTAAACTTAAGATTTAAGGCTCTTGGAGAAACAGTGATGAATGGAAGGATAGGTAGTGAGTTTTCTCCCTCTTCCCATCTTCATCCTCCCACTTACTTTCAAACACACAGCTAATCAAGCCTGAGATTTCTATAAAACCTACTTTAAAGTTCTCCTTCCATTTATTCTGGCTAAGTCTCACTGATGTGCTACTGTGAGTCTGCCTCATATTGTCTCTCTTCCTGTAAAAGAAGAGAGCAGGTCTGCGGAGGGAGAAATACACACACACTGTGTGTGGCTGCTGTTGTGACACAAGATGCCATTACAATGATTCTTAATTATCCTGATATAGATCCAAGGGTTATATAAGCTCATACTTGGACTCCTGGTAAGAAATGGAAAAGAATATGTAGGGACTCAATCATGTTGTCTCACCTATGAAAAACCTACCTTGCTTTAAATTGAGTTTGCCAAATGATACTTGCAACACAAGAAATCTACATTTATTGCCACTGAGTAATGACATATGTTTGGTTGCTCAGTCTTGTCTGACTCTCTGTGACCCCATGGATTGTAGCCTGCCAGGCTCCTCTGCCCATGGGGATTCTCCAACCAAGAATACTAGAGTGGGTTACCAATGCCCTCCTCCAGGGGATTGTCCCAACCCAGAGATTGAACTCAGGTCTCTCTCATTGCAGGCAGATTCTTTACCATCTGAGCCACCAGGGAAGCCCAAGAATACTGGAGTGGGTAGCCTATCCCTTCTCCATGGGATCAAGTTGACCTGGCAATCAAACCAGGGTCTCTTGCATTGCAGGCAGATTCTTTACCAGCTGAGCTAAGTTGTACAATTTATCTACTATACTTTCTTCTAACACAACTTGTTATATGAAAACTCTATTTTCCCCTAAGTTTATCCTCCTCCCTTTTGAAAATCAAACTTACTTCCAATCCTGATCACATGATAGGCTGGATCCCAGTTTGGAGGAAAGGAGAGCTGCTAACCCTTTGAATTGTTGGTAGTAATGTTTGTGTATTCTTGGTGCCCAAGTGGAGGATCTACTTCAACTCTTCCACCTGTCTCTTTGAACCTTACTTATTGTCTGACCATGTGCAGAAAGGCAGATGGAAAGATGACTTTCTAGCCCATATTTTTTTTCATGCCTTTACCTTGATTGTAAATTATGGATAAGTGAAGTTTTATTCATAAACCAAGATTTGAAGGCATCAGGACTGGCAAGTAATTTGGAGGAACAACAGTCTGTTGTCACCGTGTTGTCCTTGGCTTGCTCTGCTTCAAATCTAGGCTTTTTTTTTTTTTTTTTAATCTCCTTTTAAACTTGTTTAATTTTAATACTCCCAGGGTTTTTTTCCTGCTCCACGTCCTGCCTTCGGTCTTAGCTGTCTATTGTATGGTGATATCATGATAAAATGATAATAATATTAGCTAATCGATTCAGCACTGACTTTATGGCATATGCTGTGCTTAGCACTGTACTTAATCATCACAAAAACCTATAAAGTGGGCATTACTATTAAACCTATTTTATCTAAGTGATATGGAGATTTTGCAAAATCAGGCAGTGTGTCCAAGTTCAGGCAGCTAGTAAGTGAGTAGGTCATCAACACAGTGACCAAAACTGTCACCATTAAGCCTATTTCCCTGTCCCTTTCTCTGCTGGATAACCACAAATAAAGGAGGAGAGATGGGTGCCAGGACAGGAATAGTGGAGCTGGGAAAACAGGCTTGTTTTGAATGGCTAGGAAGTCATGGGATAGATTTTTCAATTCTTTGTACAATAACTGAAATGAAAAATATACTAAAAGGAATCAACAGTTGATTAGATGATACAGAGAAATGGATCAGCAAGCTAGTCGACAAACTCTAGTGAAAAATCACCTAGGCTGAACAGAAAATAGATAAAAGAATAAAAAGAATTGAGAACAGTTTAAGAGACCTCTGAGCCAACATCATGTAAACTAACATTCATGTTATAGGGGTCCCACAAGGGGAGAGATGGGAGCAGGGGACATATTTTGAAGACATAATAGTTGAAAACTTCCCTACCCTGTGGAAGAAAACAGACATCCAGGAACAGGAAGTACAGAGTCCCAAACAAGACAAATCCAAAGAGGAACACACCAAGACACATTGTAATTAAGATAGCAAAATTTAAAGATGAACAGAGAATGTTAAAAGCAGCTAGAGAAGAGCAGCAATTTACATTCAAGGAAACACCCATGAGACTACTAGATGACCTTTCAGCAGAAACTTCTCAGAAGGGAGTGACATGATATATTTAAAATGAAGAAAGAATATTATACCTGACAAGGCTTTCATTCAGTTTTGATGGGGAGAGCAAATTTTTTACAGACAAGCAAAAGCCAAGAGGTCAGAATCACCAAACCAGCTTTACAAGAAATGGTAAATAGATTTCTGTAAGAGGTAAAGAAAAGGAGCATCTAGAAATATTTAAAAAATGAAAGGAAAAAAATCTTATCAATAAAGTATGTAGTAAATCAGTAAAGCATGTAGTAAATCTTCTACAAGAAGAGCAGTAAATCAACCATGTATAAAGCTAGTAGGAAAGTTAAAAAAAAAGTAGTAAAGTCATCTATATCCACAATAATTCATCAAGAAATACATACAACAAAAAGATGTGATATATGATGTTAAAAACATTAAATGTGGTGGGGGGAGTAGAGTAAAGAATGCAGGATTGTTAAAATGCATTCAATCTTAAAAGATCATCAAATTTATTGTGCAAATATATATATATATATACACACACTATATATACACACACATAGATACATACCAATCACATTATGAAACTAGAAATCAACTATAAGAAAAAAAACATCAAAAATATAAACATGTGAAAGCTAAACAATATGCTACTCAGCAATCATGTCATTGAAATCAAAGAGGAAATTTTAAAACACCTGGAGACAAATAAAAGTGAAGAAACAGCAATCCAAAATCTATGAAATGCATCAAAAGCAGTTCTAAGAGGAAAGTTTACAGAGAAACATGTCTACCTCAGGAAACAAAAAAAGCTCAAGCAGCTCAAGATTATACCTGGAGAAAGAAGAACCAAAATCCAAGTTTAGTAGAAGGAAAGAAATCATAAATATCAGAGCAGAAATAAATGACATACAGATGATAAAAATGATTTAAAAAAAATCAATGAAACCAAGAGTTGGTTCTTTGAAAAGAGAAAGAAAATTGACTAAGCCTTTAATCAGAATCCACAAGAAAAATGAGAGGGGATCCAAACACATAAAATCCAAACTTGAAAGGGAAAGTCACAATTAATACCACAGAAATACAAAAGATCATAAGCTATTAGTACAAGCTACCGTATGCCACTGAAAGGGACAAACCAGAAGTAATGGGGAAAATTCCGAGAAATGTAAACTCGCCCAAAGCTGAGCCAAGAAGAACCAGAAAATTATAAATAGACTAATTATCAGCAATAAATGTGATTCAGTAATTTAAAATTTTTCCAACAAACTAAAGCTCAAAACCAGATGGCTTCACAGGTGAATTCTTCTAAACATTTAGAGAAGAGTTGACATTCATTTTTCTCAAGCTATACCAAATTATTGCAAAGGAAGAAATACTTCCAAACTTATTCTATGAGGAAAGCATCACTTTGATACCAAAACCAAAGACACCTCAAAAAAAAGAAAATGATAGGCCAATAACACTGATGAACATAAATGCAAAAATCCTCAACAAAATATTAACAAACTAAATTCAACAATACATTAAAAAGACAGTAAACCACGATCAAGTGTATCCCAGGAATACAATGATGGCTCAATATTTGCAAAACAATGCAGCTCACCATATTAACAAATTAAAGAGAAAAAACCATATTATCATCTCAAAAGATGCAGAAAATCTCAAAAAAGTGGGTATAGAGAGAGCATATCTCAATCTAATAAAGGCCATATATGACAAGCCCACCACTAACATCATTATCAATGGTAAAAAGCTAGAATCATTTCCTCTAAGATAAGGAAAAAAACAGGTGCCCATTCTCATCACTTTTATTCAGTGATAATATTGAAAGTCTTAGCCACAGCAATCAGAAAGAAAAGAGACAAAAGGAATCCAAATTGGAAAGGAAGACATAAAACTGCCTTTATTTGTAGATGACATAATACTCTACATATAAAATCTTAATGATGCCACTCAAAAAACTATTAAAAATAATAAATAAATTTAGTAAATTTTCAGGATACAAATGATATACAAATAAATTTTTGTACTTATAAACACTAAAAACAAACTTCCAGAAAAAGAAAGTATGAAAACAATTTTATTATTATTTTTTTTAATTTTATTTTATTTTTAAACTTTACAAATTGTATTAGTTTTACCAAATATCAAAATGAATCCGCCACAGGTATACATGTGTTCCCCATCCTGAACCCTCCTCCCTCCTCCCTCCCCATACCATCCCTCTGGGTCATCCCAGTGCACTAGCCCTAAGCATCCAGTATCGTGTATCGAACCTGGACTGGCAACTCGTTTCATACATGATATTATACATGTTTCAATGTCATTCTCCCAAATCTTCCCACCCTCTCCCTCTGCAACAGAGTCCATAAGACTGTTCTATACATCAGTGTCTCTTTTGCTGTCTCGTACACAGGGTTATTGTTAGCATCTTTCTAAATTCCATATATATGCGTTAGTATACTGTATTGGTGTTTTTCTTTCTGGCTTACTTCACTCTGTATAATAGGCTCCAGTTTCATCCACCTCATTAGAACTGATTCAAATGTATTCTTTTTAATGGCTGAGTAATACTCCATTGTGTATATGTACCAAAGCTTTCTTATCCATTCATCTGCTGATGGACATCTAGGCTGCTTCCATGTCCTGGCTATTATAAACAGTGCTATGATGAACATTGGGGTACACGTGTCTCTTTCCCTTCTGGTTTCCTCAGTGTATATGCCCAGCAGTGGGATTGCTGGATCATAAGGCAGTTCTATTTCCAGTTTTTTAGGAAATCTCCACACTGTTCTCCATAGTGGCTGTACTAGTTTGCATTCCCACCAACAGTGTAAGAGGGTTCCCTTTTTTCCACATCCTCTCCAGCATTTATTGCTTGTAGACTTTTGGATCACAGCAATTCTGACTGGTGTGAAATGGTACCTCATTGTGGCTTTGATTTGCATTTCTCTGATAATGAGTGATGTTGAGCATCTTTTCATGTGTTTGTTAGCCATCTGTATGTCTTCTTTGGAGAAATGACTATTTAGTTCTTTGGCCCATTTTTTGATTGGGTCATTTATTTTTCTGGAGTTGAGCTATAGGAGTTGCTTGTATATTTTTGAGATTAGTTGTTTGTCAGTTGCTTCATTTGCTATTATTTTCTCCCATTCTGAAGGCTGCCTTTTCACCTTGCTAATAGTTTCCTTTGATGTGCAGAAGCTTTTAAGTTTAATTAGGTCCCATTTGTTTATTTTTGCTTTTATTTCCAATATTCTGGGAGGTGGGCTGGGCAGGGAGGCGCAGCGCGGGCTGCATCGCTTAGAACAATTTTATTATTGCATCTGAAATAATGAAATACCTAGGAACAAATCTAATCAACACAAAAGACCCTAAATACCCAAAGCAATCTTAAGAAAGAAGAGCAGAGCTGGAGGTATTACATTCCCTGACTTCATACTATATTACAAAGCTACATTAATCAAAATAGTATGACTCTGACACAAAAATAGACATAGATCAATGGCACCAAATAGAGAGCTCAGAACAAATCTATGCACTCATGACAATCTAAAACAGAAGAGGCAAGAATATACAGTGGAGAAAAGATAGATTCTTTGATAAGTGGTGCTGGGAAAACTGGACACCAACTTATGAAAGAAGAAATAAATTAAAAAATAAACCCTAAAGGTAAGACTGGAAACTATAAAACTCCTAGAAGAAAACATAGGCAGAACACTCTCTGACATAAACCACAGCATAGTTTCTTTGGGATCTGTCTCCTAAGGTAAAGGAAACAAAAGCAAAAAATAAACAGAGACCTAATTAAATGCAAAAGCTTTTTCCCAACAAAGGAAACCACTGACAAAATGAAAAGACAACCTATTATATGAAAGAAAATATTTGCAAATGATATGACTTATAAAGAGTTAATATACAAAATATATAAACAGAGAAAACAGCTTAATTTCAAGAAAACAACAACCTGATTAGAAAATGAGCAGAAGACCTGAATAGATATTTTTCTGAGGAAGACATACATATGGTCAACAAGCATATGAAAATATGCTCAACATCACTAATCATCAGGGAAATGTAAACCAAATCCATAATGAGATATCACCTCACACCTGTCCAATGGCTATTATCAATAAGGCAACAAATAACAAGTGTGGGAAAAGATGTGGAGAAAGAATTTTCAGACACTGTTGGTGAGAATGTAACTTGGTACAGCCACTATAGAATATAGAAAAAAGATTCATCAAAAAATTAAAAATAGAGCTACCAAAAACACCAATACAGTATATTAACGCATATATATGGAATTTAGAAAGACGGTAACAATAACCCTGTATACGAGACAGCAAAAGAGACACTGATGTATAGAACAGTCTTTTGGACTCTGTGGGAGAGGGAGAGGGTGGGATGATTTGGGAGAATGGCGTTGAAATACGTATAATATCATATATGGAATGAGTCACCAGTCCAGGTTCAATGCACAATACTGGATGCTTGGGGCTGGTGCACTGGGACGACCCAGAGGGATGGTATGGGGAGGGAGGAGGGAGGAGGGTTCAGGATGGGGAACACATGTATACCTGTGGCGGATTCATTTCGATATTTGGCAAAACCAATACAATAGTGTAAAGTTTAAAAATAAAATTTAAAAAAAGACAAAAAAAAAATAGAGCTACCATATGATGCAATAGTTTCACCCCTGGGCAAAAATAAAAATACTGATTAGAAAAATATATATGCACCCCTATATTTATTGCAGTATTATTTACAAATGCCAAGATATGGAAGCAAGATAAGTGTCCATCAATAAATGAATGGTGGAAAAGTGCTGTATACAAACACCACAGAATATTGTGCTCGTCCTCAGTGACTCAGTCGTGTCCAATTCTTTGCAACCCCATGGACTGTAGCCTGCCAGGCTCCTCTGTCCATGAGATTTCCCAGGCAAGAATACTGGAGTGGGTTGCCTTTTCTTACTCCAGGGAATGGCATATTAGTCAGTCATAAAAATGAACAATATCTATTATTTGTAACAGCATAGATGGACCTAGAGCGTATTATGTGAAATGAAATGTCAGACAGAGAATGACAAATACTGTATGATTTTACTTGTATGTGGAATCCAAAAAGTAAAACAATTGAATGAACATAGTAAAACAGACACAGAATCCTAAATACACAGAACAAACAGGTGGTTGCCAGAGAAATGGGGCTGGGGACGAGAGAAATAAGTGAGGGAGATTAAGAAGTACTAACTCCTAGTTGTAAAATAAATGAGTCACATATATGAAATGTACAGTGTGGAAAAAAAGTCAATAATTACATAATATCATTACATGGTGGCATATCACTAGAATAATAATGATGATCATTTTGAAATGTGTAGAAATATTGAATCACTATGTTGTGAGCAGGAACTAACATAGTGTGATAAGTCAATTATACTTAAAACTACATTTTTAAAAAACTCATAGGAAAAGAGATTTGTGGTTACCAGGGGCAGGGGTTGAGGGGAGAAGGAATTGGATGAAGGCAGTCAAAACATAAAACTTCTAGTTACAAGATAAATAAGTACTAAGGGTATAATATACAATATGATAAATATAATTAACACTGCTTCATGAATGAAGGTTGTTAAGAAATTCTAAGAATTCTTATCACAAGGAAAATCTTTTCTATTTCTTAAATTGTTTATTTATATGAGATGATGGATGTTCACTGAACTTTCTGTGAAAATAATTTCATGATATATGTAAGTCATGATATATTGAGTTTAAGGCGCACAGTATAACAATTTGACTTACATACATCATGAAATTCTTATCACAGGAAGTTCAGTGCTGTGTGTCATTATATTTCAATAAAATTGGAAGAAAAAACTGATGAGGGTCGTAATTTCAAGCTCTGTGTATGGTCCGACTCCGCACAGACCTTTGTGGTACAGATCATGCGGAGGTACATGTACACTTGCTCAAGGAAGCACTGGGTGCTGCAAAAACACGACACCTGTCCCATTGGGCGCTCTCAGCAGATGGACTAGCTGCCAGATCAATGCATTGTCTGGCTCAAATCTTTTTGGAGAAGCAAATTCTTCAGTTAAGACCAAGCAGGAAGAGCTCTTAAAGAATTTTCAGCTTCTAGAAAAGGTACAACCTAGATCCAAATAGAAAAATCAAGGAAATAAACTAAAATGTACCAGAAACTGGATTCTTTTAACGAACACTAGGCAAAACAAAGTAAATTGAATGCAAAATTTCTTTGCAAGAATAAAATATTAAATCACTTTCGCAGAAGGATAAGTTATTTGTAGAAAATTCATCCATTATAAGTGGACAGTTCAAGAAGCTTTGATAGATATCTACAGTCAAGTAATCAGAACATAATCAAGATACACGGGAGTTACATCAACTCCAAAATCCACTTGAGACACTTTGTAGTATGGGTTATCTTCAATGGAATCATATTCCAGATTCTATTGAAGAAAAAGGCACAGAGTTGCTGATGGACTGGGTGTAAACCATGTGGGGGATGAATCAAGGGTGCCTCCAAGCTTTGGGGCCAAGAAACTAGACGCACAGAAACGTCACTTTTTGATGGAGATATTGGGAGGTAGAATGGTTTTGTGGGTAAAATCAATAGTTTAGTTTTGAGCATTAAGGAAGAACTGATTTATGCGAGACAAAATTTAATAAGTAGGTAAGCATTTGGTAGGCGGGTCACAATGAAAAAAAAAAAGATTCTTGTTGAAATAACCATGGGGTACAGTTTCATGTCTATTAAGACACCAGGCATGGAAAGAGATGATGCCGTCCAGTATAGGCTGTGTTGGGAGAACTTGCATGTACACCATTTGCAGGTGGCAATGCAGATAATAACTGTCATTTGAAGAAAAGTGATCCAGAGATATGAAACATCTGTGCCTCTTTAACACTCTCATCCCAGTTCTGAGACTTGACTCATAAGGAATTATATTTTACCATTAAACAAAATAGTTTAAAAAGATAGGAAAATATTATATTTGCACCAAATACTGTAACTTTTAATAGTAATAAAATATAGTTATGACTTAAATGTCTAGGAAAGAACAGTGTATAAGTAAGGTACACTTAAGTAGAATGCAATAAAAGTAGCTACCATCTACGGATTGTTTACTATGTGCTTGCCATGGTTCAAAGGATTAATTTACATTACTGATTTTATCTTTGTAACATATGACATAGATTATGACATAGATTCTATATTATCCCCATTTCATTATGTTATGCTTTAAGTAATTTCTATTATAGGCCAATAAGTTACAAAGATAAGACTTTATCACTTTTTATCCACCTTTTTTTTTTTATTACACCAAAGCCACGTGCTTAATCATAACTAAAATCATTCAATGCTAGGCAAATGTTGAGGGTAAATATAGTGGGTAAGGGAGTAGAAGTATTGAAAGTAATAGTGCTACATTAAAAGGAAAATAAAATACAAAAAAAAATGTTTCTAAGTATAGAAAATATAGTATTATGTTGAAAGGAAAATAAAATACAAAAAAATGTTTCTATGCTACAGGTATAACTATGTGAAATATATGAGGAAAAACTAGAAGAAAATACAAAAATAAGTTTTCATATGAAACCACTGAAGTTTACTACTGGTTTTGCCAGATCAATTTCCTTTGAGAGGTAAAAGCAAAACACAGGTTGAATAAGGTTGAGGAGGGATTGAAATTAAAAAGGGACGGTAGTAGCATTGAAACATATACAGTATCATATGTAAAATAGATAGCCTGTGGGAATTTGTATGACACAGGGAACCCAAAGTCAGTGCTTTGTGACACCTAGAGAGGTGGGATGGGGAGGCAGTTTCCAAAAGGAGGGAACTTATGTATACCTGTGGTTGATTCATTTTGGTGTATGTCAGTAACCATCATAATATTGTAATTGTCCTCTGCTGCTGCTGCTGCTGCTAAGTCGCTTCAGTCGTGTCCGACTCTGTGCGACCCCATAAACAGCAGCCCACCAGGGTCCCCCGCCCCTGGGATTCTCCAGGCAAGAACACTGGAGTGGGTTGCCATTTCCTTCTCCATGGCATGAAAGTGAAAAGTGAAAGTGAAGTCGCTCAGTCGCGACCGACTTGTAGCGACCCCATGGAATGCAGCCCACCAGGCTCCTCCGTCCATGGGATTTTCCAGGCAAGAGTACTGGAGTAGCGTGCCATTGCCTTCTCCGAATTGTCCTCTATTTAAACATAAAAAATTAAAAAAACGGAGAGTGGAAGAAAATGAAAACCATGAGGCTAGACTGATCATTCAGAGGTTGGTGGTGTACGGAAGAAAACTGCCTGTGTTCCTATATGAAAAGAATTAGGATTAGGAAATTTGAAACAAGCCAAGAGGAAGAAATCAGAGAAGAAGGAAGGGAAGATAGATACAGAAAGGAAATGAGAGGAAGGGGAAGAGGAAAAGGATGGGAAGGGAGGCAGAATGTTGAACAGCTAAAGAATCAGGAATATAGTACCTTGTACATAACAAGTACTCAAAACTGTGTTTTAAATTAAGAGTTAAAGCTATCAGTTGAAGAGTTAGGTTACCAGTTAGGTTAGGTTACTTGCTTATTCTCTCCAGGAACTCAATTTTTTGTGTTATATTTGTTTTGTTTGCTTCTGTTTGTAAAATAGCTTTATTTTTCCGAATATGTATATGAACACACACATATACATAAATATACTAATGTTTATTCTGAAATAAATAATTAAAAAGAAAATAATCTGTGGTGGTGGTTTAGTTGCTATGTCGTGTCCGACACTTGTGGCCCCATGGACTGTAGCCTGGCAGGCTCCTCTGTCCATGGGATTCTCCAGACAAGAATATTGAAGTGGGTTGCCATTTCCTTCTCCAGGAAATAATCTGTAATTCCATCTAATTCTATGGTTAGTACCTTTGTATGTAACCTTCTTGGTTTTTTCTATTCATATATGCACACGTATACAAATTCATATGTCTTTCCACAAAGGTATCAACATTTGTAACCTCTGTCTTGTCACTCTAAAACATGCCATGAACATTCTCCATGTTAATAAATCTCTTCCTCTTTGTTTTATAGTATTATATTATATGCATGGATATAACATTTAATCAATCCTGTATTGATAGACGCTGGGTTATTTTAAATTTTTAGTTACTATAAACATTGTGCTGAATATTCTTGTACATATGTCCCCATACAAATGTCCGTTTGTTTCTTTAAGATAAACTCTGAGGTAGAATTGCAAGGTCAAAGAGTTTGCCTTTGGGTAAAGTTTCTTTTAACACGAAGTACAGAAGTGAGTTTCAGGAAGTTTGTGAATATTTCCTTCCAACCAACATGGGATTTCCTGATGGCTCACCACGGTAAAGAATCTGCCTGGCTTCAATCCCTGGATAGGGAAGATCCCCTGGATAAGGGAATGGCTAGCCACTCCAGTATCCTTGCCTGGAGAATTCCGTGGACAGAGGAGCCTGGGAGGCTACAGTACACATCGGGTCACAAAGAGTCAGACATGACTGAGTGACTAACATTTTCTTTCTTTCCAACCAACCAGTGTAAGAATGTCCATATCCCTGACAACTTGCCACTTAGGACATAAACTTTCTAACTTTTTAGAAGGACATTGCTAAAATGCAAACTTAAAACTTCTTTCTCATTACCTATTGCCTCATGAATACACAATTTGTCATGGGAAGTATATGGAAACTCTTTTGGAGGATATTTCTAGTGGTAGGAAATAAAACTCGATTTGGACTTAGGGTTCTTCCAGAGAACAGAGAAAGCTGAAAGGAGATGTTTTATATGTTTTATATACTGTTAACTTGTTCCCTCTGATTGGAAAATAGAATAATTAAACTTAAAAGATGATTAACAAACATGCAAAAATAAATCTTAAGCAACCTAAGAAGCCACGAATTTTCCCCCACGTGAGTCTAAAATTATATGCAAGTTTTCTCTCCTTCATTTTTTTAAGAATAAGTATAAAAGCATTGTCTCTCAGCCCTTGGAAAATAAGCCTGGGAATCACACAAAAAAACATTTCTTTCTTTGAACTCTGATTTGAGGTTTGGACAAATACTTAGGTATTAATTTAATTTAATTTCACACAAATGAACTACAGAATTCTGGTGATTCATTATAGGTCTAATTTGAAATAGGGGATATCAGAATAGTCCTCCTAGTATTTTAGTAAAAATTTTAAATATACATTTGTAACACTTTGGTACTTCCCTTTAAAAATAAAAGATTTTCCAGCCTGCATGTAAAGTGGCCACATGCCTAATTAGGAATCCTGAAATTCTGCTCTATTGAGGTAAAAAGTGTCCATGGCAAATATTAACCAGTATATTAGATTAACCAGAATTTCTCATTACTCAACCTTGAGAAAAACTCTTTATAAGTTTCAGAAAACAAGCTTTGAAAACTGTACACTTTAAAATGGGGGAGTTAATGATATGTGAATTACATTCCAAGAAGCTGTTATTTTATTTTTATTTTTTAATATTTTTTTCGGTCATGCTGCACATGTGTAATTTTAATTCCCTAACAAGGAATTAAACACTGGGGCCCTGCAATGGAAGCAGAGTCTTAACCACTGGATTGCCAGGGAAATCCCAAAATTATTATTTTTAAAAGAAAAAAATGATTTGGTAAATTTCTAAATAAGATCATTATCTTTACAGGTTCTTGCTAACCTACACCATGATTAAAAATCAAACCAAACTTATCTTCCAAATTCCATGTCCAAATTTATCTCCCTTATTATTATTATTTTTGTTGTTGTTTCCCCTCAATCCCCACTCCTCATTTTTTTCTTTTTTTAATTGAAGGAAAGGCTATAGATTGTTGGAGTTTATGGGGTTCTGCTTGTTTCTTGAAGATGGAAAAAGCTTATCGTATGTATATATATAACTTCCCCATTTCAAAGGTTTTGTGGTGTATTAGTGAATCAAACTGGATGAAATTTTAGTAATTTTAATCAATCATTTGGCCATTATTTCCACTGCTGAAAGAAGATTTTCTTAATCTAAAGAGGATGCAATGAAGATTACAAACATATATTTTTAATTTTTACTAAAAGCTGGATGAAATGGAACTGTTATGGGAAAAAATGCACACACTCATGATACTTAGTAAATTACTTGCATTCTGGAACCCAGTTATATTTGAAGTTAAATTAATAAATCCATGTTTGTACAAATCTCTGTGCTTATTTTTCAAGGAATAGAGAGGTAAGGGCATTTGTATTTTGTTAAGAAAGTCTACTACACTGTTATAGGAAATAAAAGTAACATAAAGATAATGGTTAATTAGTCGAAATTGTTAGCATGAAAATTAGCTAACATAATGCATATAAAGGCATAAACACTAACTTGACAAATGGTAAGTACTTAGTAAAAGCTGCTCTTATAAATGGAGTCACACTACCTGCCATGACCCAACTACTTAAGTTCCCCAGGTCTCAGTTTCCTCCCTAATAAAACGAGAATAGTAATAGTACCTACTCCAAAAGGTTGCTATGAGGATCAAATAAATGCTTAGAACAGTGTCTGGCACACAGTAATTCCCACCAAATGTTAGTTTTTATTTTTGACTATTAGTATCCAACTTAAGAGCATCTTGCCTGAATTATTACTAATTGAATTTATATATATTTTATCTTACTAGATTGCAAGAATCTTGGGCACTGAAGATGGGGTATCATTTTTTGTAGCCCTGTCCTCTTCTAGCTTTGTATAATAAGCACAAAAATCAAAGTGTGTAAATGCCATTGTTTCAATACATAAGTGATTTAGTGAATTAATGTGTAAATTCAAGTGCTATAAGTCATGGTTAAACTGGCACTAACAGAAACGAAAACAAAGAATTCCCTCTGAGTTCATCCAGAGAAATCAAAGAGGGAAAGTTGGATTTTTTTTATCATTTACTGCTGCTGCTGCTAAGTCACTTCAGTCGTGTCCGACTCTGTGCAACCCCATAGATGGCAGCCCACTAGGCTCCTCTGTCCTTGGGATTCTCCAGGCAAGAATACTGGAGTGGGTTGCCATTTCCTTCTCCAATGCATAAAAGTGAAAATGAAGTCGCTCAGTCGTGTCCGACTCTTAGTGACCCCATGGACTGCAGCCTACCGGCTCCTCCATCCATGGGATTTTCCAGGCAAGAGTACTGGAGTGGGTTGCCATTGCTAATACTCCATAATTAAAATGACTCATCAGCCATTGTATGGCTTCTCAAAGACAAAGTACTTCTGAAAAGAGGAATATTTGTGCTTTTCACATCTGCCCTATTCTATGAACGATAGGTGTGATTTAAAACAGCAACAACAAAACTGATGGTGGTGGTTGTGCTGGTTCTAAAGCCACTTGTATTTATTTTATTGAAGTACAGTTGATTTACAATGCTGTGCCAATTTCTGCTGTATAGAAGAATGACTCAGTTATACACTTAGAGACATTCTTGTTTCATATTCTTTTCCATGATGGCTTATCACAGGATATTAAATATACTTTCCTGTGCTATAAAAAGCCATTTATAAATCAACAATGCCACCTATTGGATGGAAGAAGCAAGCCTGGTACAATTTTTTGTTGTTCAACAGACAAGTGTTTATTTATGCCACCTCTTGGCAGTGTACACTGTTGGGCTGTAGTATGAGAAAGAAAAATAAAAAACAATCCCAACTTTCAAGAAGCCTCCAGTTTAGTAAAGCAAATGAAAGCTTGTTTCCACTTGTAGCTAATGGATGGGTTTCTATTTTAAAACCTGATCTTTTCCCCCACCAAGCTCTCCCAAGGATTACTCTCTATCTTGGCATTTGTTCTACTGCTCCTTCATGCCTAGTGTGTTAAATTCCTAGTGTGTTAAATGGGGACTGCTGAAAGAAAAATAGCAATCTCTAATATCTGTCACTTAACCAAGAAGAGACATTACTTTTAATAAAGCAGATGATTAAAAAGTGAAAAAGAGGGCTCCATCTGTGGGGGTTCAGTAGCTTCACATTTTCCTGTCCTTGTCACTACATAGTCATAATCTCTGAAATGTCAAGAAAGAAAAATCACAGTTTGATATGCTGATAGTGAGATGGCATGTGAATCTTATTCCCTGACCTGGAAACTCAAAATAATTTCTTTGTTTGGGACAGTATTAGAACGTTTTCAGAGTTGGAAACTTATCACTATTGCTCAAGATGGCACCTTGTCACTCACTAATGCATTAATCTAACAGTGAAACACTCGATGCTATTGCTTTTCCATGGGATCTTTTTGGCTCAATTTCCTGGCTGTAAAGACTAACCTCCTGGGATAAAGGAAAAGATAGGTGTGCACTCAGACCAGCGTATGCCACTTGTGCCTTGGTACAAAAATAACTCCAGTATAAGGCAATGCGCAGTGTCACATGAATGGCATAAGGGACTTGGAAGTTTTTAGGTCATAAATAGCCCAATTAACATAAACAAGGAAGACCTATGCAAGCTGGAATGGTGAAAGCAAGGAAATCCTGAGATCCAATCAGAAAAATCGAGCCAGACAGTGGGAGTCATTAGGACTTTCAATTTTTTCCCCATTTCTCATTCTTACAGGAACATGGTACAGTTGCATTTCCCTGCCTCATTGAAGGTAGGCATGGCCACGTACTTATACTAGTGAAGTGTGAGGGAAAACAGTATGTGTTATTCCTGGGAAGAATTTTTTAAAAATCAGTACAGTATTTTTCATGAACTTGACAATTATAGATCGAAATATTGAAGCTTCTTTCAGTCTATTCTCTGAGTAGCCAAGATTATCCACCTGCCTGCTAATCCACATTGGACACATTCTTTCATGATGTCAAATCATCAAGATTTTGAGGTTTCTTTATCACTGCAGCATACCCTAGTCTTTCTAGACTAATATATAGGGTTCCCATGGAATATATATAATAATTAGCAAATAAAAGTAAAAAATAAACAAAAGTTTTAAAGAGCCTAAAATTAGAAAGCATTCGTTTGGGAAGAACTAAAAGAGAGAATTCATGTAGAGAGAATATGGGTTTCCCAGGTGGCTCAGTGGTAAAGAAGCCACCTTCCAAGGCAGGGGGCATGGGTTCAATCCCTGGGTGGGGAAAATCCCCTAGAGGAGGAAATGGCAACCCACTCCAGTGTTCTTGTCTGGGAAACCCATGGACAGAGGAGCCTGGTAGGCTACAGTCCACAGGGTCACAAAGAGTCAGATATGACTGAGAGACTGAGCACACATGCAAGCAGAGAGAAGATAGATAGATAGATAGATAGATCTATCTACCTACACAAACTTTATATATATATATATATATATATATATATATATATATATATATACACACACATCTCCATAGAGATAGAGAGTTCCAGAAAAGCATCCATTCCTGCTTTATTGACTATGCCAAAGCCTTTGACTGTGTGGATCACAACAAACTGTGGAAAATTCTGAAAGAGATGGGAATACCAGATCACCTGATCTGCCTCTTGAGATATTTGTATGCAGGTCAGGAAGCAACAATTAGAACTGGACATGGAACAACAGACTGGTTCCAAATAGGAAAAGGAGTTTGTCAAGGCTGTATATTGTCACCCTGTTTATTTAACTTATATGCAGAGTACATCATGAGAAACGCTGGACTGGAAGAAGCACAAACTGGAGTCAAGATTGCCGGGAGAAATATCAATAACCTCAGATATGCAGATGACACCACCCTTATGGCAGAAAGTAAAGAGGAACTAAAAAGCCTCTTGATGAAAGTGAAAGTAGAGAGTGAAAAAGTTGGCTTAAAGCTCAACATTCAGAAAACAAAGATCATGGCATCTGGTCCCATCACTTCATGGGAAATAGATGGGGAAACAGTGGAAACAGTGTCAGACTTTATTTTTCTGGGCTCCAAAATCACTACAGATGGTGACTGCAGCCATGAAATTAAAAGACGCTTACTTCTTGGAAGGAAAGTTATGACCAACCTAGATAGCATATTCAAAAGCAGAGACATTACTTTGCCAACAAAGGTTCGTCTAGTCAAGGCTATGGTTTTTCCTGTGGTCATGTTTGGACTGTGAAGAAGGCTGAGTGCCGAAGAATTGATGCTTTTGGACTGTGGTGTTGGAGAAGACTCTTGAGAGTCCCTTGGACTGCAAGGAGATCCAACCAGTCCATTCTGAGGGAGATCAGCCCTGGGATTTCTTTGAAAGGAATGATGCTAAAGCTGAAACTCCAGTACTTTGGCCACATCATGCGAAGAGTTGACTCATTGGAAAAGACTCTGAAGCTGGGAGGGATTGGGGGCAAGAAGAGAAGGGGACAACAGAGGATGAGATGGCTGGATGGCATCACTGACTCGATGGACGTGAGTCTGAGTGAACTCCGGGAGTTGGTGATGGACAGGGAGGCCTGGTGTGCTGCAATTCGTGGGGTCACAAAGAGTCGGACACGACTGAGTGACTGATCTGATCTGACAGAGAATATAAAGATATATATTGCTTTAGATATATATCTCCAAATCTTAGCCTTCCTCCCACTGAGTACCATATTGTTTTCCTATTTCTCTCACCACTAAAATAGCACAGCAACAACAAAAACACCACCATCATAGAGGGTACTTTTCAGGTATCTCTCGTTTCTGTTATAAAATAATCTTTCTCATTTATATAGTAGCAGAGTACTTTTATGAAAACATGAGTCAACTATGTCACTCCTCTGCACAATGCCCTCTCATACTCACACCATGCATTCAGAGAAAAGTCAGTCCTTGCTGGAGCTTGTGAAATCCCGCCCTGGTCCTCAACTACTTGTGATTTCCTTGTCCTCCCTCTCCTTATCCCTGTGCATAGCTGTTCCACAACACTATCAAGCACACTCTTGTCAAGGGCATCTGTAGTTACTATTCCCTGTATTAAAAGTGTTCTTCCCTCAAACAACTCCATGGCACATTCCCTGCTTTTCCTTCTAGTCTCTGCTCAGGGAGATCCTCTCTGACCACTTTTCATATTTGAGTGACTACCTACCAGACTTATCTGGCTTTATTTTTTTCTATCGTATTCAACTAGATGGCACTTTGATGATAAAGGTCCATCTAGTCAAGGCTATGGTTTTTCTGGTAGTCATGTATGGATGTGAGAGTTGGACTGTAAAGACAGCTGAGTGCCAAAGAATTGATGCTTTTGAACTACAGTGTTGGAGAAGATTCTTGAGAGTCCCTTGGACTACAAGGAGGTCCAACCAGTTCATCCTAAAGGAAATCAGTCCTGAATATCCTTTGGAAGGACTGACGTTGAAACTGAAACTCCAATACTTTGGCCACCTGATGCGAAGAACTGATTCATTTGAAAAGACCCTGATGCTGGGAAAGATAGAAGGCAGGAGGAGATGGGGATGACAGAGGATGAGATGGTTGGATGGCATCACCAACTCAATAGACAAGAATTTGAGTGAACTCTGGGAATTGGTGATGGTCAGGAAGGTCTGGCATGCTGCAGTCCACGGGGTCGCAGAGTCAGACATGACTGAGCAGCTGAATTGAACTGAAACTGATAGTGTTTAAGATCATATGATACACTACGTATGTGCTATGTCTTTGTTAATAATCTGGTTCTCTTAATAGAGTGAGTTCCATGAAGGCTGCTCTTGGGTTTGTTTTGTTCTCCGTGAAATTCCACCACCCATAATAGTACTTGGCATCAGCAGTTGTTCAGTAATAGTTTCCCAGTGCTGAACGTCTCTGCTCTGCAGCATGACTTCTCCGTTCCCTCTGAGTCCTTGAATTTGCCATTGAACATCTAGTAAGGTATCCGGGGTCAGGCTCAGGGCCACAGCATGATAGCACAAGAAGGGAAGGTGAGAGAGCTTACTGCTGAGGTTCCCAAATGAGTCCAAGGCAAATGTGTACTTGCCCATGGAGGAAAGAAACAAACAAGAGCACATGTTGAGAGTTTTTTACATCAAGCTAATTTTTTTAAATGTGAGATTGTGTCCTTGCACTTTTGGTGCTAGTGTGTCATTTCATTTGTGAAACGATGATGGAGTTTGATGACAGTTTTTGGTTTTGCAGTTTATTTGTTCGCTTTTCTTTGTCTTTATTTGACAAGGTTAAAAAGTTGTGTCCTCAATAATTTTTAGTTTTAAAATATTCTAAAATTAGTTCTTTTGTAAGATAGGAAACTGAAGCCAAGAGGGACTAAAGAGCTGTGAGTCCTACAGATTCACAGATTTGGGTTTTCACAGAACTAAACCTAAACCTCAGGCTTCCTCACTTCCAGCCAGTTCTGCTTTCACTACACAAAAACTCCTTC
The DNA here is from genome assembly GCF_002263795.3 of Bos taurus. Taxonomy (NCBI): domain Eukaryota; kingdom Metazoa; phylum Chordata; class Mammalia; order Artiodactyla; family Bovidae; genus Bos; species Bos taurus. The sequence continues at coordinate 38,439,558 of NC_037343.1, forward strand.
CTCTGAGAAGCTGTTGAGAAAATCCCCTCCCTGACTTAGAGTCTTCTTTATTCCATGATATTTGCTGTTTTGATTATTAAGCACTGTGGGGCTTTAGTAGAAAATTAAGGCTCCTCTTTTGTATGTTTCTTTTCTTATTCCTCTCTAGAAATAAAAAAGTTAGGATCAAGATTGAATACTTTTATTTCTTGCCATGCCCTCAAGAACGAGGACTATTTGCAATAAGTTAAAGTGATAGAACAGATACTTTTTATTGGTAACTACATAGGAAGTAGAGATTATATTTTCTCCTTCTAGAAATTTTACTAACTTACCTGAACATTTTTTTGTTGCTTAAAATAATAACATATAAGGGCAGAGAATAAAAGTCCCAACACGCTTCCTTTTCCAGAGAAAACTGCAGCTAATAATTGTTCATAAATCCTTCCAGATGCTTCTCTAGTGGCTCAGGTGGTAGAGTAGGCCTGAAATTCAGGAGACCCAGGTTCAATCCCTGGGTCAGGAAGATCCCCTGGAGAAGGAAATGGCAACCCATTACAGTATTCTTGCCTGGAAAATCCCATGGACAGAGGAACCTGGTGGGGTAAAGTCCATGGGGTCACAAAGAGTCAGACAGGACTGAGCAACTAACAACCAAAAACCTTCCAGATCTTATATAGATAAGTAGGCATGGCAAATGAAACCCTGTGAATCTGGGAAAGAAAAGAGTATATATAGACAAAAATGAGAGAACATCCACCAGTGTGCTGATGGTGGTTACACGTGAGTGGTAGGATTAAGAGTGATACATAATTTTTATACCAATAAAGATGGTGTTGAAAAGATGACTTCAACAGACAGTAAGCTAAGGTTACATGGAATATTTAAAGGAATCAAAGGTTTAAGGAACTCTATTCTAATAGGGTGGAGAGAGTAACAGTGTTGAAGCGAACCAAGAGGTTAGGATGGTTTTAAGGGTGAGTGGGAGGGTAGACTGTTTGTAGAACATTTCTAGATGTCATATTGTGCAGTCGCCCCCCTTTCCTGTCTTGGATCTTGTCTTCTGCATTTCTCAAGTACTGTGTGTATATGCATGTGTGCACATGTGTATGTTGCAAATATTTTATTCTAAATTCTAAACTTTATTGTATGCCAGAACCTTGTCTCCATTGTATTTATTACTCCCCTAACCAGAGGGCTTGCATAGTACTCAGCACAAGATAAACAATGAATGTCTGCCATACTGAGTTCTGCTCTTGTTTATTCTCTTTCTTAAAGATTGTTTGAGCTAAAGATTACTCCAGCTGTTAGTAAATTCCTCCCCCACTTCTGGCACTATATTGGCTCATGAGCTTCCTAAGTTATCTTTCTTAATTTTTTGGTATCTAACTCATAAGCAGGCAGAGAATGCCAAGTCCATAGCAGATGATAATCAGCAAGAACTAGCCACCAGTGCTGGCATGGAGAATAGAATGTGATCCCTTTGTAGAGACCATGGCCCTGGAAAGAGGGTTTGAATTTTTGTGAGTCAAACAGTTGACTCTAGCACCTTCCCACCACCCAGAATGTGCTGATTTCTACATGGGAGCCATCTAGGCCACCATCATGGAGGGAACGCTGTGGTCATCACCGGTGACCTCAGAAAATCATCACATTCCAGGATCCAAAGGGACATTAAAGATATCTTAATTCAACATTAACCTTCGTTATAGTCAAGTTATTGACCAGATCAGATCAGTCGCTCAGTCGTGTCCGACCCTTCGCAACCCCATGAATCGCAGCATGCCAGGCCTCCCTGTCCATCACCAACTCCCGGAGTTCACTCAGACTCACGTCCATTGAGTCAGTGATGCCATCCAGCCATCTCATCCTCTGTCGTCCCCTTCTCCTCCGGCCCCCAATCTCTCCCAGCATCAGAGTCTTTTCCAATGAGTCAACTCTTCGCATGAGATGGCCAAAGTATTTATGTAACATATTTATTTAAGGAAATTTTCTTTTAACACATAAGAAAATTTGAGATCTTGCTTCCTGAAACTTCTACCCATTGCTTTGTCCATTAACCGGTATTTGAAAATTGAACTCTTTATTATATGTCAGGTTCTATGCTATGTCTTAAGGCTAGAAATATGGGTAAGGCCCAGCTCCAGCTTTCAACAGTAATACGGTTGGGTTGGAAGGTAGTTATATAATTAATATGGGGCTTCCCTGGTGGCTCAGTGGCAAAGAATCTGCCTGCTAAAGCAGGAGACATGGGTTCTATCCCTGGGTCAGGAAGATCCCCTGGAGAAGGTAATAGCAACCCACTCTAGTATCCTTGCCTGGGAAATCCCATGAACAGAGGAGCCTGACGGGCTATAGTCCGCAGAGCTGCAAAAGAGTCAGACATGACTTAGCAACTAAACAACAAAATAATTAATATATTGTGTATATGTGAAATGATACCTATTTTTATATAAAAGCAGAGTAGAAAAGTACCAAACTCAGTGTGAGTTGGCAGGGTAATGAAAATGACGATTTCTGGAATATGTGACATGTCATTTCCCATTCTAGTTTGTTAACCATGCAGCTATTTAATCAGCTCCTAATCAATCCAGCTATAATAGTCAGACCAAACATTTATATATTTTCAGTAAATATAATAATGTTTGCTGAGGACATGATAACTGAACCCCTTTCCTTTTTTCCTCACTCCACTCCTACTCCTTTGTAGAACAGTGTTTGAAGAAATGACCTTAACTCTAGTCATAATACGGGCTTCCCTGATGGCTCAGCCCATAAAGAATCCGCCGGCTATGCAGAAGACACAGGAGACATGGGGTGAATCACTGGGTTGGGAAAATCCCCTGGAGGAGGGCATGGCAACCCACTCCAGTATTCTTGCCTGGAGAATCCCATTGGTGGGCTATAGTCCAAAGGGTCACAAAGAATCGGACACAAGTGAACTATGCATACATGTTAGACATAATGCCATATCCCTTGTTATGGTTCTTAACCTAAGCCTATCAGTGCATAGCATTTCATTGACAACAATTACTACCTAAGAAGGGGAAAATTGCAAAGGGAAAAATTAAGCTCAAAGCTCAGGAGTGGCATGCTCTCTTTCATTTCCTCTTTTCAGAAATGAATAAGGAAACGTGTCGCCTATTTTCTACTATTGAACAACTTACATCCATAATAAAGCTGATGGTGTTATCAAAAAGGAGAGACAGAAAGAACCTGAATCCTTGATCGTGTTGTTGAACTGCTGGATCAACCTATTCTGACAGACTCTTTTAAGGATGTAAACCAATAAGTGTGCTTACTTTTGAAGCCAGTTTGATTTGGGTTTTCTCTTACTTGCATGTAAAAACATCTTAAGTTTTTAACTTATTAAAAGACTTATTAAAATGAAAAGATATGCTGTCAATTTTTTTTTTTTGTCCAACAACTAGTCTAATAATTTTATGAAGGGAAAGAAAGTTTCTTTTGTATTTCTGTTTTAGTGGATCACTGTTGGTTCCTTTTGTCTGAAGGCACATTTTCCTAAAGAAATGTTCTTGATTCACTTAGAGTATGGTTAACAGTTGGAAGCAATTCAGCCCCACAAGTATTGATTACATTCTACTCTTTGCCCTGTATTACACTAGGCACCAAGGTATATGCAAAGTGGTTCTGAATAAGATATGGCTTCTTTCTTTTTAGGAGCCTAAAAATCCTTTGGAAATCAAATGTAATATAAGGAGCTTGAGCTTTGGTGTCATATATTCAGTTTCAAATCTTGTGCTGCCTATTATATGTCTGGCATTATACATATGCTGTCTCATTTAATCTTCACATCGACCATTAAGGTCATTATTTATGAACAAGTAAATTAAGTTCAAAGAGGTAACTAACTTTCCCAAAGTGACTTGTCAGACATGATGGCGCTGGGAAATGAATACAGGACTGAGTCCAAAACCAGAGGTATAGCCAATGTTTAGGTGGAATCTCAATGCGCTGTTAATAGGCAAGCACCCTAGACAGCCAATTTATGTCTACTGTAGCTCTTCCATCTTAGAGATATGCTCTGAAGTCAGAAGTGGTGCTGTTGGTCTTTTAAGAGAAAAAAAACCAAAATGAAACACTCGAACCAGGCAAAAGCTCCATCTGATGGCAATTAGTGCAAAAGGCAAGAACACAGAATAAACTGTTTTGGTTATTCATCCATTCAATGAAGATTTATTTTACCTAATATATGACAGGCATGGTGCTAAACACAATGAAGAATACAAAGTTTCATGAAGTCCAGTTTCTGCTCTGAAAGAGCTATGGCCTTTTAAGTAACAATAGCTGCCCTGTATCATATGTCAATTAACTGCTAGACATTCTTTATAAATCCTCTGTAATCTTTAAATGGCATTGTAAGTATTTTTGTTCCCATCCTATGGATGGGGAATCTGAGGCTTGGAAAGACTAAACCCAAGTCACACAAGCACAGTCAAGATTTGAAAGCAAGTCTGACCTCAAAGCTTATGTTCTCAGCCACACCGATCTGAAATTTAAACTTGATTGAGAGAAGTAGCATCCAATAGGTCTTCTTCCTTTATTTTCCTCTCTATTACCCAGCCTCATTCCCCTTGGCACTGAGTGCCTACCAAAATGCTAATTTCACTTAGGCACTCAGTGAATTCATATCATGTGTTTTCAGCTCTGTAATAGAACTCTACCATCTTTTCTGTGATGCTTGTCAAGTAATTGATCTTGAGAAATATGAGGACTGAGCATTATATTTCAAGTTCTGTAGGCCATAACAGGCACTCTTGCCTTTAATGTAGAACTGATTGTATTATTTAGATTCAACAAATATGTTTTAAACACTTACTGTATATGCTAGCACTCCCACATATGCTATTTCATGGCTTCCATTTTGCCAATAAATTTGAAGCTATAGAAAAACTGCTGAAAGTCACTCAAATTGCAAATGTAGGTCCATGACTCAAATTCCAGTTCTTTATGTCCAGCGTAGTTTCATGCATATATCCAAGCTTTCATTGTATTTTCAAGGATACGTCTAAGTCAAGTATATTTTCTGCTACACTAGATGTAGATGTTGTTGGGGGTTGTATGGTGAGAACTACTTTTATTTAAAGCATTTACTCTATTTCTTCCTTTCATTCCACTTTCATGATTGTTTTTTGGAATATTTTTTGTCTGTGCAACTTTGCTTTTTTCCTTGGTGTCTCATAATTACTGGTCCTGGCTCCAAGCTCTGTCCCATAACTATTCCCAGAGGCCACCCCTCATCATGCTACAGTCTGTCTATCAGTTAAGTTTTCATGAGAAACGTCTCTTTTGTGGCATTTACCAAAGGAAAAAAGTCTCCCAAGATTCTCTAAATAGCACAGAGTAATGCTTTTCTCATAGTCTTTTAAAAAGTTTTTTTTTCTTTTTTTTTAAAGTTGTATAACTTGTCTCATCAGCGGGACCTAGATAGCTAGGCATACACAAACTAACTGAGTAAAGTTTGTACAAACCTGTGGTGTGACTAAGATAGTGCCTTACCCTCCTTTGCCCCAGGTGATCTCTTGGAAATATTTCATTATTTTTAGAAAGAAGAAAATATCAAAATAACATGTGAGATTTATTTTTAAAAATCAATGTTTATGATAAAACTCAACAGAGACAAGGAGCTCGTTTGGGTAAGGCCACAAGAGTTCTATGTCTGTTGCCTTATGAAATTCTTGGCGAAAAATTAGATTTTTCTACATTTCTTTCATAAACGCATCCTGCTTGAAGGTTGCAGTGTGGCGGCCCTTGAATTGAATTGGAAGAGGGAATTTAAGTAGGGAAAAAGCAGGAGTCACCCACTGCAATAGTCAGAAACTGTCAAAAGTTTGGGGAATTTTATGAAGAGAAAGTTAGGGCAAAGTAAGGATAAGATACTCTCTACTTGTGGAAGAGACAAGTGGAAAAAAACATCCTGTTCTTTTGAGAGAATATCCAAAATCATGCTTTCAACTAATAGCTCTCAGCAAAGTAGTGAAGCTATATGTAGCAGAAATAATAGCCTCCCATCCCACCCCAAACTGAGTGAACTCGCTTTGAAATGTGATGAGTAGAATTCTGGTCAAGCAAGCAAGACATAAACTTCATTTAATCAAGGAAGGCTCTCAATCACTGGGCAGACCAGCCATTGCCTGATACCTGCCTCTCCATAGAATTATGAAGAAACAGGGAAAGACAGTCAGAAAAGGAAGCCTGTCTTCAGATCTACTCTCTTCCTCCCTCTAGACACTACCTTTTTTTTTTTTTTGCAATGTATTAAGTAGCTTTTGTACAATATTTCTAAATAAGAAATGACCCCAAGACTCAATGACTTAAAGGAACTATCTTTTTCTCCCGCCATGGGTCTGTGGGTTGGATGAGCTGGGACTGAGGCTGTGCTCAGCTGGGTAGATCTGCTTCTTTCTGCAGCTCTGTGGGCAAGCTGGGGTGGCTCTGTTCCATGTGTTCCCATCATCCTGGAGTAGAGAGCTAGCCAGGCCATGCCCCTCTCATAGAGGGAGCAGAAGTAAGAGGAAGCATGTGAGACCCCTGAATACCTAGGTGTGGAACTGGCCCCTATAACTCTTACCCGTATAGTCAAAGCAAGTCATGTGGCCAAGCCCAGAGTCTAAGCAGCAGGGAAATACACTCCACCCAAAATTAGGCTATGGCAAGTGTATTTTATAGATGCTGGGAAAATTGAGAGATTGGGGTTGTCTAGCCTACAAACCTGAATCATCCCCAATCTGAAAAAAATGCTGTTTTACATGAAGATTTTGAAGTTTCTTTATTAAAATTACTTTTCTTCCTTCACTTTTTACATTGTTATTCAAGGTTCTAAAGCCCATCCCTCTCTCCCTTAGCCAGACTCCAGAATTCTCTCTTCTCTTCATTTCCTGTCTCAAATTGGAAACTTTCTCCCTTCACTGTTTATCAAAGCATGATCACTTTCTGTGCCATATTTTCTTCACAATTCTTTGGGAACCAACTATATAGTGTTTTATTGAACAAATAGTATTAATATTTGTGGTATTGCCTAAGTTTACTCCCCATAAATAATAAAGGGTATAGGGTGCATGCATGTGTGTGCACATACACTCAAAGTACAGACAGTATCCAAAATGAGGGAAAGTTAATTATTGGGTGGGGTTAATCTGAATGAATTCATGGAGAATTTGAATACCAAGTATATACTTGAAGGAAATTACCAAGCTTCTTAAGAGCTTAATTACTCAAAAAAATTTTAATACTCCAAAAATCCAATTGCAACATTCTACTCATTACCCTTGTGATGAGGAAATAGACGTGTGGACTGATTAGTAGTTTGCTCTTGTCCTGTACTTATTATTCACCACAAGCCTTTGTCCAGCCATCTCAAGAACACAGACCACCGGTGTAAAGGCAAGTGAATGACCGTAGGATCACTCAACCTAACACGTTATCACAACTCGACAGAGCTTAGAGCCCATACAACTCTGGTGAGCAGGGGTCAGTAGTATGTCTCATGCAGGTTCTCTGTCTCTTCTAGTGTGTGCGCGTATGTGTACATATAATCAAAGGTAAATTTATACTGCGTCTTGATGATCAGTTAATGCCTCTTGGTAATCAGCAAGTTGTACCCTATCTGCCTGATTGCTGCTCTCATGATTAAGGGATATTAGTACATCGAAGAGTACATATATTTGAGTCAGTAAGGTGATGTATTGTACGGTTGCTCTACTTTTCTGTTTCTAAATCCAAGTTTAAGGCAACAGGGTATAAACCTCTTTTTGGGTAAAGTACTGCTATTCAGTGTTTCTATGCCACCCTGACTACCCTTCATCATAGCATTTTCCCTTCTATATTGCAATTGTTCCCTTGTCTTTCTACCCACTATTTGATCATAAGCTCTAGGAGGGCAAATAAGCAGTTGTCTTTGTTCATTGCTTTATCTCCTGGTGCAGTACCTGTCTTATGTTAGATGCTCAGTAAATAAGAAGGTATTTATTGAGAAAATAAACATCGTTTCAGCATGTTAAAAGAGGACAATTGAAACATTTTGTAACTTCTCAATGTTACATAATTTCTCATAGTTTTTATTATCTCCATTAAAACTAAAATTACCTAGATCATGAATGTACCAGTCCAGGCAATCTGACGAGTTTGTGTATTATCTAATTTGAGGATTTTACTTGTAGATCTCAGCATGAATGTGTACAGTGTATACTTAACAACATGGGGTATAAGGCATGTAAACATGCTTCACATTGAGGGAAGACCTGCACCCACTGCCTGCATGCACACAGACAACTGCATTAGTGACAGCACCCTTGGAGTTAACATTGAGATGGCTTCACTGTGAAAGCTTGTCCTCAAGGTTGTAATTGTAATCTCGGTTGTAGAACTGAGATTCAAGAGCAAAATAAAATACAAGTCTTACCAGAGGGGGAAAAAAACAGTTTTTCTCTGCATTAAAAAAATGGGAAGTTTTTTTTTTTTTTTCCCCCCTGAACGATAGGACCATAATGATTCAATTTCTTCTGCACCAATCAGCATCAGTCATGAGATCCAGACCTGGCACATGGAAATTTCAGCCTTAAGTCAAATATTATTTCAAAGTTAATGACAAAATCTATTTTTGCAGTGGTCTTGTTTAAAATATTTCCCCTTAATACTCTTGAAATGCTGTAATTGAAAGCAGTTATTTGAGATGCCAGTGCATACTTCTTTAATTATGTCCTGTACCATCTGTTTCCAATGAAAAGGCAGTATCTGTTTGCAGTTACCAATCTTATGAAAAACAGGCTTGTCCCGAAATAGATTGGAACTAAAACCAGAAAGCATTTCTTTCAGAGGCATCCTTTCAAGCCAATTAACTTTAATCATTATAGAAATGTTTATTTCCCATCTTAGTCTCTCTTCACATGTAAATTCCTTCAGGGGAAAAGATCTCTTTTTGTGACTGTTTGAATAGTTCCAATTTGGATTAATCAGAACCTGCTGGCGTGTTTATGTTCCAATTGTGAATGCTGGCAGATTTCTTGATGAAGGAGGCACACAGTCCCCAAGGAGGGAAGATCTAGAAAAGCAACAGATACATACCTACTAGTCAGAGAAAGTTCCCTAACCTCCAGGGTTCCATGCTTGCCTCCATGTTGCCTTCTAGAGAGGTGACCAATGAAGTGATTTTGTGGGTGGAAGACCAGGACTCCTAAGTTGCATCAGTATAAAGCCCATCTCTCCAAAGGAGCTAGATATTCTCATAGACCACACACTCACATGTGATTCTCATAAAAGCTCTGAGAAAGCTTGGTGACTTTGCAAATTGTGGTGGTGCCTTATAAGTGGCACCACACTATCTAGGGAAGAGTTATTTTTAAATTGCTTCTATTTCTTCAGGGACATTCTCAAAACATAGGTTAAAAAAATGGTTCATGGCACATTTTTGGATGTTATTATTAAGTAGCTTCATTTGTTCATAAGGCAGATTTCTCAAGGGCAAAATCTTTGGCTGATTTATACACTGATATATCCCAAATACCTAGAACAGTACCTGGGACAAATAGACCCTCAGTGAATATTTGTTAAGTTTATTCACGTGTCTAGACCATAACAATACATTAATATAAGACATATAATGTCTCTGCTCTAATGATGTTTTTGAGATGAAAACAAAAATGTCAAAGGACAAGATGTATTTGCCCATTAGCAGCTTAAAGATAGAACAACACGATCATCTCTGTCTGGAAGGTATCTCTGCTCTCCTTGGGGACTGTTACCTCCTTCATCAAGAAATCTGTGTCCAGAAGATAGAACAAGATCACCTCTGTGTCTACAAAGTGTCTGGGTCAGAGTTGGTGTTTATTAAATATTTGGTTAATTTAGCTCAGCAAGTAAATGTGTCTTGGCCAACATCTAAGAAAGCTAACATTTACTGAATTTTTAATAAGTTCCATTTACTGTGATGAACGTTTTATACACATGAACTCCTACATTCCTCAAAACAAACAAACAAACATCCAGTGAAATAGATATAAACTATTTCCAATGATTCAATGTAGAGCTGAAGCTTTTGTAAGGATAATAACTTACTGAGGTTGATCAGTTAGTAAATGCCAATCCGAGATTAAGAATTTGGGTCTGTCTTAGTTAAAAGTTGACATTTACATGCACTCCCTATTTTCTCACATGTAAAAGTCAAAGTGTCCAGGAAGGCCTGCCTCTAACACACCAAAGCTTAGGGATTTCATGGTCATGTATTTAATAATCTAAAACTACATTATCATCATTTTGGAAACAACAATTTCCATTTCCACCTCTCTCTTGAAGCTTCTGGAGTTGTACATTAACTGGGCCTCCTAATAACAATGATGTCCTTCAACTTTGGCTTCCTGAGCAACTGTAGCCTTTAGATCTTATGGGCTCCATCCAAGAAGCAGATATTCTCCTTATTTTCCAAGCAACACGAGGGTAAGTAATATATTTTTCCTCTGTGGAGTTGAAATGTTATCCTGTCAGGTTGGAGGAACTTGGCAGGCTTGAATTAAAGAAAACCCACCCATCTATCCCACACTGTCTTCCTCTGATGATTTAAATGGAAGTGTAACAAAATCCCTTAAACCTTCATAATTTAATTCCATCCCCAACTTTCCAGAAAGCCATCAAACCTTCCTGTAGGAATGCCAAGTGAGAGGCAGTAGAGGATGATGCAACAATGGGAAATGCGGAGGGAAGTGAGGGAGACTTGGAAACGAGAACAGAAGGACCCTAATTATGCACTGGCTGAGCATCTTCACACACTCACACTAATGGGTGGCTCCTGAAATTATGTGGTCAAGAAGAAAGCTGGCCTCCATGTTCTTGAGCCTGGCATTCAGGCCTATGACTCATATGCTGGGTTTGGAGTAGACTAACGAGTTATAAACAAACTCCTAGCACTAATTTTACATTAGAGAGACTATGATCTATTTGTCAACTGTTCATTTATCACTAAATATTATCAATCACCACTTCTCACTCTTCATGCACAGTGTATTAAATGTTACTTTAGGAGCAAGTGAGGTGTATATTTATTCAGAGAATGTCCCATTTAATTTCATTAAGCACACACATAAATAAATATGAGATGAAGATAAGAGCTCCCTCTTTCAAAGAAAATAAGAATGTCAGAATACATGTCTTTTCCATCCTTTGTTAGGCTTCTTCTCTAATAAAAGAAACTGAAGATTACACAAACAGATGGAAAGATTTACTGTGTTCTTAGACTGGAAGAATTAATACTGTTAAAATGACTATAGTACCCAAGGTAATCCATAGATGCAAGTCAATCACTACCAAATTACCAACGGTACTTTTTTTTATGGAAAAAAAAAAGTTTTTATGGAACTGGAGCAAAAAACTTTTAAATTTGTATGGAAACACAAAAGATCCTGAGTAGTCTAAGCAATCTTGAGAAAGAAAAGTAGAGCTGGAGGAATCAGGCTCCCTGACTTCAGACTACAGTAAAAAGCTACAGTAATCAAAACACGGTAGTACTAGCACAAAAACAGAAATATAGATCAATGAAATAGGATAGAAAGCCCAGAGATAAACCCATGCACTTACAGATTAAACCTACGATAAAGGGGGAAAGAATATACAAAGAAGAAAAGACAGTCTCTTCAGTAAGTGTTTCTGGGAAACTGGACAGCTATATGTAAAAGAATGAAGTTAGAATATTCTCTAACACCATACACAAATGTCAACTCAAAATGGATTAAAAACCTAAATGTAAGATCAGATACTATAAAACTCCTAAAGGAAAACATAGGCACAAGGCATTTTGAGATAAATTGCTGCAATATCTTTTTGGATCCATCTCCTTGAGTAATGGAAATAAAAACAAAAATAAACAAATGGGACCTAATTAAACTTAAAGCTTTTGCACAGCATAGGAAATTATAAACAAAATAAAGGATAACCCACAGAATGGGAGAAAATATTTGCAAATCTTGCAGCCAACTGGGCTTAATTTCCAAAATGTATAAACAGTTCATACAACTCAATATCAAACAACTCAATCAAAAAATGGTCAGAAGACCTAAATAGACATTTCTCCAAGGACGATATACAGATGGCCAACAGGAACATGAAAGAATGTTCAACATTCCTAATTACTAGAGAAATGTAAATCAAAACTATAATGAGGTATCACCTCACTCCAGTCAGAATAGCGGCCATCAAAAAGTCTACAAATGATAAATGCTGGAGAGGGTGTGGAGACAAGGAAACTCTTACACAGTGGGTGGAAATGTAAATTGGTACAACCACTCTGAAAAATAGTATAGAAAATGAAAAACAGTTATCATATGATAGAGTTATCAGAAATCCCACTCCTGGCATGTATCTGGAGAAAGCATTCATTTAAAAAGATAGATGTAATCCAGTATTCATTGCAACACTATTTACAATAGCCAAGACATGAAAGAAACCTAATGTCCATCAACAGATGAAAGGATAAAGACAATGTGGTATATATACAATGGAATATCACTCAGTCATAAAAGAATGAAATAAAGCCATTTACAGCAACATGGATGGATATAGAGATTATCATATTAAGTGAAGTAAGCTGGGCAAAGACAAATATCATATGGTATCACTTATAGTGGAATATGAAAAAAAAAAAGATACAAATGAACTTATTTACAAAACAGAATGAGACCCACAGACATAGAAAACAAACTTATAGTTACCAAGGGGAAGGTAGGAGGAGGGATAAATTAGGAGGATGGGATCAACAAATACACACTGCTATGTATAAAATAAGTAACCAAAAAGGACCTACTGTGTAGAACAAGAAACTATAAACAATATTTTGTAATAGCATATAAGGGAAAAGAATCTTAAAAAGAATATATACATATAAATTGTAGCACTGTGCTATATACCTGAAACTAATATGACACTGTAAATCAATATACTTCAATTAAAAAAATAAATTAAAAAATCAGGATAGGGTAAAAGTGTGTTAAAATGAAAAACACTAATAATAACAAAAAATTAATATCTTTACTTAGCTTCTATTTTGTTTCAGGCACAATGCTAAAAGCTTCATAATAACCTTATGAAAGTGAAAGAGAAAGTCACTCAGTTGTGTCCGACTCTTTGTGACCCCATGGACTGTGTAGTCCTGGATTCTCCAGGCCAGAATACTGGGGTGGGTAACCTTTCCCTTCTGCAGGGGATCTTCCCAACCCAGGGATCAAACCCAGGCCTCCCACATTGCAGGTACATTCTTTACCAGCTGAGCCACAAGGGAAGCCCAAGAATACTGGAGTGGGTAGCCTATGCCTTCTCCAGCAGATCTTCCCCACCCAGGTATTGAACCAGGGTTTCCTGCATTGGACACAAATTCTTTACCAACTGAGGTATCAGGGAATAAGAACCTTTTTGAGACACATATTCATACCCCCATTTTTCAGATGAGAAATTGAGACTCAAAGAGGTTAACATTAGGTTCCAGAGCTAGTAACTGCCAGAAGCAGAATTCAAACCAGCTCTTATGTCACTAACAAACTTTCTGTATATTTGGATAAAGTCATTTCACCTTCTGGGCTTTAGCTGTACCATTATTCTATCAAATTAAGAAGACAAATTTCATGCTGTTAAGGATTTCAGTGGGAAGTTTTGGTATCCAAATCTTACCCTACTCCTCTCTCAGGGTTCTTTGCTGGAGATATCTCAGCAAGGTTAAAGAGCAAAACAGGAAACAATGTACCAGCATTTCTGGTGTAGGGCTCTTTGGCTATGTCATTCTAGAGAATCCTGGTCTTTGAAGCTGTACTGGCCCTTCCTTTCCTTACTCCCATCTAACATGACTGGATCTGGATAGCATATTACAAATTTACACAAATAATTAACCTCTGGATAATACCAATCAGCTTGTCTCAGCCATCCAAGTGCAAGGAACCTATGTGCTCAGTCGCTGAGTCATGCCCGACTCTTTGAGATCCCATGGACTGACTGTAGCCTGCCAGGATCCTCTATCCATGGAATTTCCCAGACAAGAATACTGGAGTGGGTAGCCATTCCCTTTTCCAGGAGATCTTCCTGACCCAGGGACTGAACCCAAGTCTCCTTCAATGAAGGCAGATTCTTTTACCACTGAGCCACCTGGAAAGCCCAGCTGTCAGTCAAACTGAGACACGTAGTGAAGCTGAGGATTATATGTAAAGAAATGACAGTGAGATTAAGGGCAGAATTTTAATCAGAACAATAGCTATCAGAAGACAATGGCATAATATATTTAAAGTGCTAAAGGAAACTCATTAACCTAGAATTTTTCTAGGTTAAACTCAGCTTAACTAACATTTAAAAGAAGAGAGCGGGAAAACAGTTTATCATGCATAGTCTCTCATTGAAAAAATTATCAAAGAATGTGCTTCATGACATTGTCCCTTCTTTTAACCATGAAGCAATATATAGCAGTGGTAAAGAATCTGCTTGCAATGCAGGAGATGCCAGAGACGCAGGTTTGATCCCTGGGTTGGGAAGATTCCCCTGGAGGAGGATGGCAACCTACTCCAGTATTCTTGCCTGGAGAATCCCATGGGCAGATGAGCCTGGCCAACCACAGTCCATAGGGTCACAAAGATTCAGAGATGACTGAGCATGGACACAATATAAAGCATTAGACCAGATTAAGATAGAAAGGAGAAACAGGGGCACAGGTTTTCCCTCTCATATCACCTAAAAATAAGACAAAAAATATTTTAAAAGGCCAAAACTATATATCATACATAGGTTGTATGTATGTATGTTTACTGAAGATAAATTGTTACATTATTAGTACAATTTATATGTGGTCCTACTGGTAAAGAGGATAGAGTTTAAGTGTTTTCACGTCCATTTCAGGGCCTGAGTACTTGAAAACAACTTAAAGTATTGTGTTACCTGGATTTTACAGTTGTATATATGTGTCCATATATAAAATTATCTGTTTCTAAAGGGAAATTGTATGATCCAATAATTTATTTTAATATAGTTCAATCAGTTTATACCAATTCCTTCCAGGTTGGATCAGCACAGTTAAAAACTGAGTACAACTGCTTGCTCTAATTTTGGCCTACTTTTATATTAGTATGAGAATACATTACTCTCCAAATAGTTCAAAGAAATAAAGAAGGCAGACAGGCTCTATATGGCTGGTAAAAATATGGCATCAAGGGCAGATAATGGATTTGAACTAGAATTTGCTGTATTTTTATGCTTTGAGTGACAGCATAAGTGTCTTCCTGTTGTTTTTGGCAAGGCAGAAACTCAAATGTTGCCTTTGGTGCTTTTTTTTGCTATTTTATTTTTTAACTGTGGTAATGCTGTATTTCCCAAAACTGAGAAAAAACATTAAGTCATCTTCTCGATTGCTCTGGCCAAGAATTATTTCCTATGATGCGTTTGAACATCTATGAACAAATTAACCTTAAATCTTGGTTATGTTGTTATTAATTACTCTCTTTGGGACATGTCTCCCAAATCAAGTGATTCTTATTAGATATGTATTAGATATTTATTTCTGATTCTGGTTTCCAAATTTTCTACTAATGTTTGTCTAAATTAATCTATTTTATGCAGTAATCCTAACAGGGGGTTGTGACTTTCATATTAAGAAAGGCATTTAAGTTAATGTACTGAGTTATATATTCAGTAATCAGTTAATATACTGAGAGTAAGAATAGGTATGTATAAGAGAGTGGGATGTTACAGAATTTCAGTGATGACCTCCTAACCCCCAACAAGTGACATCTGTTTAAGGTAAGCATTACATATTACCTTGAAATGAAAATAAAGCATCAAAAGATAGCTTGGTGGATAACTGAACTGGGACAGTTCCAACTCTTTCTTATAGTTGAGAGAGCAGATCACCAACTAGTTACGCTGAATCTTTATCATTCTATACAGTCTTTCTATAAGTTCTTTCTGTTCTTTATGACAAACTGTGAACATTTTCCACCCCTGTATGAACTCAGATGGTTTTTTAGCTCACAGCTTTTTGAAAGTTGCTCTTCCCCCAGTAGCTGCACTTTTCCCAGCATTGTAGAATCTTACCATAAGCATGCACAGCTTATGATTTGGCTAACTAAAATTCCCATTCAGATTTCTGGAGATGACAAAGAAAGATACCCATTTTGACACTTACATTTAACTTTATAATGGAGATCCCAGCCAATTAAAGAAGGCAAGAAAATAAATAAAAGATATGTATGTTGGAAAGAAAGCTATGAAACAGTCTTTATTCACAGGTAAAATAATCATGTGCATAGAAAAATCCGAAGAACTCCTTGAACAATGTATTATAACTAATATGTAAATTCAGCAAGGTCACAGAACATAAGGCCAATATATACAACTTTAAGTCTGGATACGAACAACAAATTAGCAAGTGAAGAATTGATGACTTCTTACTGTGGTGCTGGAGAAGATTCTTGAGAGTCCCTTGGACAGCAAGGAGATCAAACCAGTCAATCCTAAAAGAAATTAATCCTGAATATTCATTGGGAGGACTGATGCTGAAGCTTCAATGCTTTGACCACCTGATATAAAGAAGTGACTCATTGGAAAAGACCCTGATGCAGGGAAAGATTGAAGGCAGGAGGATAAAGGGACAACAGAGGATGAGATGGTTGGATGGCATCATCAACTCAACGGGTATGAGTTTGAGCAAGCTCCAGGAGATGGTGAAAGACAGGGAAGCCAGGTGTGCTGTAGTCCATGGGGTCGCAAAGAGTCAGACACAACTGAATGGCTGAACAACAGCTAACAACAAAGTGCGGAAAATAAAATTAAGAAAACAATAACATTTACAATAGCTTTGAAGACTATAATATGCTTCAAGTCAAATATAGTGATATATATGCAAGACTTATGCATGCAAAACTACCAAACACTGATGAAATTAAAAAGCTAAATAAATGGAAAGATGTGCTATGCTTGGAAAGTGAAAAACTCAGTGCTATGTTATCAATCCAGAAATAAATCCATACTTTTAGAGTCACCTGATTTTTTAACTAAGAATACAAAGCAATTCAATGGGAGGAAGAAAGTCTGTTAAACAAATGGTTGGCTACCTATGCAAAAATAAGTGAGGCTCACTCAGTCTGCACCTTACATAATACACAAATGACTATTTTGAAATGGACCATAAAACTAAATATAAAAATCAAGTATACATAGTTTCAAAAGGAAAGCACCTTCATGATGTTGGTGTAGACAATAATTTTCTAGCTATAATCTAGCAAACA
The DNA here is from genome assembly GCF_002263795.3 of Bos taurus. Lineage (NCBI taxonomy): Eukaryota > Metazoa > Chordata > Mammalia > Artiodactyla > Bovidae > Bos > Bos taurus. The sequence goes on from NC_037343.1 coordinate 38,456,798, forward strand.
CTAACCATAAAACAAAAAATGTCAAATCAAATCAACTTTATCAAACCTAAAATACTGGAAGAGTCTGCTAAGATAATCTAAAGACAAGCCATGGACTGGAAGAAAACACTATATATATCAGGTTTCCCAGGTGGCGCTAGTGATAAAGAAGCCGCCTGCCAATGCAGGAAACATAAGAGATGTGGGTTTGATCCCAGGGTCAGCAAGATCCCCTGGAGGAGGGCATGGCAACCCACTCCAGTATTCTTGCCTGGAGAATCCCATGGACAGAGGAGCTTAGCAAGCTATAGTCCACAGGGTTGTAGAGAGCTGGACAAAGTGACCATTTGCATATTGTCCTTGTAAAATGCTTATTCAAGTCTTTTGTTCATTTTTTAAAGTTTGACACACCCACCATATATATCAAACTTTAAAAAATGAACAAAAGACTTGAATAAGCATTTTACAAGGACAATATGCAAATGGTCAATTTGTATATGAAAAAGTACAGAATACTCTACACCGTTAGTTATCAGGGAAAATCAAACTAAAAACTCAATTAAATACCAACTGACGCTCACTAGAATGGTTAACATTTAAAGACTGATAACACCAATTGTAGATGAGCATGTGAAATAATTAATCTTTTATATACTGCTAGTGGAAATATTATCATAAAACTCTTTGGAGATATTCTGGTAGTCTTTCACAAAGTTAAACATATACCTATTTATGATCCAACTATGCCATTTTAGCTACTTATCCAATATAAATGAAAGGATATATTTTAAAAAGTAGATGCTCAAAGCAATTTTAATTATAATAATTGAAAAGTTGAAAATAACTCAAATATACATTAACAGGTAAGTGAAGAAACTGGTATATCCATACAATAGAATACTATATGCAGTAGGTCTGGACCTCAAAAAAATTATGCTGAGTTAAAAAAGCCAGACACAAAAGAGTATACTTTGACTTCATGTAATAGTGTTTGATCTTCATTCAACTGTTCTATAATAGTGAAAACAAATCTATGGTTCCCAGGGGTGGTGCAGTGGGTGGTTAGCAGGTTTTCACTGTGAAGGGGCAAAGAAAGGTATCTCTAGTGTGATTCAAATGTTCTGTATCTCGGAAAGAATAAGTGTAATGGGTGTTACATGGGTGTGGGCAAAATCATCAGTCCTTAAATCTAATTCATTGATATAAATTATACTTGAAGAAAAAATTTTAAAGAAATATTCATACTACAATTTTGCTCTTTGAGCTCATGTCTCCATAAATGCCTACCTGCAATTTTTACTCCTGATGAGTACTTGAATATAAAATTAAATTTTATTTACTTACAAAATTTGTGGCTCAGTTTATTTAACCACAGGTATGCATTTAGTACCCATGCTAGGCATTGTTATGTGTCCTGGAAATACAGTGATAAAGTTTTTCCCAGGGATCAGCCTATAGTCATCTTCAAAGAAAGCAGTCTGACAGGGGCTGAAAACTAGGGGCAGAGGAAAGAGATGTATATGGCCAGCCAGAGGAAACACAGACTACATGAAGGGAACTCTTGATAATAAAAATTGAAGTTCTGATGATTAAATGAAATTAGGCAAAAAATTACTGAAATAAGTTTTGTGAATAAAAATCACACTGGAGAATAATCAGAAAAGTCACAGGACCTGCTCTTTTCATCAAAGAGGTGCAAACAAAAAGAGAGGAGGAGCAAACCCCCAAAAGACAACTTTACCTAGTAGTATGGGTAAAGGATAAAGACTGTTGTTAATTTTGGTGTTAGTATTGGTGGTGGTAGTTGACCTCTTTACTTATTTTGCACTTTATCAAGATCTACTCTTTCAACCTAAGTTATTTGTGTTCATTTCTCATAGTGCCATTGTCGAATAGAACTTTCTGTAATGATGGAAATATTCTAGAGCTGAGCTGTCCAATTTGGTAGCCCCTAGCCACGTTTGGCTTAGTACCTGAAATGTGGCTAGAATTACTAAAAAACTGGACTTTAAATTTGATTTAGTTTTATCAGTTTATATTTAAATAGCCACCTGTGGCTACTATATTAGACAAGTTATTTTCAAAGTTACACATATACTGATTGATGTAACTACAGCACCAAACTAAAGGCATTGAAGTTCTCTGTAAAATATTACCTTGGCTCTAGATGGTGAATTTGTACACTTTTTTTCCCATGAAAATATATTTGGCTTTATTGGATAGTATACCTTTTTAACCTCTGTATCTCAGACTCTGTAGGGAAGCTCATAACTTTTCTTTCATCATTTCTCATAAGGCCATGGGATCTCACCGCTGAGGAATCAAACACTTATGGTACTCATGGTTCCTTCAGTAATTTTTATTTGTGCCTGAAGTACTGGAACAGGGCTTCCCTAGTAGCTCAGTGGTGAAGAATCTGCCTACCAATGCAGGAGATGCAAGTTCAATCCCTGGATCAGGAAGATTCCCTGGAGAAGGAAATGGTAGCCCACTCTAGTGTTCTTTCCTGGAAAATCCCATAGATAGAGGACCCTGGTGGGCTATAGTCCATGGGGTTGCAGAGAGTTGGAAATAACTTAGTGACTAAACAATATCAACAACAAAAGCACTGGAAAGGCTACTGGTGATTATAATCGTGTGGTTCCTACCTTACATGGAGTTTACTTCCTGCTTCAGGGGTCTTCTACTCTGAGAGCCTCAAGGAAAACCAGGTTAAGTAGTTCTACTCTAGACGTCAAGGAGAAACTTACATTCTTCTCCTTCTACTCCTTCCGTCCTCTCCATTTCCTTCACTTAGCGTCCTTATCCTTAGGCTAGTCTTCATGGATTTTATTTTTCATCACAGTGGTACAATCTAAAGCAACATTTCTACGGGCTTTTTGTTGAACATTCAGTTCACATGGTCATAAACTTTATGTCAACTTAAAATCCAGTTATCAGAATTTTAAATAAAATTCCTAGTATCAAAAATCATCCATTACAATGAGTATATTATTTCAGTGACATTATTTACAAATTGTGCCAGCCCATGTGTTTACCTCTGGAGGCAGCTTGACTTAGAGTTCTGATTCCCTTCTAAATGGAGTTAAACGTAGAGATTAAAAGCAAGGGTTCCCTGGGTTAGCATGAGTGGTTTCAAAACCTGCTTCCACCTCTGCTAACTGTGTGACCTTGAGTAAGTTAGTTAGAAATGTGCTTCAGTTTTTCATCTACTAAAATATAGAATCAATTCTATAATATTATTATGAGGATTAAATGAGATAATGCACAAAAGGTTCCAAGAAGAGTGTGGGGCCATAGGACACACTCCATCAGCACGAAGTATCACTTCATCACATATGGATTTCTCCTTGCTTAGTCCACTAAATTAAAAAAAAAATCAACTCACAATTACAGATTGTTAAGATTAGAAACATTTGTTGATTTTGTCAGATTGCTCTGGATATTCATATTAGATTGGACCCAGAAACACTAAGAACATTTTTCAGTGAAGAAATCAGTACTGTGTCAAGTGTTGACAAGGTAGCCAGCTCCACTCACTTGAAATGTGGGAGAAAAAAAAATGCTTCAACCTCAGAGATTAAAGCTAGTAGTTTCCTAATACAGCTTTTGTTTTTTTCATTTGGATGTGGAAAGCATTTCTTAGTTCTCTTTGCATGTGAGATTTTGTTTTGCTTTGCTTTGCTTTCCTCAATTCTTAATACATGAATTTCTTTCTCTAATGAAAGAAGGAAATTTCTAAATGTAAGAGAAGAATCAAGATCTCCATGATTGACTTTAGTGCCAGCTCAGTCTTTTTTTAAAAAATCCAAATATCTTATCCTCAATAATAAACATGGTGATAATATTGTCCCTAAACCAGTAAGTTCTGGCTATATAAATGCTGATAATGTTGCTGAAACATATCACCGGAGCAATTAACTGACAATTATAAAATTGGCCTAATGAAATTTCCAGTGTCAATAAGAAAGTCTCAATGTCATCCCTTGTTTTGGAACCTAAAATTTGCACCTTTAACTTGGACAGTCAGAGAGATTTTGTAAGACCAGTGTTATGTAATTGCTTCTCTTCTTGCACAGAATGGTGAAAACACATATCCCCATCACTGAGATTTGTTCACATTTCCTTCAATAATTCCTTCAATTCTTTCATCAAGATCATGTGACATTTTGTTAATCATTAACTTCCCTGGGAAATATAATAATCATAAAGATAAGTAGAAACAACATTCACTAGCAAGTTTCCACGAATTTACTATAGTTTAGCTAATTGGTCATTTTGTGATTTTCATTAACAACTAAGGCTTTAGTGCTGGCAGCCTAAATGATTCAGGATTTAGAAGTGGAGATTCTAAAGAAACAAAGTTTTGATTAGCCACCAACTTCTGAAATTTCTCTGTATGCTCCCATAACACCATACACTATTCATACATCATCTCACATTTGTGTAACTGTTTAATTTTCCTCTTCCCACGGAACTTGCAACCCAGAGAAGGCAAAGCCTTTTTTGTTTGGTGCTGTGTAGCCAGTGACTAGCAGACTGCCTTGTACCTAGTGAGATCTCCATGCACATTTCTCAACCATATAAATGAATAAGTGAGCAAAGCAGTCCAAATTGTAAAGAAAAACTTAAGATAAAAATTTATTATGGAAACTAAGCTGTCTTTCATGTATCACAATAATGAGTTGTTGAAAGACCATCATGTAAATTATAGTATTTCAACATTCTATTTTATTGCTTGTCTTTTCCAAAATTAAACAAATGCATCTTACTGTAATTACGGAGAAGGCAATGGCACCCCACTCCACTACACTTGCCTGGAAAATCCCATGGACGGAGGAGCCTCGTAAGCTGCAGTCCATGGGGTCACTGAGGGTAGGACACAACTGAGCGACTTCACTTTCACTTTTCACTTTCCTGCATCGGAGAAGGAAATGGCAACCCACTCCAGTGTTCTTGCCTGGAAAATCCCAGGGACGGGGGAGCCTGGTGGGCTGCCGTCTATAGGGTCGCACAGAGTCGGACACGACTGAAGTGACTCAGCAGCAGCAGCAGCATATACATTTTTTAGACATAATGCTATTTATACTTAATAGACTAGAGTGCAGTATTAACATAATTTTTATAAAAATTTATTTTCAGTTGGAGGATAATTGCTTTACAACATTGTGTTGGCTTCTGCCATACATCAACGTGAATCAGCCATATGTATACATGTCTCTTCTCTCCTGAACCTTCTCCCTACCCCTATAGGTTGTCACAGAGCACCATGTTGAGTTCCCTGTTATACTGCAATTTCCCATTAGCTATCTATTTTACACATGGTAAATAAAAGACGCTTACTCCTTGGAAGGAAAGTTATGCCCAACCTAGATAGCATATTCAAAAGCAGAAACATTACTTTGCCAAAAAAGATTCGTCTAGTCAAGGATATGGTTTTTCCTGTGGTCATGTATGGATGTGAGAGTTGGACTGTGAAGAAGGCTGAGCACCGAAGAATTGATGCTTTTGAACTGTGGTGTTGGAGAAGACTCTTGAGAGTCCCTTGGACTGCAAGGAGATCCAACCAGTCCATTCTGAAGGAGATCAGCCCTGGGATTTCTTTGGAAGGAATGATGCTAAAGCTGAAACTCCAGTACTTTGGCCACTTCATGCGACGAGTTGACTCATTGGAAAAGACTCTGATGCTGGGAGGGATTGGGGGCAGGAGGAGAAGGGGATGACAGAGGACGAGATGGCTGGATGGATCACTGACTGAATGGACGTGAGTCTCAGTGAACTCTGGGAGTTGGTGATGGATAGGGAGGCCTGGCGTGCTGCGATTCATGGGGTCGCAAAGAGTCGGACACGACTGAGAGACTGATCTGATCTGATCTGAATGCATACGTTTCAGTGCTATAGGCTCTGGGAAATCAAAACATTTTGGTGACCTAGTTTATTGAGATATTCATTTTATTGCAGTGGTTTGGAACTGAACTCACAATATCTCCTAGGTATGCCTGTTTTCTTGCCAAAAATCAAATCTGCATCTTATCAAGCTTCTAGATCAAATTTCCAGTTTATCTGATCTACAGGGGACAGAGGAACATGCTAGTGACACCAAATGTAATAAATCCAGGCTATAGGAAATTCTAACAAATATACAGCTCAGTTCTCTCCTCAAATATATGGCAAGGGGGAAGGAAAAAGAAGGAAAAACCTATGGTTTGAAAAAGATTTAAAAGAAGTACCAACCAAATGCAATGTACAAACACTTTGGGATTTGAAAAAATATCATAAAATAACACATTTTTTAAACTATGAGAGAATAATGAAACTTTGAATACTAAATAAACTATTTGGTTTTAATTAAGAATTATTGTTAATTCTTTCAGATATGGCAATCAGTTCAGTTCAGTTGCTCAGTCGTGTCTGACTCTTTGTGACTCCATGAATCCCAGCAGGCTAGGCCTCCCTGTCCATCACCAACTCCCGGAGTTCACTCAGACTCACTTCCATCGAGTCAGTGATGCCATCCAGCCATCTCATCCTCTGTCATCCCCTTCTCCTCCTGCCCCCAATCCCTCCCAGCATCAGAGTCTTTTCCAATAAGTCAACTCTTTGCATCAGGTGGCCAAAGTACTGGAGTTTCAGCTTCAGCATCATTTCTTCCCAAGAAATCCCAGGGCTGATCTCCTTCAGAATAGACTGGTTGGATCTCCTTGAAGTCCAAGGGACTCTCAAGAGTCTTCTCCAACACCACAGTCCAAAAGCATCAATTCTTTGGCGCTCAGCCTTTTTCACAGTCCAACTCTCACATCCATACATGACCACTGGAAAAACCATAGCCTTGACTAGACGGACCTTTGTTGGCAAAGTAATGTCTCTGCTTTTCAATATGCTATCTAGGTTGGTCATAACTTTCCTTCCAAGGAGTAAGCGTCTTTTAATTTCATGGCTGCAGTCACCATCTGCAGTGATTTTGGAGCCCCCAAATATAAAGTCAGCCACTGTTTCCACTGTTTCCCCATCTATTTCCCATGAAGTGATGAGACCGGATGCCATGATCTTCGTTTTCTGAATGTTGAGCTTTAAGTAAACTTTTTCACTCTCCACTTTCACTTTCATCAAGAGGCTTTTTAGTTCCTCTTCACTTTTTGCCATAAGGGTGGTGTCATCTGCATATCTGAGGTTATTGATATTTCTCCTGGCAATCTTGATTCTAGCTTTTGCTTCTTCCAGCCCAGCGTTTCTCATGATGTACTCTGCATAGAAGTTAAATAAGCAGGGTGACAATATACAGCCTTGACGTACCCCTTTTCCTATTTGGAACCAGTCTGTTGTTCCATGTCCAGTTCTAACTGTTGCTTCCTGACCTGCATACAGATTTCTCAAGAGGCAGGTCACGTGGTCTGGTATTCCCATCTCTTTCAGAATTTTCCACAGTTTGTTGTGATCCACACAGTCAAAGGCTTTGGCATAGTCAATCAAGCAGAAATAGATGTTTTTCTGGAACTCTCTTGCTTTTTTGATGATCCAGCAGATGTTGGCAATTTGATCTCTGGTTCCTCTGCCTTTTCTAAAACCAGCTTGAACATCTAGAAGTTCATGGTTCACGTATTGTTGAAGCCTGGCTTGGAGAATTTTGAGCATTACCTTACTAGCGTGTGAGATGAGTGCCATTGTGCAGTAGTTTGAGCATTCTTTGGCATTGCCTTTCTTTGGGATTGGAATGAAAACTGACCTTTTCCAGTCTTGTGGCCACCGCTGAGTTTTCTAAATTTTCTGGGATATTGAGTACAGCACTTTCACAGCATCATCTTTTAGGATTTGAAATAGCTCCACTGGAATTTCACCACCTCCACTAGCTTTGTTTGTAGTGATGCTTTCTAAGGCCCACTTGACATCACATTCCAGGATGTCTGGCTCTAGGTGAATGATCACACCATCATGATTATCTGGGTCGTGAAGATCTTTTTTGTACAGTTCTTCGGTGTATTCTTGCCACCTCTTCTTAATATCTTCTGCTTCTGTTAGGTCCATACCATTTCTGCTCTTTATCGAGCCCATCTTTGCATGAAATGTTCCCTTGGTATCTCTAAGATATGGCAATAGTATTGGTAAAAATCTTTTAGAGATACACACTGAAGATACATATGGAAGAACTGTAATACCAAAAAAAAAAAAACAAAAAAACAAACTTAATGAACCAAATTACTACAATGGTGTGGTCAACCACTCAGAACCAGACATTCTGGACTGTGAAGTCAAATGGGCCTTAGAAAGCACTGCTGTTAATAAAGTTGGTGGATGCAATGGAATTCCAGTAGGACATTCAAAACCCTAAAGGATGATGCCATCAAGGTGTTACATTCTATATGTCAGCAAATTTGGAAGACCCAGCAGTGGCCACAGGACTGGAAAAGGTCAGTCCTCATCTCAGTTCCCAAGAAGGATCATGCTAAAGAATGTGCTAACCATCGGACAATTGTACTCATGTCCCATGCTAGTAGGCGAAAGCAATGGCAACCCACTCCAGTGCTCTCACCTTGAAAATCCCATGGATGGAGGAGCCTGGTTGGCTGAAGTCCATGGAGTCTCACAGAGTTGATCATGAGTGAAGTGACTTAGCAGCAGCAGCAGGAGCACATGCTAGTATGGCCATGCTTAAAATCTTGCATAATAGTCTAGGCTTCAGCCTTATATGAACCAAGAACTTCCAGATGTTCAAGCTGGGTTTAGAGAAGGAAGAGGAACCAGAGATCAATTTGCCAACATTCACTGGATCATAGAGCAAGCTAGGAAATTCCAGGAAAACATCTACCTCTCTTTCATCAACTACATAAAGCCTTTGACTGTGTGGATCATAATAAACTGTGGAATGCTCTTCAAGGGAGGGGAATACCAGACCATCTTACTTGTCTTCTGAGAAACCTGTATGCAGCTCAAGAAGCAACAGTTAGAACCCTGTATGGAACAACTGATTGGTTCAAGATTGACAAAGGAGCACGGCAGGGCTGTCTGCTGTCAACCTGTTTGTTTAATCTATACACTGAGCACATCGTGAGAAATGTTGGGCTGGATGAGTTACAAGCTGGAATCAAGATAGGCGGGAGAAACATCAACAACCTCAGATAGGCAGATGATAACACCCTAACGGCAGAAAGCAAAGAGGAACTAAAGAGCCTCTTGATGAGGGTGAAGGAGGAGAGAGGAAGAGCTGGCTTAAAACTAAATATTAAAAAAACTAAGATGGTATCCAGTCACATTACTGCATGGCAAATAGGGAAAATGTGGAAGTAGTGACAGAATTCCTCTTCTTGGGCTCTAAAATCACCACAGACTGTGACTGCAGCCATGAGCTCAGAAAACAATTGCTTCTTGACAGGAAACCTATGACAAACTTAGACAATGTGTTGAAAAGCAGAGACATCACTCTGCTGACAAAGGTCTGTATAGTTGACTTTGGTCTTCCCAGTGGTCAGTACAGTTGAGACAGCTAGACTATAAAGAAGGCAGAATACCAAAGAACTGATGCCTTCTAACTGTGGCAGTGGAGAACACTCCTGAAAGTCCCCTGGACAGCAAACAGATCAAACCAGTCAATCTTAAGGGAAATCAACCCTGAATACCCTTGGAAGGACTGATGCTGAAGCTGAAGCTCCAGTATTTTGGTCATCTGATGTGAACAGCCAACTCATTGGAAAAGCCTCTGATGCTGGGAAAGATTGAAGGCAGGAGAAGAGGGCATCAGAGGATGAGATGGCTGGATGGCATCACCGATGCAATGGACATGAACTTGGGTAAACTTCGGGAAATGGTGAGGGACAGGGAGGCCTGGCGTGCTGCAGTCCATGCAGTAGCAAAGAATCGAACACAACTGGGCGACTGAACAACAACACCGAAGTATTTACAAATAAAGAATATCATCCATGGGATTTGGCTCAAAGTAATCTAGCTGAAGAAGGTAAAGAATATATAGATAAACCATATTTGATCATTATTGAGGCTGGGTAACAGGCATATGCAGATTTATTATAATGTTCTTGCTACTTTCATGTGTGTTTTAGTATTTCCATAATAAATAATGTTAAAAGAGGGATAAAACAAGCAGAAATAAACACTGGAACCAGTCCAGGCTTGTGGTTAAGAATGCACCTCTCTAATCAAGTGCTTGAGGTTGAATTCCACTTACCAGCTGAGTGACAATAACAAGTACTAAATGTTCTTGCTCCTCAGTCTCCTCATCTGTTCAGTGGGGGTAATAATGGTACTTTTCTAACAAAGTTGCCAAGATTCAGTGAATTAATACCTGTAGAGCACTTAAAACAGTGATGGATATCTAGTATATACTAATACATGTTAACCATTTGAGGTGAAGTCATCCTAATAACCAGGAATTCATTTTGAAACTCAACTGGAAAACATTCCAACTCTAATCATTTGGTAGTGTTAGAGGAAAACAATAGAATGAGAAAGACTAGAGATCTCTTCAAGAAAATTAGAGATACCAAGGGAACATTTCATGCAAAGATGGGCACAAAAAAGGACAGAAATGTATGGACATATCAGAAGCAGAAGATCTTAAGAAGAAGTGGCAAGAATACACAGAACAATGATACAAAAAAGATCTTCAAGACCCAGATAATCTTGATGGTGTGATCACTCACTCATCCTGGAATGGGTGAGCCAGACATCCTAGAATGTGAAGTCAAGTGGGCCTTAGGAAGCATCACTACAAACAAAGCTAGTGGAGGTGATGGAACTCCAGTGGAGCTATTTCAAATCCTAAAAGATGATGCTGTGAAAGTGCTGTACTCAATATCCCAGAAAATTTAGAAAACTCAGCGGTGGCCACAAGACTGGAAAAGGTCAGTTTTCATTCCAATCCCAAAGAAAGGCAATGCCAAAGAATGCTCAAACTACTGCACAATGGCATTCATCTCACATGCTAGTAAGGTAAATGCTCAAAATTCTTCAAGCCAGGCTTCAGCAGTACGTGAACCATGAACTTCTAGATGTTCAAGCTGGTTTTAGAAAAGGCAGAGGAACCAGAGATCAAATTGCCAACATCTGCTGGATCATCAAAAAAGCAAGAGAGTTCCAGAAAAACATCTATTTCTGCTCGATTGACTATGCCAAAGCCTTTGACTGTGTGGATCACAATAAACTGTGGAAAATTCTGAAAGAGATGGGAATACCAGACCACCTAACCTGCCTCTTGAGAAGCCTGTATGCAGGTCAGGAAGCAGCAGTTAGAACTGGACATGGAACAACAGACTGGTTCCGAATAGGAAAAGGAGTATGTCAAGGCTGTATATTGTCACCCTGCTTATTTAACTTCTATGCAGAGTACATCATGAAAAACACTGGGCTGGAAGAAGCAAAAGCTAGAATCAAGATTGCCAGGAGAAATATCAATAACCTCAGATATGCAGATGACACCACCCTTATGGCAGAAAGTGAAGAAGAACTAAAGAGCCTCTTGATGAAAGTGAAGGCGGAGAGTGAAAAAGTTTACTTAAAGCTCAACATTCAGAAAACGAAGATCATGGCATCCGGTCCCATCACTTCATGAGAAATAGATGGGGAAACAGTGGAAACAGTGGCTGACTTTATTTTGGGGGGCTCCAAAATCACTGCAGATGGTGATTGCAGCCATGAAATTAAAATATGCTTACTCCTTGGAAGAAAAGTTATGACCAACCTAGACAGCATATTAAAAAGCAGAGACATTACTTCATCAACAAATGTCCATCTAGTCAAAGCTATGGTTTTTCCAGTAGTTATATGTGGATGTGAGAGTTGGACTGTAAAGAAAGATGAGCACCGAAGACATTGACGCTTTCAAACTGTGGTTATGGAGACGACTCTTGAGAGTCCTTGGACTGCAAAGAGATCCAACCAGTCCATCCTAAAGGAGATCAGTCTTGGGTGTTCATTGGAAGGACTGATGTTGAAGGTGAAACTCCTATTTTGGCCACCTGTTGCAAAGAGCTGACTCATTTGAAAAGACCCTGATGCTGGGAAAGATTGAGGGCAGGAGGAGAAAGGGATAACAGAGGATGAGATGGTTGGATGGCATCACTGACTCAATGGACATGAGTTTGGGTGAACTCTGGAGTTGGTGATAGACAGGGAGTCCTGGCATGCTGGTTCATGGGGTCGAAAAGAGTCAGACACGACTGAATGAACTGAACTGAATAGCTTCCTGAAGTCTTGAAATGAGTATGATTTTTGAGGCCAAATGTGGGTACAATAAGGAAGGAGAAACTGGATGCATGTGGTGATATTTACCAACTCTCCTCTGTGAAGCCTAAGAACCAATGGCAGGAAAGTGTTCATAAAATTACAGCACTTTGTAACTGGAATCTGTTGTCCCCTTTTCTTTTACAAGGAGATAGCTGGGGCCCAGAGAGGTCAAGTAATTTGGTAAAAATTACACAGTTGGCAATTAACTATTGCTGTTGCTAAGTCACTTCAGTCGTGTCCAACTCTGTGAGACCCCATAGACAGCAGCCCACCAGGCTTCCCCGTCCCTGGGATTCTCCAGGCAAGAACACTGGAGTGGGTTGCCATTTTCTCTCCAATGCATGAAAGTGAAAATTGAAAGTGAAGTCACTGAGATGTGTCCAACTCCTAACAACCCCGTGGACTGCAGCCTACCAGGCTCCTACTTTCATGGGATTTTCCAGGCAAGAGTACTGGAGTGGGTTGCCATTGCCTTCTCCATTGGCAATTAAACAGTCCCTAGAATCCAGATCTCAGGATTCCAGTAAGTTATGTGTTTCTTATATTCCAGCATGGCTCCAGTGTGGGAAAGACCATTCATTCATGAAATCAATTATGACTTTAGAGCTGTAAAGTATCTTCTTGGGGGATATCCCTAAATATTGGGAAACAGAGAAAGAAATCAGTGTGGTGGGGCTGAATGGGTCTGAAACAGACAACTAGGCCATCATTGCCTGGTTAGTAGGAAATTGAATCATTCCCCAATTCTTTGTTTTGCACGGTTTTGAGTTTCTGAAGGATTTTGTTTTTCAAGCCTTAGGCAGTGGTGCCCGAAGGCACTAGTTCAGGTCTCTGGTTTCCTTCATGGCTCATGAGATCCCTCCAAAAACTCAAAAATGACAGTAGTGTGGATCATTTTTGAGGTCTGTTCAGAAGCATCTGAAAACATCATTTATTTGCCTTGAAATAAAGGAAACATTTGTTTTATTTGAGAGTGTCCTAACTGTTCACAGGAAACATCCAAAATAAGCATATTTTTTTCCCCCAAGAACAGCTTTCAAGAAGGGTGTATATTTCTTGCACTGCCAAGAACAAAGCTTTCATCTGTGAGAGACTTGAGATGTTACACTTGTTAAAGTGTATTTCACAGACATATTAGACTTATCTCCTAAAGTCAATTACTCTTGAGAAATTTCAGTGGCTAAGTTGAAGAAATGTTCACAAGGAAATTAAAACTGAAATTATTATTCAAAATTTTGCTTTCAAAAAGCACTGTTAATCAAAATGGGCTTTTACAAAGATCAGTCAACGTTTTTTATGTCCCCTCACCATGTACATGGCTGATGGGAAAGAAAACTATAAAAAAGTTACTACTCTTAGCTACCGTTTACACAGAGAGAAGAATTTTGGAATCTAAGTAGTAATTACAACAAAGTAGTTTGATGTCTTAAAAACAAATTTTTCAATAGCAAATATGCCTGCAAAGATTCTCCAGGCAAGAACACTGGAGTGGGTTGCCATTTCCTTCTCCAATGCATGAAAGTGAAAAGTGAAAGTGAAGTTGCTCAGTCATGTCCGACTCTTAGCGACCCCATGGACTGCAGCCCACCAGGCTCCTCCGTCCATGGGATTTTCCAGGCAAGAGCACTGGAGTGGGGAGCCATTGCCTTCATTTATGCCTAATTTTGTAATATCATACATTGGTAATTTGGAACATTCTGGTTTACTTAGTTATACAGATCTTCCAAATACTGACACAAAGTCACATTTATTAGTATCACCACCAACTTCATCAGAAAAGTCTTCAAGTATTTGGAAGCTGTCAAACCCATGGTGGTGGATAAAATTCTCCAAGATTTGAATTTTCTCCTTAAAATTTTAATTGTATCATTGGCATCAGATAGTTGTTTTCCCCAAAGTGACAAACTGGCTTCACTTGTTTTTGAGAAAGTGTCTGCCAAATACCCAAGTCTGAATAACCATACTGTGTCATTCCTTCTTTCAAAAAAAAAAGTATATTTCATGAATAAAGTGTTGAGTTCAGTTCACAACTCATATAATCACACAAATGCTTTTCCTCAAAAACAAGAAGTCATTGTATCTCATTCTGTACAGAAGTGTTTTATGTGTCCTTCCCACTTTATTACAGAATATTTAGAAGACTTGTATGAGCTTTGCCTGTTTTGTTTGTTTTGTTTTGTTTACTATGACTACTAATACAATCTGGTGCCCTGCACTGATTCACGCAAAAGGACTGGCAGTTTTACCCATCAACGATTTTACACCATAAGTGTATTATTATGAAAATAGTTTTGATCTCATGGATTCCTGATAGGACCTCAGAGGGTCTCCAAGGATCTGCCGATTGCTGGTGATGCTTCGAAAACTTAATTCTGATTGAGTACGATTTGAAATGCAGATTACAAGAGAGTGACAAGGATGAAAAATCTTAGGCTCTGTGAAGGAGAGCTTAATTCTTATTTGGTTTATGTCAAATGGAATGGAAGAATATTTAATGGAGAATATCTTTGGGTCAGGCTGTACACTACAGGTCAATAATAAAATGAAGGAATTTAATGAATAAATATCTAATACAAAATGAAAAACCAAATTAAATATTATAAAAGCATTTTGTATCTGAAATGTAAAAAATACATTTGTATTCAGTTATTATTATTTCCTTTTTACTCTGGGAATAACTTGATTAGATAATGCCTCACTGGCAAATTTAGGAAAGTTCTTGTAGAATATATAAGAATGAGAATTCTTTTTTCTAAAATTGCATTTTTTTATGCAATTACATTTCAAAGAAATGTAAATCTGTGGCTTCAATTTGTCAGTATTAAATAGCAACTAACCTCAGAATTTGGGGAAATTTTATCCCCAAAGTAATGTATGAGATAAAGCCAATTTCAGGGCAAATGTAGATAGTTTGGTAAAATAAGTTTGATCAACTGGAAAGGACATTTTTGCACATTGGCACATTAAATATTTATCAAGAAAACTTGGTTTTGAAAAGATTTCTCAGATGAACTTTTGTCAGGCAGGTAATCACTGTCTATTTTTAAAAACTTTTCAGTTCAGTTCAATTCAATTCAGTCACTCAGTAGTGTCCGACTCTTTGCAACCCCATGAATCGCAGCACGCCAGGCCTCCCTGTCCATCACCAACTCCCGGAGTTCACTCAGACTCACGTCCATCTAGTCAGTGATGCCATCCAGCCATTTCATCCTCTGTCATCCCCTTCTCCTCCTGCCCCCAATCCCTCCCAGCATCAGAGTCTTTTTCAATGAGTCAACTCTTCACATGAGGTGGCCAAAGTACTGGAGTTTCAGCTTCAGCATCATTCCCTCCAAAGAAATCCCAGAGCTGATCTCCTTCAGAATGGACTGGTTGGATCTCCTTGCAGTCCAAGGGACTCTCAAGAGTCTTCTCCAACACCACGGTTCAAAAGCATCAATTCTTCGGCGCCCAGCTTTCTTTATAGTCCAAATCTCACATCCATATATGACCACTGGAAAAACCATAGCCTTGACTAGATGGACCTTTGTTGGCAAAGTAATGTCTCTGCTTTTGAATATGCTATCTAGGTTGGTCATAACTTTCCTTCCGAGGAGTAAGCGTCTTTTAATTTCATGGCTGCAGTCACCATCATTTCTAAGCACAAAAGTGAAGCCTTTTCCTAATATGTAGAATGTGTTTTGCATTTTGTTTTTAGTTAAAAAGGAAGAAAACAGTGAGAAAGACCGTAGGAAATTTCTCTTAATGCCATGTTTCCATTTCATACCTTTGGGGATTTGGGGGGGAAAAATACACATTCACCGTAAAAAAAAAAAAAGAAAAGAAAAGATAGGAACCAAAAAGTGGTAACAAATTCTCTCATTAAGTGGTTAATTAAATATTATTAACTCAGTAGGAATGAAAGTGTGAAAGGTTTTGTATTTTTTTCCTTATCATTATCTTAACTAAGCTAAGCAACAGTTTTATTTTCTGTCTCACATTGATACATAGAAGACACAAAGCTTTCCCATGTTAATCTCACAGCCAGTGTAGACTTCATAACATCCTGCCCCAGGTCCAGTCATGTGAACAAAACTTGAAGTTCCTTGGAGAAAGTATTCTCTACAGCTTCACTCCTTCAATATACTCCACTCTTCTCCCACTATGGTCATCCCTAAGGTTCTTCCACTATGTTTTCGTTCTTCTTGTTTGCTTTTTCTTTTTTTTTTTATGTGACAGCTTCCAAGTTTTTATTTTATTTTATTTTTTACCTTTACAATATTGTATTGGTTTTGCCATGTATCAAAATGAATCCACCACAGGTATACATGTGTTCCCCATCCTGAACCCTCCTCCCTCCTCCCTCCCCATACCATCCCTCTGGGTCGTCCCAGTGCACCAGCCCCAAGCATCCAGTATCGTGCATCGAACCTGGACTGGCGACTCGTTTCATATATGATATTATACATGTTTCAATTCTCCCAAATCATCCCACCCTCTCCCTCTCCCAGAGTCCAAAAGACTGTTCTTTGCTTTTTCTCCGTATAGAAAAGTTAACATTATCTAAGTGTTTTCCTTTTGTCTTTAAAAATTTTTGAGCATAATTTTAATGTCTACATATTACACCCTCTGTTGTATGATTATTCCATAACTCTCCATTCTTCTTGTATTTGGTTTTCATAAACCTGACTTTCACATATCAGATTCTTTTTAAGCATGTACATTCAACGTGCATTACTCCTCCCCTATAGTGTTTCAAGAGTTTTAGCTGTTACATAAGAAAGAATTTAGTATCAAAAAGGATAAGTTAGAAAACTCCTTTTAAAATTGCATCAAAAAATAAACAAAGTATTTAGGAATAAACCAGACCAATGAGGTGAAAGACTCACATGCTGAGAACTACAAAATATTGATAAAGGAAACTGAAGTTGTTTCAAGGAAATAGAAAGATACCCCATGCTCTTAGATTGGAAGAATTAATATTGTCAAAATTGCCATACTACTAAAAGCAATCTACAGATTTAATTAAATCCCTATCACACTGCCCATGGCATTTTTCACAGAACTAAAACAAATAATCCTAACATTAATCAGATCAGATCAGATCAGTTGCTCAGTCGTGTCTGACTCTTTGTGACCCCGTAAATCGCAGCACACCAGGCCTCCCTGTCCATCACCAGCTCCCGGAGTTCACTCAGACTCACGTCCATCGAGTCAGTGATGCCATCCAGCCATCTCATCCTCTGTTGTCCCCTTCTTGTCTTGCCCCTAATTCCTCCCAGCATCAGAGTCTTTTCCAATGAGTCAACTCTTCGCATGAGGTGGCCAAAGTACTGGAGTTTCAGCTTTAGCATCATTCCTTCCAAAGAAATCACATTAATATAGAACCATAAAAGATCCAGAAGTGCCAAAGCAATCCTAAGGAAAAAGAACAAAGGCATAACCCTCCCAGAATTCACACAATACTACAAAGCCACAGTGATTAAAACATGATGGTACTGGCACAAACACAAACATACTGATCAATGGAAAAGAACAGAGAACCCAGAAATAAACTCACACAACTATGGTTGATTTTCAGCAAAGGAGGCAAGAATATACAATGTAGATAAGACAGTCTCATCAGCAAATGGTGTTGGGAAAGCTGGACAGCCTCATGTAAATCAGTGAAATTAGAACACTTCTTTACACCATACACAAAAATAAACCCAAAATGCCTAAAGACTTAAATATAAAATATGATACCATAAAACTCCTAGAAGAGAATATATACAAATATTTCAAACTTAGAAGCTTTTGCATAAAAAGGAAACCATAAACAAAATGAAAAGACAACCTATGGAATGGGGGAAATTTTGCAAATAATGCAACCAGCGAGGGCTTAATTTCCAAAATAGACAGCTCACACAACTCAGTATCAAACAAAATAAAACAACCCCCCACAAAAATGAAAGAATATGTAAATAGACATTTCTCCAAAGAAGACATACAGATGGCCAATACGTACATGATAAGATGCTCAACATTGCTAATTATTAGAAAAATGCAAAGCAAAACCACAGTGAGGTTCAAATGGCCATCATTAAAAACTCTACAAATAATAAATTCTGGGGAAGGTACAGAGAAAAGGGAATGCTCTTTCGTTATTGCTGGGAATGTAAATTGGTGCAATCACTATGGAAAACAGTATGGAGACTCCATAAGAAACTAAAAATAAGTTATAATATGAGCCAGCAATCCCATTGCTGGGCATACATCCAGAGAAAACTCTATCATCATGTATCACTCAAAGAGATACACAAGGGACTTCCCTGGTGATCCAGTGGCTAAGACTCCATGCTCCCAATGCAGGGGGCCCAGGTTCGATCCCTGGTCAGGGAGCTCAGTTCAGTTCAGTCCCTCTGTCTTGTCCTACTCTTTGTGCTGACCCCATGGACAGCAGTATGCCAGGCTTCCCTGTCCATCACCAACAGCTGGAGCTTGCTCAAACTCACGTCCATCGAGTTGGTGATGCCATCCAGTCATCTCATCCTCTGTCATCCCCTTCTCCTTCCACCTTCAATCTTTCCCAGCAACAGGGTCTTTTCAAATTAGTCAGTTCTTCCCATCAGGTGGCCAAAGTGTTGGGGTTTCAGCTTCAGCATCATTCCTTCCAATGAATATTCAGGACTGATTTCCTTTAAGATTCACTGGTTGGATCTCCTTGCAGTCCAAGGGACTCTCAAGAGTCTTCTCCAACACCACAGTTTAAAAGCATCAATTCTTCAGTGCTCAGCTTTCTTTATAGTCCAACTCTCACATCCATACATGACTACTGGAAAAATCATAGCTTTGCCTAGATGGACTGGTCAGGGAACTAGATCCTAAATGCTGTAACTAAGAGTTTGCATGCTGCAACTAAGAGTTCACATGTTGCAATGAAGATCAAAGATCTTGCGTGCTCCAATTAAGACCCAGAACAGTCAAATAAATTAATAAGTACATGTTTTTTAAAAAGATACATGCACCTGTATGTTCATAGCAGCACTATTTACAATAGCCAAGACATAGACGCTACCTAAATATCTGTGGACAGAAAAATGAATAAAGAAGATATGGTATATATATTGTTGTTGTTTAGTCACTAAGTCATGTTCAACTCTTTGTGACCTCATGGATTGTAGCCCACCAGGCTCCTTTGTCCATGGGATTTTCCAGGCAAAAATACCGGAGTGGGTTGCCATTTTCTCCTCCAAGGGATCTTCCCAACCCAGAGATCACACTCGCATCTCCTGCATTGGCAGGCAGATTCTTTACCACTGAGCCACTTGGGAAGCCCCAGAAGGGACTATTCAGTTCAGTTCAGTTCAGCCGCTCAGTCGTGTCCAACTATTTGTGACCCCGTGAATCCCAGCACACCAGGCCTCCCTGTCCATCACCAACTCCAGAGTTTACTCAGACTCATGTCCATCGAGTCAGTGAGGCCATCCAGTCATCTCATCCTCTGTCGTCCCCTTCTCCTCTTGCCTCCAATCCCTCCCAGCATCAGAGTCTTTTCCAATGAGTCAACTCTTCACATGAGGTGGCCAAAGTACTGGAGTTTCAGCTTTAGCATCATTCCTTCCAAAGAAATCCCAGGGCTGATCTCCTTCAGAATGGACTGGTTGGATCTCCTTGGAGTCCAAGGGACTCTCAAGAGTCTTCTCCAACACCACAGTTCAAAAGCATCAATTCTTTGGTGCTCAGCTTTCTTCACAATCCAACTCTCACATCCATACATGACCACTGGAAAAACCATAGCCTTGGCTAGATGGACCTTTGTTGGCAAAGTAATGTCTCTGCTTTTGAATATGCTATCTAGGTTGGTCATAACTTTCCTTCCAAGGAGTAAGCGTCTTTTAATTTCATGGCTGCAGTCACCATCTGCAGTGATTTTGGAGCCCAGAAAAATAAAGTATGACACTGTTTCCCCTGTTTCCCCATCTATTTCCCATGAAGTGGTGGGACCGGATGCCATGATCTTCGTTTTCTGAATGTTGAGCTTTAAGCCCACTTTTTCACTCTCCACTTTCACTTTCATCAAGAGGCTTTTTAGTTCCTCTTCACTTTCTGCCATAAGGGTGGTGTCATCTGCATATCTGAGTTTATTGATATTTCTCTCAGCAATCTTGATCCAGCTTGTGCTTCTTCCAGCCCAGCATTTCTCATAATGTACTCTGCATATAAGTTAAATAAGCAGGGTGACAATATACAGCCTTGACGTACTCCTTTTCCTATTTGGAACCAGTCTGTTGTTCTATGTCCAGTTCTAACTGTTGCTTCCTGACCTGAATACAGATTTCTCAAGAGGCAGGTCAGTTGGTCTGGTATTCCCATCTCTTTCTGAATTTTCCACAGTTTGTTGTGATCCACACAGTCAAAGGCTTTGGCATAGTCAATCAAGCAGAAATAGATGTTTTTCTGGAACTCTCTTGCTTTTTCGATGATCCAGCAGATGTTGGCAATTTGATCTGGTTCCTCTGCCTTTTCTAAAACCAGCTTGAACATCTAGAAGTTCATGGTTCACGTATTGTTGAAGCCTGGCTTGGAGAATTTTGAGCATTACTTCACTAGCGTGTGAGATGAGTGCTATTGTGCGGTAGTTTGAGCATTCTTTGGCATTGCCTTTCTTTGGGATTCGAATGAAAACTGATCTTTTCCAGTCCTGTGGCCACTGCTGAGTTTTCCAAATTTGCTGGCATATTGCTCAGCCATTAAAAAGAATGAAATAATGCCATTTACAGTAACATGGATGGACCTAGAGATTATCATGCTAAGTGAAGTAAGTCAGAGAGCCAAATATCATATGGTGTCACATATATGTGGAAGCTAAAAAATGATACAAATGAACTTATTTACAAAACAGAAACAGACTCACAGAAATAGACTCAATCACAGAGAACAAATGTATAGTTACCAAAGGGAAAGGTGGAGAGGGATAAATTAGGACTCAAGGATTAGTAGATTCAAACTACCATATACAAAACAGATAAACAGAAAAGTCCTAGTGTATGGAAGTGAAAGTGTTTAGTCTCTCAGTTGTGTCTGATTCTGTGCGATCCCATGGACTGCACAGCCTGCCAGGCTCCTCTGTCCATGGGGATTCTCCAGGCAAGAATGCTGGAGTGGGTTGCCAATCCCATCTCTAGGGATCCTCCCGACCCAGGGGTTGAACCTGAGTTTCCTTGCATTGCAGGCAGGTTCTTTACCGTGTGAGCTACCAGGGAAGCCCACAAGAAATTATATTCAATATCTTGCAATACACTGTAGTGCAAAAAAAAAAATCTGAAAAATATATAACTGAATCACTTTGCTGTACACCAGAAACGAACAACTATATTTCATTTTAAAAAATAAGAAAGAGTTCAGCTCGTCTGTGTCCCTGGTTCATGGGAGGGAACCTCTAAATCCTTGGAATTTCCTGAGTGGTAGGAGTGTCTGTTACTCATGGCGGCCACATGGAACTACCCTGAATTTATGTTAACAAAGTGACTCATGCTGGCCCCTGGGTAGGTTCTGGCCATGAGAGAAAGACCAACTCTGTTACCAGAGGGTTGCAAAAAGGGAAGTGGGGCTGGAGATCCAGCTTAATTACATGTCCAATGATTCAATCAGTCATGCCTACATAACAAAACCCCAATAAAACTCTGAACACAAAAGCTCAGCTGAGTTTGTTGTGATACACATTAACGTAGGGAGATACTTCCATAGTGTTCAAAGCAATAGAGACATCAAGAATGATGCACAGTGCAATGTGCCACTCCACTATATTAAATATATTAATTATGAAGATCTTTGCCCAGCCCTAGCTAAAAAAAAAAAAAAAGGATTAAATGAGTGGTAAAAGTGAAAGATAGTTTTTTATGTGTTGAGCAGTACAGAGGAGGAAAAATTTTCCTCTGCCCATCTAGGGTTTTTTGGCTGGTCTGTTAATTAAGTTGGCATAAGACAGATTCACAGAAAAACAAATCTAATTATAAATGTATGGGATCCCCATTAGAAGATGAAACGCAAGGGCAAGTCAGGCAGTTGAGGTTTATTTGTCATCCTGAGCCAAGAAATGAGATAAGGGCTTGGGACTTCAAAGGGAAAGAGGATAGGTTACAAGACTGTAAGAAGAGCAGATAGTTGATAATTAGATGTTTGCTCTGCCATACAGATATGCCATTCAGATAAAAGTTATCTCTGGTAATAGCTCTCTCTCTCTCTCTCAGTAAGGCTCCCTATCTAAATTCTTTTAGGAAGTTAAGGGAGAGGTAAGAGAGCCGTGTTTTGTTTTGTTTGAGTCTAATGGGGTGATTTACTTCAGCTCGAAATAATCCGTTGTCAAATGTGGCATATTTGTGGGTCACTTATTCTGCTCCCCTTCAACAGACAACTGAGAGTCAAAGGATGGATACTGTGCGAGTTAATTTTCCTAGAATCTCAGCTGAAGGGGACAGGTGAGTGGTAGAGTGACGAGGGTTAAAAGGGTAGATTTATACGGAGAGGTGTGCGATTGGAAGGCAACAATGGAGAAAGACCACAAAAGAGAGAGGACAGCTGATTACTTAACTTCTCTAAAGAGGGTGTTGGAATATATATATATAATAGAGTTAAGAGAAAAAAGAAGATAGGACCTCTGAGATAACTGAGCTTTTCTCTAGAAATATTCTTCAGATTGAGTTTATTCATTGTCATTAAACAGACTACTTAATCCAGACTGAAGCATACATACTTCAGTCCTCTGCTACAAGGGTTGCTCCCAGTGAGTTATTGTAGGTGTTCCTGACATCCTTGCCTCAGTCAGATGAGCTGATCTATACATTCTCCTAGGTCTAGAGTCCATCATCGCCTCCAGGACGGTTCTTGCTGTTCTCCCTACTAAACTAATTCTTAGTCACTAAGGGTCACCAGGATATTCCAGTTTCCTTTATTTAGAGCATGAAAAGCACTAAAGCCAATTATCCAGTAGAGTCCTGCTTCCCTCATGAAGGTGCATTCCAATGATTTTTCTAGAGAATGTCACTTCCTCCTTGTGCATGTGCTACCTGGGATAGGCAGCAAAAGGAACTCATTTGTCCAATAAATGGAGTCATGTTTTAAAGGCCCACTGGAAATATTCTTGAAAAACACTGTGATGAGTTAAGAGCAAATGAATCAGAAATATAAGGATTGGATTTCCCTGGAAATACATATGAGCTGAAAAAAATGAAGGGAGGGAAAAATTTCCACCCAACGTCCTTAAGAAAGAACTAGACTGTGCTGCCAAGAAATGACAACCTGTTTTTCCAACATTCGAATGTCATTTGAATTCCCTGCCTTTCCTTTTCAGGAAGTGAGGGAGTGAAAGTCACTCAGTCGTGTCTGGCTCCTCGATCCCATGGCCTGTTGCCTACCAGGCTCCACGCTGTGGAGCTGTGGAATTTTCTAGGC
Organism: Bos taurus; assembly: GCF_002263795.3. Lineage (NCBI taxonomy): Eukaryota > Metazoa > Chordata > Mammalia > Artiodactyla > Bovidae > Bos > Bos taurus. The sequence goes on from NC_037343.1 coordinate 38,480,420, forward strand.
AAGAATACTGGAGTGGGTTGCCATTTCCTTCTTCAGGGGATTTTCCTGACTCAGGGGTCGAACCTGGGTCTCCTGCATTGCAGGCAGATTCTTTACCATGTGAGCCACCAGGGAAGTCCAGTCACCTGACAAAAAATGATAGATGCTTTTCTCCACTCTGAAGTATGACTTTATTAATTCAAATAAGTATGGTCCACACTTTCTTCCCACTACACAGACTAAAGGGACACGTAGAGTCTTACAAGAATAGCTGGTAAAGCAGCGGGAGACAGATAGCTCTCCTGAAGTACCGAAGGTCAGATAAGCCTTTGCTCAGGCTTCTCCTATGGCCCTATGGGATTACAATGCCACTCAAAGTTAACATGGAGAACTTCAACCCGTGATAAAGCTTACATTTCTGGAGGTGAAAGTATGGAGAATGAGGTAAGGGGAGCACAAGATATGTCCCCTTTGCCTGCTGGTTCACTTGTACTATTGGGCTTCCCTGGTAGCTCAGCTGATAAAGAATCCATCTGCAATACAGGAGAACCCAGTTCAATTCCTGAGTCAGGAAGTTACCCTGGAGAAGGGATAGGCTACCCACTCCAGTACTCTTGGGCTTCCCTGGTGACTCAGATGGTAAAGAATCCGCCTGCAATACGGGAGACCTGGGTTCGATCCCTGGGTTGGGAAGATCCCCTGGAGGAGAGCATGGCCACCCACTCCAGTATTCTTGGCTGGAGAATCCCCATGGACAGAGGAGCATGGTGGGCTACAGTCCATGAGGTTGCAGAGAGTCAGACATGACTGAGCAACTAAGCACAGCACAGCACATAATAATAGAATAGTTGCTCCCTGGGCTTGAGTGACTAAGCATATCAGTTAACTTTGTGATATATTACACAAAATTTAGTAGCTTAACATTTCTCAAAATCCTATGGTTTGCCAAGGAGGTCCTCCAGGTCTGGGGCAATCGTTTTGCTTTTGTTAGTAGTTGCATTATTCTTATGTTTCACAGTATAAACCATACTGAGATGGATATCTTTGTAAACAAACTTTCTATTGAATCTCCTTTCAATCTTTTGAAATGTGACTGTTGTGTCACAGGGCATGAACTATTCTAAGGATTTACATTTCTGAATTATGTGTCAGGAAGATTCAAGTGTGCATTCCCAGAAGAGGATGACAGGATCTGAGTCTAGCCCCACTCGGAGTTCTCCTGCAGGGTGGCTGGGAACAGACATGTTGATAAGCAAAAGATAAAATAAAAATGAGGTGAGAATGCTTTATTTTAATTTTCATCATTTTGATTATTTGTCAGTTTGAATACTTAAAATATATTTACTGACCTTTCCTTTTTCCATAAATTGTATCCTCATGACCTTTCACTTTTTTGTGTGTGCTGAATTTTAGTCTTTTTATCACTGTTTTATAAAACCTCTTTGTATAAGACTACTGAGTCACATTTGTCATATCTATGATATATTTTCCCCTATTCTGTTATTGGACCATAAAGAAGACGGAGCGACAAAGAATTGATGCTTTTGAACTGTGGTGCTGAAGAAGATTTTTGAAAGTCCCTTGAACAGCAAGGAGATCAAATCAGTCAATCCTAAAGGAAATCAATCCTGAATGTTCATTGGAAGGACTGATGCTGAAGCTGAAATTCCAATACCTTGGCCACCTGATGCGAAGAGCAGACTCATTGGGAAAGACCCTGATGCTGGGAAAGATTGAGGGCATGAGGAGAAGGGGGGAACAGAGGATGAGATGACTGGATGGCATCACTGACTAAATAGAGTTTGAGCAAACTCCACAAGATGGTGAAGGATGGGGAAGCCTGGCATGCTGCAGTCCAAGGGGTCACAAAGAGTCGGACATGGCTGAGCAGCTGAACAACAACAAATAAACACTGTTATTCACATTATGTTTTTGATGGTATTTCAAACTTGCAGGTGCATAAAGCTACCAATATTTTCCCTTTTGATTTTTCCTTTATTTTTATACTCAGATCTTTTTTCATTCAGAGGTCAGAAATTTGAGCATTTTTCCTATTATTTTTAAACATTGACTTCTCTAGTCCAACTTAAATTCCTTTTGCTATACAGTGTAAATTTAAACCCCAAACATATTTCTCCTGAATAACTCATTTTCCCTGCACCCTCTGTTGACTAATTCATATGTTCTTCAGAGTCTTATGATGTATCCCGTATCACAGACTAAACTCTCATATCCATATGTCTACATCTCTACTAGAACATCTGCATAATTAGTATACAAAAGTTAAACTCCTTATTTTCTATACCATCCTTGCTCTGCACTGCCCCTCTAGACTTCCTTTGTTACAGAATGGGATGTCCATCCTTCTATTTCCTCATAATTTCTCTTTTTCTCCACATCCAACCCATCACCTAATACAGATACCCTACTTTGAAAATAAAGTCAGAATCTCACCATTGTTCTTACCTGCACTGCATTAACCCTGGCTCAGAAACATCATCTCTTGCTTGAATTATTACAAACACCTCTTAACTGCTCTATATACTTCCCAAAAAAGATCAGAATGATATGTCAGATTATGTCCTTCTTCTACCTAAAGTCTCTAATAGATGCTTTTCTCATGCATAATATCTGCGAGGTGACTATACTAGTCTATGAGGTTTCTCTCTCACCTTCTGTCCTAATAGTTGACCCCTTTCTCACTTATGTCCAACTGTATTGGTACCAACTACAAATTGGCACTTGCCGTCTACCTCTACAAGGATCAAATTATGAGCTACTATAGCTACTGACCTTCAACACCCCCTGAAAGGAACTCAGGAGCAAATCAGGAATGAGTTACTCTGTGCTCTGGGGAAAAACGGCAGGACAGGCCTTCAGATAGTTAGGTATTTTCAGGAGAAGATTTTATGAGCTCAATTCTTGCATCTGCTTATATCTAGAAAAGCATTCAAATCCTTCACAGTGACAGAAATAGCAATAACTTTCACAAGACTAGCAGCAACATTCTGCAAAAATTCTGTGTTTGATTGCATGTACTCCCCTTTCATCAAAATTATATGTGTACTGACTCCCCACCTGCCCCACCCCCTCTTTGGAGTAGTTTCTCAGAGCTATCTGAAATGCTGTCTCTAGGGTAATAGTCCTTATTTTACCCTGAATAAAACTTAACCCAAGACTTTCATATTTTTTTTCAGTCAACAGTGGTCTCTTTGAGGAGTCCAAGAATGCTTTGGTTCCATAGCCTACACTCTTGCTGTTTCCCCTACTGGAATGCCCTCATTCCAGGTAGATGCATGGTTTCTCCATCACTCCTTTTAGTCTTTGCCAAAGTATCACTTTCTCACTGAAGCATTTGCTATCCACATTATTTAAAACTGCAAATTACATCCCCTCCTCTTATGCCCAAAATCAAAATCTCTGCTCCCTCTTCTCTACTTTGTTTTTTCCTGTTTTTTTCAGGATTTATAACCAAATCACACCTTATATTTTGATTTTGTTTATTGTCTTCTTCTCATTCTAGCGGGTGACCTTGAGGGTAGTAGGGTTATCATCAGTCTCTAAATTTTTATACTTTTTAATCTCATCAACATATTCTTTAAAGTTTTCACCTTAATGCTTTGAAAATAAAATAACCCTGAGTGTTGCAAAGGCAGAGGAACCAGTGATCAAATTGCCAACATCTGCTGGATCATCGAAAAAGCAAGAGAGATCCAGAAAAACATCTATTTCTGCTTTATTGACTATGCCAAAGCCTTTGACTGTGTGGATCACAATAAATTGTGGAAAATTCTGGAAGAGATGGAAATACCAGACCACCTGACCTGCCTCTTGAGAAACCTATATGCAGGTCAGGAAGCAACAGTTAGAACTGGACATGGAACAACAGACTGGTTCCAAATAGGAAAAGGAGTACGACAAGGCTGTATACTGTCACCCTGCTTATTTAACTTATATGCAGAGTACATCATGAGAAATGCTGGGCTGGAAGAAGCACAAGCTGGAGTCAAGATTGCCAGGAGAAAAATCAATAAGCTCAGATATGCAGATGACACCACCCTTATGGCAGAAAGTGAAGAGGAAGCCTCTTGATGAAGGTGAAAGAGGAGAGTGAAAAAGTGGGCTTGAAGCTCAACATTCAGAAAACGAAGATCATGGCATCTGGTCCCATCACTTTATGGGAAATAGATGGGGAAACAGTGGCTGACTTTATATTTTGGGGCTCCAAAATCACTGCAGATGGTGATTGCAGCCATGAAATTAAAAGATGCTTACTCCTTGGAAGGAAAGTTATGACCAACCTAGATAGCATAATAAAAAACAGAGATATTACTTTGCCAACAAAGGTCCATCTAGTCAAGGCTATGGTTTTTCCAGTGGTCATGTATGGATGTGAGAGTTGGACGGTGAAGAAGGCTGAGCACCGAAGAATTGATGCTTTTGAACTGTGGTGTTGGAGAAGACTCTTGAGAGTCCCTTGGACTGCAAGGAGATCCGACCAGTCCATCCTAAAGGAGATCAGTCCTGGGTGTTCATTGGAAGGACTGATACTGAAGCTGAAACGCCAATACTTTGGCCACCTGATGCAAAGAGTTGACTCATTGGAAAAGACCCTGATGCTGGGAGGGATTGGGGGCAGGAGGAGAAGGGGACGACAGAGGATGAGATGGCTGGATGGCATCACCGACTCGATGCACATGACTTTGGGTGAACTCCGGTAGTTGGTGATGGACAGGGAGGCCTGGCGTGCTGTGATTCATGGGGTCACAAAGAGTCAGACACGACTGAGCGACTGAACTGATGGGACTAGATCATACTTTTATGAGAGTCTTTTTTGTTTATTTGCTCTTGTTGAATGGAGAAATATGGTGTGAAAGGACAGAAAATTATTACATAATGTCCGGTGCCCTACACATTACATAAGTCTTTTAAATTAAAAAACTTGATGGTGGACTACCAAGAGTATTATGGATTTTTCATATTTAAAGTCTTCCATGGGGGAATCTTGAGTCACTTTGTAACAATTCTCAAATTTTACTATGAAACAGATTGCATGCTAAAATTGTTTATGGACTTCCCTCCTTTTTTTCCCATTATAAGAATTTCACTCTAAATTCAATGATACATCCTGAAAATTACCATATCTAAATGAAAATGTGATATATAACTAGGTCCTTCTCCCACACTCCACCTCATCAAATTGCCAGTTTTCCAGAAATTAAACTTAAAAAAATTAAGGCCAACTGTTGGAAGAATTTTCTTTAATGTGAAGGTGGAAAGTTTAATTCTTTTTTTATAAAAATGTGGCATAATTATTCAGCTATAGTTTTAAAGAAATATCCTGATTAATTAAGAGCTTAAAACAACCAAATAAAAAATCAAATACAATGGAACTCTTAAACTACAATGTACATGTTAGTGATGGGGCCAGCATCCTGCCTTCCTGTTGATTTTTCCATTAGGGATTGTTTTCCACTAGGCATTATTTTTAGCTTCATATATTTATCATTCCTATAATTAAATGCTAGGTAGTAAAAAAATCAGAATGGCCTTTGCTCATTTTAACCATGTCCTTTCTATTTTGAAATACAATGTAAAGAGAAGAAAGAGAGGTACCTGGGGAAAAAAACAAGGACATTTCTCTCAGTTCAGTTCAGTCGCTCAGTCGTGTCCGACTCTTTGTGACCCCATGAACTGCAGCATGCCAGGCCTCGCTGTCCATCACCAACTCCCGGAGTTTGCTCAAACTCATGTCCATTGAGTCAGTGATGCCATCCAACCATCTTATCCTCTGTCGTCCCCTTCTCCTCCTGCCCTCAATCTTTCCCAGCATCAGGGGCTTTTCAAATGAGTCAGCTATTCACATCAGGTGGCCAAAGTATTGGAGTTTCAGCTTCAACATCAGTCCTTCCAATGAACACCCAGGACTGACCTCTTTTAGGATCTACTGGTTGGATCTCCTTGCAGTCCAAGGGACTCTCAAGAGTCTTCTCCAACACCACAGTTCAAAAACATCAGTGTTTCGGCACTCAGCTTTCTTTATAGTCCAATTCTCACATCCATATATGACTACTGGAAAAAACATAGCCTTGACTAGATGGACCTTTGTTGACAAAGTAATGCCTCTGCTTTTTAATATGCTGCCTAGGTTGGACATAACTTTCCTTCCAAGGAGTAAGTGTCTTTTAATTTCATGGCTGCAATCACCATCTGCAGTGATTTTGGAGCCCCCAAAAATAAAGTCAGCCACTGTTTCCATTGTTCCCCCATTTATTTGCCATGAAGTGATGGGACCAGATGCTATGATCTTAGTTTCTTGAATGTTGAGCTTTAAGCCAACTTTTCCCCTATCCTCTTTCACTTTCATCAAGAGGCTCTTTAGTTCTTCACTTTCTGCCATAAGGGTGGTGTCATCTGCATATCTGAGGTTATTGACATTTCTTTAGGTCAGTTTATAAACATGGGAAGTAGTGCTTTCATTAATAAGAAAGCAATGTTTCCTCCTCCCTCTTTTCCCTGCTCTCAAGTTCCTCCCCCAGTTGCCTTCCTGCTCTTTCACGCTTCCATCACTCAATCCAAAGAGTGAAGGTTCTCTAGCTCCTCAGTTGTACCTTTAAGATTTACCATGAGATGGGGTTCCCTGTTGACTCAGCTGGTAAAGAACCTGCCTGTCAAAGCAGGAGACACAACAGACAAGAGTTCAATCCCTGGGTCAGGAAGATCTCCTGGAGAAAGAAATGGCAACCCACTCCAGTATTCCTGCTTGGAAAATTCCGTGGACAGGGGAGCCTGGTTGTCTATAGTCCATGGGATTGCAAAGAGTCGGATACGACTGAACATCCATGTACACACACCAAACAAAGACAGTATCAAAATACATTTTATCATAAGACCCACAAATACTTTTCTAACAAATATACAATACCATATATGCATAACATAAAATCACAACCACGGAAACTATTACCTTGGAAAAATAAGCCTAAATCTATAATTGTCTCTTTAAAATTTTTTTCAGTAATAATGCTTGTTACTTGTACATTTATTTTGTCAAACAGAAAATCAGTCATTGATACCAGAGTTTTAAGTAAAATTTATGAGAAAATTACTTCAAACTAAGGAAATGCTCTGCATAAGCCTAACTTCTATCTGAAAATTATGAAAGACTGTTATTATTCAATCAGTGATCAAACTTGTAGACAACATGAAAGGCTCACTGTGACACCCCAGGATGCAGAGGGTGCCGTACTAATACATGTTAATAGATGCCATAGGATGAAAGGGTCCCCTAATGAAATGAGATTGGAAAATTCTAGGGTAAAGAAAATTAAACACATTTCTGAGAGCACCTCAGGAGTACTCTGCCATTTAATATGCTAATGTACAACATGAACTTGCAAAAAAGAGGCAGTAACTATAGAATCTTTTGTTCATGGAGTATGTCCTTGAACTGGAAGTCTCTTGTGGAAATAGTCTCAGAATCTGACAGAGAATTGACCATTTTAGGGAAAAAAAAGTTCTATTTCTTACTATATATTTTTATAACACATTATAATACATAATTTATCTAAGAGAAATATAATTATAGGAAATTAAGCATGAAAACACCATGGCAACATTCTTTCTTTCTTTACTTATTTCCCCGGATGTCAGTAGATATTCTTGGAATTTAATAAGGAAAAAACAAGGCGTGCTACCTCAGAGAACAGAGAAGCAGCCGCTATGGAATGTTGGAGAAGAAATCAGCCTCAGGGTGTTGATTCAGAGTCTGGCAGGGGAAGGATGAGAAGAGGATGAGAGTGACCTCTTGTGGGCAGAACCTCCTTTACTTCACCTTTGCTTACTCTTCTTCCAGAACCTCATATAGTGTCATGAATGTAAAGTGATAAAAGTTAAAGGCCATTTTCTTAATCTTGATTTTCTTCATTAACAAACCTCTTCTAAAATTAAGTCTCATTTACTTGTATGTTCCTCTCATTTCAGTTCAGTCACTTAGTCATGTCTGACTCTTTGTGACCCCATGGACTGCAACACGCTAGGCTTCCCTGTCTATCACCAACTCCTGGTCCATGTCCCAGTCAAACTCATGTCCATCAAGCCGGTGATGCCATCTAACCATCTCATCCTCTGTCATCCCCTTCTCCTCCCACCTTCAATCTTTCCCAGCATCAGGGTCTTTTCCAAATCTATCACTTAGGAGTTTGCTTGCCTGCAAGTGATAAAAACTTAAAGCAGTAGACTAGAAGTTTAACTATCTTCATTAAAAGAAGCCTATGTATACAAAGCTGCCAAGTCAGTTCCATGATTGCCAAGGCCCTCAGCACAGGGCTTCCACCTCACTGTCACAGAGCCTGCAAGACTATGTCCTTGCTCCAGCTGATATGAAAGAGGAAAGGAAAAACAAAGCTAGCCTCTTCATTTAAGGATGCTTCAAGAATTTGTACATAGATCATAATACAGGGAGAAGGCAATGGCACCCCACTCCAGTACTCTTGCCTGGAAAATCCCATGGATGGAGGAGCCTGGAAGGCTGCAGTCCATGGGGTCCCTGAGGGTTGGACACGACTGAGAGACTTCACTTTCATTTTTCACTTTCATGCATTGGAGAAGGAAATGGCAACCCACTCCAGTGTTCTTGCCTGGAGAATCCCAGGGACAGGGGAGCCTGGTGGGCTGCCGTCTATGGGGTGGCACAGAGTCGGACATGACTGAAGCGACTTAGCAACATGATACAGGTGAGTGGGAAATGAAGTCCTTATTGCAAGGGACCATGGGCTCAGCTAAAACTTGGGACTTCTATTATTATAGAAGGAGGGAATACCACAGTATGTAATCAAGAAAGGTATATTAAAGATAAATTTGACATAAATAAAGAAATTTAAAATATATGAAAGACTGAGAGAGAGTGGCCAGCTAGAAGAAAATGCTTAGCTTGAACCTTTGAAAGTGCAATCAAATGTTTCTATCTCAAAAGCACCATTCAAAGAAAGACCATTTACTTCCCTTGTCGTCTCTTCTTCTTTCCAAAGTATGTTAGGGAGTCAGAAAGGAGATGAGTAGAAGTACCATAGGAGCTGAGAAGAGTATGTTAGTCACTTTTGGAAGCTGCCAGACCACCACCAGCCCCAGTTTGGGGAAGGTAAGTTGTGATTTTGAGTAAAATAAGTTGTGTTATTACATAAAATTGTACAGTTTTCATTACCAAATTGTGACAGTTCTACCACTGAAAGTGATCAGAGGATGTTTTAGTATCAATAGGAGATCATATATCCTAGGTGTGCCTGAAGGTTTTATCCAGGAGCAGGGAAAGAATTTTCCTACTGAATAAAGGTTTAAGGGATGATGGCATCTGGTCCCATCACTTCATGGCAAATAGATGGGGAAACTGGAAACAGTGTCAGACTTTATTTTTGGGGCTCCAAAATCACTGCAGATGGTGACTGCAGCCATGAAATTAAAAGACACTTACTCCTTGGAAGGAAAGTTATGACCAACCTAGATAGCATATTCAAAAGCAGAGATATTACTTTGCCAACCAAGGTCCATCTAGTCAAGGCTATGGTTTTTCCTGTGGTCATGTATGGATGTGAGAGTTGGACTGTGAAGAAGGCTGAGGGCCAAAGAATTGATGCTTTTGAACTGTGGTGTTGGAGAAGACTCTTGACAGTCCCTTGGACTGCAAGGAGATCCAACCAGTCCATTCTGAAGGAGATCAGCCCTGGGATTTCTTTGCAAGGAATGATGCTGAAGCTGAAACTCCAGTACTTTGGCCACCTCATGCGAAGAGTTGACTCATTGGAAAAGACTCTGATGCTGGGAGGGATTGGGGGCAGGAGGAGAAGGGGACAACAGAGGGTGAGATGGCTGGATGGCATCACTGACTCGATGGACATGAGTCTCAGTGAACTCCGGGAGTTGGTAATGGACAGGGAGGCCTGGCGGGCTGGGATTCATGGGGTCGCAAAGAGTCCGACACGACTGAGCGACTGAACTGAACTGAACTGAACTGAGAGATAAAAGTAAAGACCATTTGTCTTTATATGCTGTGAGTATTGCTTGTACTCACCCACGATTACAATAACTACCTCACAGGGTTTTTTGTGAAGATTAGGTAAAAGGGGGAATGCAAGAAAGCCAGAAGAGAACAAGGCATAAAGAATAACTAAATAAATACTGGTTTCCTTCCCTTGATTCATAGTATTCATCCAGCAAATATGTACTTAATTTATACTATCTGCCAGTTTTGTTTTTCAGGATAAAGACATAAATGGGGGAAATCATAGAGAAAAGTAAAAATTAATTTGAAAAAAAATCATATCTCAATTTCCTTGTCTAAAGAGAATTTAATTTATCTGACTCACTGCCACCTGGAGGCAGCTGTTGAAATTTTAGACACAATTCCCAAGAGGGACTTCAGAACTTGAGGCTTGAAATTTTAACCCCATTTTATTAACAAAGTCATTCTATAACATACTTCTTGAGTTTTTTGTGAGGTCATTTAGTTATTTTTTTGCTAAATGCTTTTGCCAACCCAAATGGGTCCATGCACAGATATGACTGGGCCTGAAACCATTTCCTAGGGGTATTAAGCTAGGTATTAAGCCATTTTCCATTGTGTCAAATGAAGGTGGAAATTTCAATTCTCTCAATTAACATGATGAATTGCGCTTGCCTTTTCTGTTTTCCTAGTCTCTAATGTATACAAGCTTTATCTTTAGTGACACCTAGTGGTTCCACATGGTAATGACAACTCTTTTTGATGCTTTCTCCGGCTGAGTAACAGGTCAAGAGGGACTACGCTTAGGTTTGTTTTTCATTTTACCTTGTCAAATAGTCTGTGAGAAAAATTATGTATCATGGCAATTCAGATAACCCCACTTACTGCTTGTAAAATAGAACTGATATCTGTGCTCCTATAATGGGATGTCAGGAATCTCTGGAAATGAGGTGATAATTCTTTCAAGTGGTTATAACTGTAAAGTAACTCCTTTTCCCTCCACTGGAAAGCTATGGAGGCATTACAAACCAAGAATTTGGACAGAAGAGAAACTCTGTCGATTGTTTCATTTCCGTCACTGGAGCAGAGACATACTATGGAGATTTTAGGAAGGCTGAAGGGAATGATTCACGTTTTTTCTGTATGGTTTGAGCTTGTGATTTTTTTCAAAGAAGAATGAAAACCAGAATTTGACATTCGAGATTTGAAATCCATTTCAAAATCATTTTATAACAGACCCAATTGTGACTCAGCAGTTATTTATCTTACTCTTGTCTTTTCTTTTCTGTTCACCCATAGATTATAAAAAATTGAACAGAGTCAAGTGAATTACCAGAGAACAGAACCCAAACCATTATGACGTTCTTCTCTTTTCCTGAGTTCAAATAGAGAAAACCACCCAAATAATATAGCAAACATTCATGTGTCCATGTTTTCTTCATAAAAGAATAAATACTATAAATAAACATGGGGAAAGTTGCTCTTATTTTTTTATTCCAAATCTCCATCACTTGTGCATAGGTATTTACCCTCCCAGCCTGTGTTTTGTAAAAATAATTTTTTTTCAATATATACACATATCAAAAATATTAGTGTGTTTTATATGTCTTAATTATATAAATATTTTTACTGTAGGTATAATTCTACAATTTGGTTTTTGTAGCTATCCATGTACAGATTTTATACTTTTAGTCCATATTTTAACTGCTGAGTTCCACTGTACAGAGATCACAATTAACTGTCCATTCTCTTAGTATAACATATTTTTACAATTTTTTTCCTATTAAAAGTAAGGCTGTGTAAGTACTTTCATAATGGTGGAGTCTGTGCATGTGTGCTAAGTTGCTTCAGTCATGTCCGACTCTTTGTGACCCTATGGGCCATAGCTCATTAGGCTCCTCTGTCCAAGGGATTCTCCAGGCAAGAATACTGGAGTGGGTTGCCCTTCCCTCTTCCAGCTGATATTCCAGACCCAGGGATCCAATCCTCTTCTCTATGTCTCTTGCATTGGCAACCAAGTTCTTTACCACTAGTGTTACCTGGTAAGCCCAATGATGGAGTAAAACCTCTAAAAATTTATTCTTCTATAAAAGCAATGAGAACACTAGCAAAATCTAATTTTTTATAACTTGGGGGATTAATTAATGCAATCATGTAAGAAATGTTTATTTTTAAAAATAGCTGAAAACCAAGAACCCCAATACCATGGTAGCTGTGAAAATCAGCAGCCTAGCCACTGCTAGAGAGGGCAGAATATGTTTGTAGATTTCCCAAATCCTTTAGGGAACGATTACTGTTTGAGTTTTTTGTTATCTCCCTGAGAACTTACCGTTCATAGGGCCTGTCACTGTTTTACCTGACTCAGAGATTTTTCAGTGCAAACAGCTTTATTCTCAGAGCAATTGCCCAAACCAATCAGTGGTAACTGTTTAACATGTATCTCCCAGAGGTGGCAATACCAGCTGGAGCAAGTAAGAGGCTGACCAAGAAGAGAAAAATTGGAAAATAAGTGCCCATAGGAGGTTTTGAAAGCTCTGACACATTTCTGGGAATCATGTTCAGGGCTCTGCACATGCCAGGGAAAAGCCTGAGAAGGTTCTAATCTCTTACCTCTGGGCAACCTTAAGGCTCTGCAATCAGGGAGCAAAGGCTAAGGCAGTGTTGTAAACTGCTGGAAGTGTGGAAGGCATTCAACAACAACACATGCACACAGACAGAGCTCCTTGGCAAAGGAAGGAAGACTTAGTGGTTCAAAACCCTTAAGAAAATCTCTGTCTAATCATTAGCTGGTAGCTCAGCTGGTAAAGAATCTGCCTGCAATGAAGGAGACCCTGGTTTGATTCCTCGGTCGGGAATATCTCCTGGAGAAAGGGATAGGCTACCCACTCCAGTGTTCTTGCCTGGAGAATCACATGGACAGAGGAGCCTGGTAGGCTGCAGTCCATGGGGTAGTGAAGAGTTGGACACGATTGAGCAACTAACAGAGCACAATCATTAGCTAACTGAGCAAAGAAAGTGGCCATATGTGACCAAGAATATGAACTTTACAGAATTAGTCCAGGAAAGTCACTACATTCACACACACAAAAAAACACCACCAACAATAACAATAATGAGCATAACAACAAACTCTGAGAGGGGAGCAATATGATCACTAGAGCTGCTATTAAGTTATTTTAAATATCCATATTTTAATGAAAATTATGACATGCAATAAAAAAGGAACTATGGTCCATATGCAGGGGGGAAAAAAGACCAATAGAAATGGTTGCTAAGAAAACCAGATGTTGTACCCACTAGACAAAGACTTTTAATAGACTGTAAAAAATATAGTGAAAGAACTAAAGGAAACTGTGTTTTAAAAAATATATAAAAACAATGTTTCTCTTACCAAATAGGGTGTATCAAAAAGGAAATAGAAATTATACAACACAGTCAAATAGAAATCCTGAAGTAAAAAGTATAACTAAAATGAAAATTTTACTTAGAGGGGCTTAACAGCAGATTTGAATAGCAGATGATAAAATCATCAAACTTGCAACTAGGTCCGTTGGGGTTATCCAGTTTTAAAAGCAGAAATTTGAATGAATGAGGAAAAATAAACAAAGTTTCAGAGACTCATGGTATATCATCAAGTATACTAAAATATGCCTAATATGAGTAACAGAAGGAAAGGAGAGCGAGAATATTTGTAGAAATAATGGCCAAAAGCTTCCCAAATTTGACCCAAAAAGCCATTAACCTCCACACACGGATGTTCAGAGAATGTGAAACAACATGTCTAAAGCCAAAATCAAAGAGAAAATCTTAAAAGCAACAAATGAAAAGCAGTTCACTTATTTTATAAGATACTGTCATAAGATTAACAGCTGGGTTGTCATCAGAAACACAGATGGCAGAATGTAGTAGGGTGATATGTGGAAAGGGCTGGGGGGGAAAAATTGTCAACTAAGGTTTTTATATCTGGCAAAATTATGCTTTAAAAATGAAGAAAAACCTTTCCAAAATTGAAAAGATCATAAGGGAATGCTCTGAATAATTTCCATCAGATTATATAACATATGAAATGGAGAGATTTATAGAGACACACACCGTCAAAACTGACTCAAAAAGTAGGAAAAAATGGAACAGAACTATAACAAAAGATTAAATTAATAGTCAAAAACCTTCCTATAAAAGAATGTCAGAACCAAATTGCTTTAATGGTTCAGTTCAGTTCAGTTCAGTTGCTCAGTCGTGTCCGACTCTTTGCGACCCCATGAATCGCAGCACGCCAGGCCTCCCTGTCCATCACAAACTCTCAGAGTTCACTCAAACTCATGTCCATCGAGTCGGTGATGCCATCCAGCCATCTCATCCTCTGTCGTCCCCTTCTGCTCCTGCCCCCAATCCCTCCCAGCATCAGAGTCTTTTCCAATGAGTCAACTCTTTGCATGAGGTGCCCAAAGTACTGGAGTTTCAGCTTTAGCATCATTCCTTCCAAAGAACACCCAGGGCTGATCTCAAGTTCTACCAAATGTTTAAAGATAATTTTACACCAATTTTATAAACTCTTTTAAAAAAAGTAGAAGAGGATTGAACATGACTGACTAATGCAATGAGGCCCTGATATCAAAATCAGATGAAGACATCTAAAGACAACTTCAGACCAGATTTATATCTCTCATAGTTATAGCTGCATAGGTAGTGCTGATGGTTGTACAGATCTGTAATTATAATTAAAACTACTGAGTTGTACACTTTTAAATGGTAAATTTTATGGAATGTAAAATATATCTTAAATTTGTCATAAAAATAATGCTGCAGTGAATATCCCTCCCCGTGCCTCCAAGTTTGCAGATTCCACGAACATTTCTGTCTATGGACCAACAAATGAAAATTCTGGCATGCAGTTTTTCAATTTTTCTAAAATGTGAAAATCACTCTACAAAGTAGCTATGTCATTTGTACTTCCTCCAGTGGTGTGAGAAAGTTCCAGTTTCTTTGATCTTTGCCAATATTTAAATAATCAGTTTTTAAATTTTACTTGCTTTTAGTTTTTATTTTTACTTATTTGTTGTGAAATGGTACTTTACTGGTTTGCATTTCTGTGACTTTGAGGAAGATTAAGCATCTTGTAATCTATATTGACCATTCACTTTTCCTCTTCTGTGAATTTTCTACTCATATCCTTTGTCCACTGGCTAACAAGCTGTTGGTTTGCAGAGCTACCTTAAGTGCTGATAACATAGGAACCAGAGGCTTCCCTCCCTGGGAGTGACAGTGAGCATTACCAGCCATTTGGGCATATCAGTACTTTCTAGGCAAGAACCATGTCCATTCCAAAATGGAATCTTTGAAATATATTGTTGTCATGACGAGCAACAACATCTCAAAGGATTCCTTTGTCTAAGAGGTAAAACACTGGACTTTCTCTTCACTACCTGCCTGCTATCAATTGCAAAGAAGTTACACATAAGTTAAGTGTTTTTTCTTCTATTGATCCTTCAGTCAAAAGCCTGTCTTCTTTCTAACCTTGATTACTTTTCTTAGTTTTTGTTCTCTTGAAAAAATTATGAATATATTATAATTTAACCTCACAATGAGCCCTCTTCTAAAGTTCTTAACAAATTTGCCATTTGGAAGAGTTTATTTTTGTTAATCTCCTGACTCCATATCTATCTTCTTTCCCACCATCTTGACCACATCTCTCTTGCCTCACAGGCATCTCGAGTACTTATACTAACTTATGGCAGTTTACACCATCAAAATTTAGACTCACCTCAAGCACTCAAGCTCTATAATTGAGTTCCTTTCCATAAAACATTTACTTTTCTCAATGAAGCTGGATTTCAAGGAGTCAGGAAACAGAAAAATTCATCAGGTGGTGAAACGCTCAAGACTAAGTAGTTTAAAGATCAATTTTTTAAATGTCAGTCACAGTTTATTTATTAAAATAAACCTTGCACATGTAAAAACCCAGAATAGCAAAACTTGTATCGCAGGAAAAATTCTAGATCTGTTCTAAAATTCCTTCACATTTGTATTCAATCCTGTGAGAATTTTAAAGGGGAAACTTTTGCTAAAGCTAAGACTTTGATACAGTAAACTGGTAATACACATTTAGTAAATATGGAATGTTTGAAAAAAACAATCAGAGTGAGTGTGAGAAATGGCTTTTAACAAGAAAGAACTCAAGGAATGTGATTCCCTTCTTCAAGAGACTAATAGAAAATAAACTTCAGCTCAAAGAGATGCTAGAGAAGCAGTGCTCACTGAATCTATTTAAAAGAAAATGGGGATTGTTTTTACAGAACTGAATGTAAATATTTAAACCTTGTAAGCATAAAAATTATATAACTAATCACCCATGAAAATTAGGAAATAAGAAAATGTAAGTACCTTGATTTCTTTATTATTTATATTTGAGAATTAATAGGTCATCAAGTAATATATACAAAAAGGCATAAATTTTTCACTAAGTGATTTAATCAACTAAAATCATATAGAGAACGAGGGAAGGGAGGAAATATAAATAAAGAAACTTCATCTTTGTTCACAGCTGGAATCGACAGATTCAGTCTATAAAGTTTTGAGAAATAAATACATTACAAAAAAATTATAGTCATCTTAATGATAATCAAAACAGGAATATAACCTTTCATATTTAAAGAAATACCCCAAAACACACCATATCACACACACACACACACACACACACACACAAAGAAAGGGAAAAAATACCAAGCATTAAAGGACTTAAAAGTAGCAAAAGCAACCGAAAAACAGCATAAAATTTTAACAAAATTAAGACCAAAATCTACTCTGTTCAGTTCAGTTCAGTTGCTCAGTGGTGTTCAACTCTTTGCAAGCCCATGAACTGCAGTGCACCACGCCTCCTGTTCATCACCAACTCCCGGAGTTTACTAAGACTCATATCCATTGAGCCAGTGATGCCATCCAAACATCTCATCCTCTGTCGTCCCCTTCTACTTCTGCCTTCTGTCTTTCGCAGCATCAGGGTCTTTTCCAGTTAGTCAGTTCTTTCCATCAGGTGGCCAAAGTATTGGGGTTTCAGCTTCAACATCATTCCTTCCAATGAGTATTCAGGACTAATCTCCTTTAGGATGCACTGGTTGGATCTCCTTGCAGTCCAAGGGACTCTCAAGAGTCTTCTCTAATGCCACAGTTCAAAAGCATCAATTCTTCAGCAGTCAGCTTTATTTATAGTCCAACTCTCACATCTATACATGACTACTGTAAAAACCATAGCTTTGACTAGATGGACTTTTGTTGGCAAAGTAATGTCTTTGCTTTTTAATATGCTGTCTAGGTTGGTCATAAATTTCCTTCCAAGGAGTAAGCATCTTTTATTTCATGGCTGTAGTCACCATCTGCAATGATTTTGGAACACCCCCCCCATCACCACCAAAATAAAGCCTGTCACTGTTTCCACTGTTTCCCCATCTATTTGCCATGAAGTGATGGGACCAGATGTCATGATCTTACTTTTCTGAATGTTGAGCTTTAAGCCAACTTTTTCATTCTCCTCTTTCACTTTCATCAAGACGCTCTTTAGTTCTTCTTCACCTTCTACCATGAGGGTGGTGTCATCTGCATATCTGAGGTTATTGATATTTCTCCCTGCAATCTTGATTCCAGCTTGTATTTCATCCATTCTAGCATTTCTCATGATATACTCTACATAAATAAGCAGGGTGACAATGTACAGCCTTGATATACTCTTTTCTTGATCTGGAGGTAGTCTGTTGTTCCATGTCCAGTTCTAACTGTTGCTTCCTGACCTGCATACATATTTCTCAGGAGGCAGGTGAGGTGGTCTGGTATTCACTTCTCTTTAAGAATTTTCCACAGTTTGTTGTGATCCAACAGTCAAAAGGCTATGGCATAGTCGATAAAGCAGAAGTAGATGTTTTTCTGCAACTCTCTTGCTATTTCAATGATCTAACAGATGTTGACAATTTGATATCTGGTTCCTTTGCCTTTTCTAAAACCAGCTTGGACATCTGGAAGTTCACAGTTAACATACTGTTGAGGCCTGGCTTAGAGAATTTTGAGCATTACTTTACTAGCGTGTGAAATGAGTGGAATGTGCGGTAGTTTGAGCACTCTTTGACATTGCCTTTCTTTGGGACTGGAATGAAAATTGACCTTTTCCAGTCCTGTGGCCACTGCTGAGCTTTCCAGATTTGCTGGCATATTGAGTGCAGCACTTTCACAGCATCATCGTTCAGGATTTGAAATAGTTCAACTGGAATTCCATCACCTCTACTAGCTTTGTTTGTAGCGATGCTTTCTAAGGCCCACTTGACTCCACATTCCAAGATGTCTGGCTCTAGGTGAGTGATCACACCATCATGATTATCTGGGTCATGAAGATCTTTTTTGTACAGTTCTGTGTATTCTTGCCACTTCTTAATATCTTCTGCTTCTGTTAGATCCATACAATTTCTGTCCTTTATTGTGCCCATCTTTGCATGAAATGTTCCCTTGGTATCTCTGATTTTTCTTGACGAGATCTCTAGTCTTTCCCATTCTATTGTTTTCCTCTATTTCTTTGCATTGATCACTGAGGCAGGCTTTCTTATCTCTCCTTGTTATTCTTTCGAACTCTGCATTCAAATGGGTATATCTTTCCTTTTCTCCTTTGACTTTCACTTTTCTTGTTTTCACAGCTATTTGTAAGGCCTCCTCAGACAAACATTTTACCTTTTTGCATGTCTTTTTCTTCAGAATGGTCTTGATCATTGCCTCCTGTACAGTGTCACAAACCTCCGTCCATAGTTCTTCAGGTACTCTGTCTATCAGATCTAATCTCTTGAATCTATTTGTCACTTCCACTATATAGTCATAAGGGATTTGATTTAGGTCATACCTGAATGGTCTAGTGGTTTTCCTACTTTCTTCAATTTAAGTCTGAATTTGGCAATAAGGAGTTCATGATCTGAGCCACAGTCAGCTCCTGGTCTTGTTTTTGCTGACTGTATAAAGCTTCTCCATCTTTGGCTGCAAATAATATAGTCAATCTGATTTCAGTGTTGACTATCTGGTGATGTCCATGTGTAGAATCTTCTCTTGTGTTGTTGGAAGAGGGTGTTTGCTATGACCAATGCATTCTCTTGGCAAAACTCTATTAGCCTTTGCCATGCTTCATTCTGTACTCCAAGACCAAATTTGCCTGTTATTCCAGGGATCTCTTGACTTCCTACTTTTGCATCACAGAGAAAGGAATCTGGCTAAAGTTACATGAAACCCAGCAATATTCTACCTACTAGAAACATTTAAAAAGCAAAATAACTCAAAAATGGGGCAAAGTACACAAAGTACACAAACTGCAGACAGTTTCTAGAAGCTGAAAAATGCCCTCAGACAGAGCCAGCAAGAGGGAAGGATCTTCAGTTTTTCAGCCTCAAGGAATTGAACTCTGCCAACAACTTAATGACCTTGGAAGAAGATCCTGAATCTCAAGTGAGATGGAAGTTCATACTGACACCTTGATTCTAGCCATGTGAGACCCTAAGCACTGCCTGACCTTGACCAGCAGAAAATGTGAAATAATAAATGGGTGTTTATTATTATTATTACGTTTGTGGTAACTTGTTACACAGCAATTGAAAATTAAAATGATATAAATTGATGGGAGAAATATCAATAACCTCAGATACGCACCCTTATGACACCACCTTTATGGCAGAAAGTGAAGAAGAACTAAAGAGCTTCTTGATGAAAGTCAAAGAGGAGAGGGAAAAAGTTGGCTTAAAGCTCAACATTCAGAAGACTAAGATCATGGCATCCGGTCCCATGACTTCATGGCAAATAGATGGGGAAACAGTGGAAATAGTGGCTGACTATTTTTCTGGGCTCCAAAATCACTGCAGATGGTGATTGCAGCCATGAAATTAAAAGATGCTTACTCCTTGGAAAGTTATGACCAATCTAGACAACATATTCAAAAGCAGAGACATTACTTTGTCAACAAAAGTCTGTCTAGTCAAGGCTATGGTTTTTCCAGTGGTCACGTATGGATGTGAGAGTTGGACTATAAAGAAAGCTGAGCACTGAAGAACTGATGCTTTTGGACTGTGGTGTTGGAGAAGAGTCTTGAGAGTCTCTTGGACTGCAAGGAGATCCAACCAGTCCATCCTAAAGGAGATCAGTCCTGGGTGTTCATTGGGAGGACTGATGTTGAAGCTGAAACTCCAATACTGTGGCCACCTGATGCAAAGAGCTGACTCATTTGAGAAGACCCTGATGCTGGGAAAGATTAAGGGCAGGAAGAGAAAGGGACGACAGAGGATGAGATGGTTGCATTGCATCACTGACTCAATGGACATGGGTTTGGGTGGACTCTGGGAGTTGGTGATGGACAGGGAAGCTTGGCGTGCTGCAGTTCATGGGGTCACAAAGAGTCGGACACAACTGAGCAACTGAACTGAACTGAAATACCATATAACATAGTAGTATCAAAATTTATAAAGCAAAACAAAGCTCTAGGAACACATACTGGTTTATGTACTAATACAAAATACTCTTTTACAGCATTAGTAGCAGAAGGCTTTAAGTCACCTCTGTCGGCATGTCCTCAAGGATTATTAAAGCAAGTAAGAATTTAGGCTATGTTGAAGACAAAGGTAAGTGTGTATATACGTGTGTGGATGAGAGAGAGAAACTTTAATCTCTAGCCCTGAATGCAAAGAATGTATCTTTTTTTCCCTAGTGCCCACAAAAAGGAATACTCATAAAAGATAACCATATGTTAAGCTAGAAATTTCTGTATAAATTCCAAAATGTAGAAACAGCAGAAATATTCTCTGATCACAATGCAAAAAAAAAAAATAAGTTAGTAATAAATTTAGGAAACAAAAAGTTCCTATCATTTGCCATATAAGATATTCTATTTAAACAACTCTTAGGTTAAAGAGAAATTAATACAGAAGTTACAGAATCTTGATAGCCCTACATATTAGAATCTATAACATACGGCTGAAAGAGCATGCAGAGAAAAATCCAAAGCTTTACATACTTAGAATTATAAACTAGGAAGGATGGAAATAATTGAATCAAGAATCCACAAGAAGTTAGAAAAAGAACCTCACAGTAAATCCAAGGAAGATGGAGGAAAGAAGGCATACATAAAGATGAAGCTGCATCCTTGAATTTGATAAAGGAAAAACAGTACAACTAGTGAATAAACTCAAAATCTGATACTTTCTGATAAGAAGAACACTTCACTTCTGTGATATTTTCCAAAAAAAAAAAAAACAAAGAAAAAAAACCTATATCTCCAATGAAATGTTGATAAAATATCAGATAAATGCAAACTTGAGGGGCATTCCAAAACATCTGACCAGGTACCTTCCAAAATAGTCAAATTCATGAACAAGGAAAGATTACAAAATAATCACAAAATAGAGGAAATGAAGGAGAAATAACTATTAAATGCAATGTGGGATCCTGAATTGAATCCTGGAACAGGAAAAGGACTTTAGTAGACAAAGTCTACAGTTTAGTTAATAAAGTTGTACTTTTATTAACTTTTCAGTTTTTACAGATGTGCCATGGTTATGTAAGATGATAACATTAGGGGAAATAAGGTGAGGGGTACATGAAAACTCTATGCTATTTTTTTTCTTTCCAATATTTATTATTTATTGTCTTCATACACTCGCTAGGGCTCTTAGGTTAATATTGCATAGAAATAGAAAGGGCAGACATCTTGATTTTATTGACCTTAAAAATATATATATTCAGCTTTTTAAGTATAAAGTTTAAATTTAATTAGTTCTTTTCCTATCTTCTTTTTTTTTTTCATTTTTTTAAATTTTATTTTATTTTTAAACTTTACATAATTGTATTAGTTTTGCCAAATATCAAAATGAATCCACCACAGGTATACATGTGTTCCCCATCCTGAACCCTCCTCCCTCCTCCCTCCCCATACCATCCCTCTGGGTCGTCCCAGTGCACTAGCCCCAAGCATCCAGTATCGTGCATAGAACCTGGACTGGCATCTCGTTTCATACATGATATTTTACATGTTTCAATGCCATTCTCCCAAATCATCCCACCCTCTCCTTCTCCCACAGAGTCCATAAGACTGTTCTATACATCAGTGTCTCTTTTGCTGTCTCGTACACCAGGTTATTGTTACCCTCTTTCTAAACTCCATATATATGCGTTAGTATACTGTATTGGTGTTTTTCCTTCTGGCTTACTTCACTCTGTATAATAGGCTCCAGTTTCATCCACCTCATTAGAACTGATTCAAATGTATTCTTTTTAATGGCTGAGTAATACTCCATTGTGTATATGTACCACAGCTTTCTTATCCATTCATCTGCTGATGGACATCTAGGCTGCTTCCATGTCCTGGCTATTACAAACACTGCTGTGATGAACATTGGGGTACACGTGTCTCTTTCCCTTCTGGTTTCCTCAGTGTGTATGCCCAGCAGTGGGATTGCTGGATCATAGGGCAGTTCTATTTCCAGTTTTTTAAGGAATCTCCACACTGTTCTCCATAGTGGCTGTACTAGTTTGCATTCCCACCAACAGTGTAAGAGGGTTCCCTTTTCTCCACACCCTCTCCAGCATTTATTATTTGTAGACTTTTGGATCGCAGCCATTCTGACTGGTGTGAAATGGTACCTCATAGTGGTTTTGATTTGCATTTCTCTGATAATGAGTGATGTTGAGCATCTTTTGATGTGTTTATTAGCCATCTGTATGTCTTCTTTGGAGAAATGTCTATTTAGTTCTTTGGCCCATTTTTTGATTGGGTCATTTATTTTTCTGGAGTTGAGCTGTAGGAGTTGCTTGTATATTTTTGAGATTAGTTGTTTGTCAGTTGCTTCATTTGCTATTATTTTCTCCCATTCTGAAGGCTGTCTTTTCACCTTGCTAATAGTTTCCTTTGATGTGCAGAAGCTTTTAAGGTTAATTAGGTCCCATTTGTTTATTTTTGTTTTTATTTCCAATATTCTGGGAGGTGGGTCATAGAGGATCCTGCTGTGATGTATGTCAGAGAGTGTTTTGCCTATGTTCTCCTTTAGGAGTTTTATAGTTTCTGGTCTTACATTTAGATCTTTAATCCATTTTGAGTTTATTTTTATGCTATTTTTTCAACTTTTCTGTAAATCTAAAATTATTCTAAAATAAAGACATTATTTTTTAAAAAGAAGCACAGAAGACCCAGAACATTTAAATAGAACAATTAGAAGAAATGAAAGTAATGATCAAAGGGCTACCCCCTTAAACAAGCAAACAAAACATACCATGTTCTAAAAGTTTTATTAGAGTATTTACCAAACACTTCAGTCATCCATAACTTCAATGCTAGTTAAATCATTCTGATATAGACACATTTAAAAGGCACTCGTGTACTTTCCCATGAGATAAAGAATTAAAAGATAATACAGTCTTTTTCTTTCCAATTTTAATATACTTATTTCTTTCTATTTTTCAATAATACTGGATGGAATGTCCAGAAATGGCAAATGATAGTAGTAATAATGGTCATCTTTGTCTTGTTCTTTAATTGAGAATGCTTCTAATTATCTCTCTATTACACCTGGCTCTGGCTTTTGTGTTTATATGTCACTTTAAGAGAATGACACACATCTATTTTATTAAGGAATTGTTATCAAGAATTGATTTAAAATTTTATCAGAATTTTGCCTTAATAAAAATTATCGTGTAATTTTTTAATAAAGTCGAGAATTATATTTTATGTTCTCTTTAATATCACCATTCTTGTATGTTTGAAATAAATACCACTTGATTATACTTTTAATATGGCTCTTTGGCTAATCTTTAGTTAAGCGTTCAGTAAAATTTGTGATGAATT
Source organism: Bos taurus (assembly GCF_002263795.3). Classification (NCBI taxonomy): domain Eukaryota; kingdom Metazoa; phylum Chordata; class Mammalia; order Artiodactyla; family Bovidae; genus Bos; species Bos taurus. The sequence continues at coordinate 38,504,242 of NC_037343.1, forward strand.
TGTCTGAAGTTTTCCTGTGTGTGTGTGTGTGTGTGTCTTCATGCACTATCTTTATTGGGCTTTGCCATTAAGGTTATACAAAGCTTTAGATTTGGGGATATGTTCCAACAGGTGGTAAGAGTTCATTCTCTCTCTCTTTAAAATTAATTTGTTTATTTTAATTGGAGGCTAATTACTTTACATTATTGTAGTGGTTTTTACCATACATTGACAAATACATTTTAATGAGTCTCTCTCTTCTCTTTGACTAGTAAGTAATCTCCACGTTCTACAGTCCAGTGTCAAGTGGCACCGTGTGGTAAGTGATATTTCATGAGTATATTCATGTAACTGAAATCTCTTGAGGGGGAAACAACCAATACAATTGTGTGGGTAGATGGAAGAGAAAAGGGCAGTTTGGTTGAAAACTGTTTTTAGCATTTTCTTGGCAGAGTCCAATTCCTGCTTACCCTTGTGTGCCCCCCAAAATGACCTTCAACACTAGTTCAAAAGGATGAAAGTTTTGACTCATCACACTATTTTTCCCATCCACCTTCACCTCCTGACTGGCCCGCTACAATAGCCCATTATTCTTCTTCATTACTGTGGAAATCCTTCCCAGCAAACTAGGTCGGAAGTGAGTGACCGCCAGAAAGAGGACAAGAGGTCATGCTGTGGGCAGACAAAAGAGAAAACTATTTTCCCAGTTCACCACCACAACCTCAGAGAAGCCTCCCTGGTGGCTTAGTGGTAAAGAGTCCGCCTGCCAATGCAGGAGACACGGGTTCGATCCCTGGTCTGGGAAGATCCCACATGCAGCGGAAGACTAAGCCCTTGTGCCGCAACTATTGGGCCGGTGCTCTAGAGCCCAGGAGCGTTAGCTACCGAGCCCACGCGCCCCAGAGCCTGTTCTCCACAACAATGGAGCCACTGCAATGGAAGCCTGCACTCCACAACTAGAGAGTCGCCTCGACTTGCCACAACTAGAGAAAGCTCACACAGCGATGAAGACGCAGGGCAGCCAAAAATAAAATAAATACTATTTTAAATATAAAAATAAAGACAGAGGAGACAAGGAGAGCTGTGAGAGAGAGAAACCCCATTATTCACTCCAATAATGGTAAAAATGGCTAACAGATAGCTTTAATAACATCTTAGTTATGCTCCGAGTGCTTCACATGAAAAGCTCATTTAATCCTCACAGCAGTCCTACACAGTAAGTACTTCTATTATCCCTGCTCAGAAAATGAGGACTGAGGCAAGAGGTGTGACCTGCCAGTGGGCCCATAATTTTCAAGTGGCGGAACAGGATACAAATTCATGGAATCTGGTCCCAGAATCACTGGTATCACCACCAAGTTATAATGTGTTGGCCCTAAAACCAAGAATCTTGCCTGCCCTTGGGATCAAGGGAAAAATAATAAGGTTGAAGTTTTTAAATAAACAGGATTCAGTATTAAAAATAATGGTGAATTCATTTTAGTAACCAAAAGAGATGGAAAATTCATGAAATCAGACTTAGAAGTCAATAAGGGAGACAACGATCTAGGAGAGGATCGGATCAGTGAGTAGAGAGGGATAGAGTACAGTAGAAGAATTACAAGAAAAAATAAAAGCATTTCCTGGTCTTCTCAGCTAAAACAGTGTTATTAGCACTTCCATATCGGTGTATTCTATCTCTGGATAGGTAGAAGGAAGACGTGGAAATTTTGTCGCTATTTACCCTATCGTGCTGTGCTCTATGTGTGTGCATTACTTTTTAAAATGTTTAAATCAATATAGTGCTTTAAAACTTTACTCAAAAAGATGCTTCTATAGATAATTAAGTTTCATCACTGGCTCAACCTACACATTTGTATCTAAATTTGAAATCTATCTCCTGCTCTTGTAAAGATGCTGTTTCCTATGTATGTCCGTAAATGTGCCTCACAGATCATCAATTTTATCCTACTTTTAATCTTTATTTTACTTTTATGTCATTGGGTTTCTTTTCTTTGTCTCTAAGTCATCCTTAATCCCTTTTATTTCTCTGGTGAAGGGGTATCTTAATAAAATAAATTAGTATAGAGCAATCTTACTTGAGAATTTGAAACTGTTTTGTTGTTAGCTGTTGTTGTTCAGTCAGCTGTTTTACTGATTCCTGCTATGTCTCCAGAGATAAACTGGTGATCTAGTAAGACAGTTGCTAAACTCGTAAAGTAAGAATATGGTCCTAAGAAGGTTAAAATTGCACTGTAATTTCAGTTCTTAATGTTTTTCAGAAGCAGTGTCCATATTTCACTTAGGTCCAAAAACCAAATTATATTTAAGAGAATGACATAGACTTATGTTGGAAATAGATGTATATAGACAGAGATTTCCAGAAAAGCATCTATTTCTGCTTTATTGACTATGCCAAAGCCTTTGACTGTGTGTATCACAATAAACTGTGGAAAATTCTGAAAGAGATGGGAATACCAGACCACCTGACCTGCCTCTTGAGAAACCTGCATGCAGGTCAGGAAGCAACAGTTAGAACTGGACATGGAACAACAGACTGGTTCCAAATAGGAAAAGGAGTACGTCAAAGCTGTATATTGTCACCCTGCTTATTTAACTTATATGCAGAGTACATCATGAGAAATGTTGGACTGGAAGTAGCACAAGCTGGAATGAAGATTACCAGGAGAAATATCAACAACCTCAGATATGCACCCTTATGACACCACCCTTATGGCAGAAAGTGAAGAGGAACTGAAGAGCCTCTTTTTGAAAGTGAAAAAGGAGAGTGAAAAAGTTGGCTTAAAGCTCAACATTCAGGACACTAACTTCATGGCATCCAGTCTTATCACTTCATGGAAAATAGATGGGGAAACAGTGGAAACAGTGGCTGACTTTATTTATCTGGGCTCTAAAATCACTGCAGATGGTGATTGCCGCCATAAAATTAAAAGACACTTACTTCTGGTAAGGAAGTTATGACCAACCTAGTTAGCATATTCAGAAGCAGAGATATTACTTTGGCAACAAAGGTCTGTCTAGTCAAGGCTATGGTTTTTCCAGTGGTCATGTATGGATGTGAGAGTTGGACTATAAGGAAAGCTGAGTGCCGAAGAATTGATGCTTCTGAACTGTGGTGCTAGAGACGACTCTTGAGAGTCTCTTGGACTTCAAGGAGATCCAACCAGTCCATCCTAAAGGAGATCAGTCCTGGGTGTTCATTGGTAGGACTGATTTTGAAGCTGAAACTTCAATACTTTGGCCACCTCATGCAAAGAGCTGACTCATTTGAAAAGCCCCTGATGCTGGGAAAGATTGAGGGCAGGAGGAGAAGGGGACAACAGAGGATGAGATGGTTGGGTGGCATCACCAACTCAATAGACATGGTTTTGGGGGGACTCCGGGAGTTGGTGATGGACAGGGAGGCTTGGCGTGCTGCGGTTCATGGGGTCGCAAAGAGTCGGACATGACTGAGCAACTGAACTGAACTGAGACAGGAGATGGTCAAATGATTCATGGGACAAAAATTAAACTTGTTTCATGTAAAGGTCATGGTTTGAGCCTAAACTAAGTTCTTGCTAGAATTCAGGCCCACTTCAGATGGACCACTCCAGATGAGACAGGACTATCAGGATGGAAGAGACTGCAAGAGAAGAACACCTCTTGTGTGAAAATATTATCAAGGTGCATAAGTGTGATTCAAGGACAATGGGCTGGTAGAAGAGTGGGCAGTCTTACTATAGCAGTCCTAGCTGCCAAGTCCTAGAAAGATGAAGCTGCTGTAAAAGAGAGAGAAACAATGAGTAGATAAAATGGTGAGAGTGAACGCAGTCACCTGTGGCTCTTGCTAGAAAGTGAGAGAATCTTTTGTGCAAGGCCAGTTTTCTTTCTCTCTCTTTTAAATTGAAGTATAGTTGACTTTCAAATTATATTACTTCAAACCAGTAACTCAACTCCTTTGTGTTTATTTGAAGAAAACAAAAACACTAATTTGAAAATATATATGACCCCTATGTTCACTGCAGCATTATTTACAGCAGCCAAGATATGGAAGCAACATAAATTTCCATCAACAAATAAATGGATAAAAAATATGTAGTACATACATACAATGGAATATTACTCGGCCATAAAAAGAATGAAATCTTGCCATTTGCATCAACATTAATAGACAGGATATTATGCTAAGTAAAATAAGTTACTAGTTCTCTTGATTGTGGGTATCATCGTCATGGAACTCTACCAGCAAGCACTAGCAGCAGTATCAATGCCTTTGACAGATGGCCGCTTCAGCAGCATCATTTGGCTCCAGCAAAACTGCGTGCTTTCTCAGTCACGTCAACTCTTTGCAACCCCATGGACTGTACCCTGCCAGGCTCCTCTGTCCATGGAGGCAAAAATACTAGAGTGGGTTGCCATTTCCTGCTCCAGGGGATCTTTCCAACCCAGGGATCAAACTCGCATCTCTTGCATTGGCAAGCGGATCCTTTACAATCAGCAAAAATAGTCAATATTATCTTAGCAAATCACAGCAGTAAAGGAGCTATCACACTTTTAATCTATTACAGATGGCTCAGCTATATATTAATAGCATAGAGCTTTTCTATATCTAATTAAGTGAATCTATCCAGTGGTTCCTCTTATTTACTTATTTACTTTTCAAAACAACTTTGATTTTTTATTTATTTTATTGGAGTATAGTTGATTTACAATGTTGCATTAGTTTCAGATGTACAGGAAAGTAATTACTTACACATACACATTTATCCACTCTTTTTTATATATATTTTTTCTATATAGGCCATTACAGATCAACTTTTTTGTTTTTGGTCACACTGTGCTGCATGTGAGATCTTAGTTTCCATACCTAGTATCGTGTCCTCTGCAGTGGAAGTGTGGAGTCAACCCCTGGACCACCAGGGAAGTCCCCACTTTCAGAAAAATTTTTAATTGTACTTGTTAAATTTCTCCTAGAATTTCTTTTGGCATTTGATTAGAATTATACTAAATTGCATACCACCCTAATGGCAGAAAATGAAGAGGAACTCAAGAGCCTCTTGATGAAAGTGAAAGAGGAGAGTGAAAAAGTTGGCTTAAAACTCAACATTCAAAAAACTAAGATCATGGCATCCAGTTCCATCACTTCATGGCAAATAGATGGGGGGAAAGATGAAAACAGTGACAGGCTTTCTTTTCTTGTGCTCCAAATCACTCAGGACAGTGACTGCAGCCATGAAATTAAAAGACACTTGCTCTTTGGAAGAAAAGCTATGACAAACCTAGACAGCATATTAAAAAGCAGAAACATCACTTTGCCAACAAAGGTCCATATAGTCAAAGCTATGGTTTTTCCCGTAGTCATGTATGGATGTGAGAGCTGGACCATAAAGAAGGCTGAGCACTGAAGTATTGATGATTTCAAACTACAGTGCTGGAGAAGACTCTTAAGAGTTCCTTAGACAGCAAGGAGATCAAAGCAGTTAATTCTAAAGGAAATCAACCCTGAATATACATTGCAAGGACTGATGCTGAAACTGAAGTTCCAATACTTTGGACACTTGATGCAAAGAAGTGACTCACTGGCAAAGACCCTGATGCTGGGAAAGATGGAGGGCAGGAGGAGAAGAGGGTGACAGAGGATGAGATGATTGGATGATTTCATCAACTCAATGGACATGAGTTTGAGCAAACTCTGGGAAATAGTGAAGGACAGGGAAGACTGGTGTGCTGCAGCCCACAGGGTCACAAACAGTCACACACGACTTAGCAACTGAACAACAACAACAATAAATACTAAATTTATAGACTAGTTTATGGAGACATCATTTAAATTCTTATCATCAGGAACATGCTTTATTCTCTCATTTACTTGAATCTTCAGTAAAGTTTTTTTCATGTATACCTTAAATATTTCTTAATAATTTATCTAGGTGTATTTTATATACTTATAGTTATTGAGTATACAATATATGATTTGTAAATATTTTCTCCCAGCACATTGACTTTTTTTTCTTTTCCTTAATTGTGTCTTTATGAAAAGCAAAAATGTTTAGTATTGATCAAATCTAATTTTTCTTTTCTTTTGTTGACTGTGTTTTGGGGGCTGTATCTAAGAAAATGCTGCTGAAACGAAAAGTGACAAAGATTTTCTCTTACATTTTCTTCTAAAGATTTTACAGTTGTAGCTGTTACACTTAGATCTAGTCTCTATTTTGAGTTATTTTTGTTTAGGTGTGAGGTAGGAATATAAATTCATCTTTTTACATATACATATCCATTGTTTCCTTCTTTTATTTTTAACATATAATCTCATAGCATGGTTGCAGCAAAATGTGACCTGCACAATTTCTGTTCTGGGAACTTAGAGATTTGTGTGTGTGTGTGAAGTAGATATATGATCAATTTTAAATGGCTTTTTTTAGTTTTGTAAAAGTAGTATGCTTCCATCTTTTAAATAATGCAATATAGATGAAAATTTTAAAATATAATAATAAAAACAGCTATCATCAATGATGATTCTAGCCATTTCCCTAGGTTGCAAATAATTTTCTTTAAACAATAAAATTGAAGGCATAACTTACATTTTTCTGGTATACAGTATAATCAATGAAAAATCTGATTATAATCTGATTTTGCAGCCTTAGTCATCTGTTTTATTTCTCTGGAAGCCTTTAAGATTTTTCTTCATCTTGGCTAAACTGAAATTTCATAACAATAGTTTTAGGTGCATTTTTTATTCAAGTATGTTAGGCACTTACTCATATGTCAATCTCCAGATTCCAGATCATTTATCTTTGAGAAACTATCTTGTATTATTTTTTTAAGAATTTATTTATTTATTTCTTGGCTCTGCTGGGTTTTTCATTGCTGCACAGGCTTTTCTCTAGTTGCGGCAAGCAGGGGCTACTCTCTAGACGTTGGTGTGCAGGCTTCTCATTGCGGGCTTCTCTTGTTGCGGAGCACAGAGTGCAGGGCACATGGGCATTAGAGGTTGCAGCTCCTGGGCTCTAAAATACAAGCTCAGTAGTTGTGGAGCATGTGCTTATTTGCTCTCTGGCATGTAGGATCTTCCCAGACCAGGGATCGAACTCGTGTCTCCTACGCTGGCAGGCAGATCCTTCACCACTGAGCCATCAGGGAAGCCCCTATCTTGTATTATTGTTTGAACAATTTTCTTCCTCAGGTTTTCTTCATTCTTTCCCCTGAGACTCCTATTAGATATTATACTGTAACATCTTAAGAAATCCCAAGATCTCCTGGCTTTGATCTGAGATGTGTGAAAACATACTGAAGAATCAACTCAGGACACAACCAAAGAGGTTCTCCTTGTGGAAAGACTGAGGTGTGTGTGTTAGTGATTTGGCACATCGAATGTTCACTGACAAGACAATTTCAACAATGCTCTAGAAGGACTATGTGAGGAGAGATTAATGCTTTAGGTATTCATATAGTTAGAATGTAGCTTTTCCATTCTAACTGCTATTGCTAAATGTCTGTCCAAGAGTAACAGTAAAAAGAAATACAGAAGTTTTTTAAATTCCGTGTATTAACATAATCACTGAGCAAATGCCCTCTATCTTGCCTTCAAGAGTCATCAGACTACTTGCTGGAATGTTATGGTTTTCCATGGGTTACACTGGCTAAGTCAGTGTTACTACTTCCAATTATCATATAACATTCACTGATGAGGATAATAATAAAGGATTTTTCTGCCCATTGAAGATTTATTCATTTAAAGAGGAACTTTTCAACACTAAATAGATAAGCAGTTAGGTAGTATGAGTTACCTAGAACTACTAGTGTTCACAGATGACGTGATTTTTGTCAAAGTGGAAAATAAAAGGCATAACAGATGGCAAATTGAAATACTAGATTGACTAGGCAAATCTAAATTGAAATTGTTCCAAAATAAGTGCCTGTTCTAGAGAAGTCGCTCAGTTGTGTCCGACTCTTTGGGACCCCATGGACTGTAGCCCAACAGGCTCTTCCATTCATGGGATTTTGCATGCAAGAATACTGGAGTGGGTTGCCATTTCCTTCTCCAGGAGATCTTCCTGATCTGTTCTAGAGGCCTTTCTAAAATGTGGGGATTAGGAAACAATGTCTGTATCACCAACTGGCTAAACCTTATTAATCATTTGGAAAAAAAATGTGTTCTGCTTACACAGATACCATAGAAGAGATGTAAAGAATGTTTATATTATTACAATAATCCCTATTGACCTAACTCAGAGGTCTAATCTAGGTCTAAATTGGGGATTTATTAGGGGAATGGGTTATAAGGAGCCGTGGGAAAATAAGTAACTAGTAATCCTCATCCTCTTGAACCACTGAAGTTGATGTGAATATGACGGCTTCATCAACTGTTCTGCTCATGCTTTTATGTATTTATGTACTGATAATACTGTATTACTAGTTCTGATGGTTTATACAATTATATTTTTGAAAAATGAAGGAGGAAGAAACGATTAAGTTTTATCAGCAGAATTCTCTCAAATATTGAAGTGGATATATGAATATATAGGGCTCCAAAGTGGACAATCACCAAAAAGGTTTGGAATGAAGTCGTATTAAGACTTGGACTTAAGTACTGATACTATTGATACTAGGCAGTGATACTGGATATATTAACTGGTTACGATGTCCATGTACACTTGAGCTTGAAAAAGTTCCTCTTTTTGCTGGCCTCAATCAAAGAAAATGGAAATCTTCCCCTTTGGAAGTGAAGGAAGTGAGGGATATTTGGGTCTCTGAAAAGGCTGTCTACTTTTAAAGTCATGCTATAACTTCTGAGATGCCTCAAGAAAGTATACTATAGTGGCCGTCAATAATGAGTTCAACAGAAATGTTCACTGCTCTGTTTGGAGTAGAGAAATAAAAGAAAGCACAAGGGACAGAAATCCAGCTGAGAACAATGAGATAGGAAAAGGTACTATTTAAGGTCTCAGGCAATGGCACCCCACTCCAGTACTCTTGCCTGGAAAATCCCATGGATGGAGGAGCCGGGAAGGCTGGAGTCCATGGAGTCACTGAGGGTCGGACACGACTGAGCGACTTCACTTTCACTTTTCACTTTCCTGCATTGGAGAAGGAAATGGCAACCCACTCCAGTGTTCTTGCCTGGAGAATCCCAGGGATGGGGGAGCCTGGTGGGCTGCCGTCTGTGGGGTCACACAGAGTTGGACACGACTGAAGTGACTTAGCAGCAGCAGCAGCAGGCATAGAATATCAAGTTTCAATGAGTATTACTATGTCACACCAGAATCAATAAGTGACAAGTATTGTCCCCAATATACATGGTTCTGAAATGGGAACAAATAAAATGGTTTTGTTACAATATCACAGCTTGTTTTTGTTTTGTTTTGAGTGTCTCACTTGTTGGCTTTGGTCTTTCTTGTAGAAAGGAAAAGCAATCTTTGACTAGTAGAATTTTTTTCTTTGTTTATTTGTGTATAGCTTCATTTGTGTCTGAAGATAGCTGAGAACCTCAGATCCAAATATAACACTTGAGCTGAATACTCAGCATGATGACCTGCCAGTCTGGGCATCTACAGAAACCCTCCAGGTCTCCAGTAGTTTTCATGTCTCAAATCTAAAGGATAATTTTCTTGTATGACCTTTATGCAGCATTTGATATTACTACCAGTCACTATGCATCTCTCTTTTTCTACTGCCAACATTCTAATCCTAGTATATTACAATCTCTCTTTTATAACATTCTCTTGGCAACAATTTTATCTCATTCAATCAAGTCTCTACAAAGCAGCCCTGTGGTCTTATCCCTCCTTCTATTAAATGACTCCCATTGGCCTTGTGGGCTTCCCTTGTGGCTCAGCTGTAAAGAATCCATCTGCAATGTGGGATACCTGGGTTCGATCCCTGGGTTGGGAAGATGGCCTGGAGAAGGGAAAGGCTACCCAGTCCAGTATTCTGGCCTGGAGAATTCCATGGACTGTATAGTCCATGGGTTTGCAAACAGTCAGACACAACTGAGCGACTTTCACTTTTATTGGCCTTAGAGATGAGTACAAGACCTTTTAGAACTAACACCCCAAAATATGTCCTTTTCATTATAGGGGACTGGAATGCAAAAGTAGGAAGTCAAGGAACACCTGGGGTAACTGGCAAATTTGGCCTTGGAATACGTAATGAAGCAGGGCAAAGGTTAATAGAGCTTTGCCAAGAGAACACACTGGTCATAGCAAACACCCTCTTCCAAAAACACAAGAGAAGACTCTACACATGGACATCACCAGATGGTCAACACCAAAATCAGATTGATTATATTCTTTGCAGCCAAAGATGGATAAGCTCTATACAGTCAGCAAAAACAAGACCGGGAGCTGACTGTGGCTCAGATCATGAACTCCTTATTACCAAATTCAGACTTAAATTGAAGAAAGTAGGGAAAACCACTAAACCATTCAGATAAGATCAGATCAGATCAGTTGCTCAGTCGTGTTCGACTCTTTGCAACCCCATGAATCGCAGCACACCAGGCCTCCCTGTCCATCACCAACTCCCGGAGTTCACTCAGACTCACGTCCATTGAGTCAGTGATGCCATCCAGCCATCTCATCCTCTGACGTCCCCTTCTCCTCCTGCCCCCAATCCCTCCCAGCATCAGAGTCTTTTCCAATGAGTCAACTCTTCACATGAGGTGGCCAAAGTACTGGAGTTTCAGCTTTAGCATCAGTCCTTCCAAAGAAATCCCAGGGCTGATCTCCTTCAGAATGGACTAGTTGGATCTCCGTGCAGTCCAAGGGACTCTCAAGAGTCTTCTCCAACACCACAGTTCAAAAGCATCAATTCTTCGGTGCTCAGCCTTCTTCACAGTCCAACTCTTACATCCATACATGACCACAGGAAAAACCATAGCCCTGACTAGATGGACCTTTGTTGGCAAAGTAATGTCTCTGCTTTTGAATATGCTATCCAGGTTGGTCATAACTTTCCTTCCAAGGAGTAAGCGTCTTTTAATTTCATGGCTGCAGTCAACATCTGCAGTGATTTTGAAGCCCCCAAAAATAAGTCTGACACTGTTTCCACTGTTTCCCCATCTATTTCCCATGAAGTGGTGGGACCAGATGCCATGATCTTCGTTTTCTGAATGTTGAGCTTTAAGCCAACTTTTTCACCCTGCACTTTCACTTTCATCAAGAGGCTTTTTAGTTCCTCTTCACTTTCTGCCATAAGGGTGGTGTCATCTGCATATCTGAGGTTATTGATATTTCTCCCGGCAATCTTGACTCCAGCTTGTGTTTCTTCCAGTCCATTCAGGTATGACCTAAATCAAATCCCTTATGATTATACTGTGGAAGTGAGAAATAGATTTAAGGGACTAGATCTGATAGATAGAGTGCTTGATGAACTATGGATGGAGGTTCATGACATTGTACAGGAGACAGGGATCAAGACCATCCCCATGGAAAAGAAATGCAAAAAAGCAAAATGGCTGTCTGGGGAGGCCTTACAAATAGCTGTGAAAAGAAGAGAAGTGAAAGTCAAAGGAGAAAAGGAAAGATATAAGTATCTGAATGCAGAGTTCCAAAGAATAGCAAGGAGAGATAAGAAAGCCTTCCTCAGTGATCAGTGCAAAGAAATAGAGGAAAACAACAGAATGGGAAAGACTAGAGATCTCTTCAAGAAAATTAGAGATACAAAGGGGACATTTCATGCAAAGATGGGCTCAATAAAGGACAGAAATTGTATGGACCTAACAGAAGCAGATGGAGAAGGCGATGGCACCCACTCCAGTTCTCTTGCCTGGAAAATCCCATGGGCAAAGGAGCCTGGTAGGCTGCAGTCCATGGGGTCGCTGAGGGTCAGACACGACTGAGTGACTTCATTTTCACTTTTCACTTTCATGCATTGGAAAAGGAAATGGCAACCCACTCTAGTGTTCTTGCCTGGAGAATCCCAGGGACGGGGGAGCCTGGTGGGCTGCCGTCTATGGGGTCGCACAGAGTCAGACACGACTGAAGCGACTTAGCAGCATCAGTAGCAACAGAAGCAGAAGATATTAACAGGAAGTGGCAAGAATACAGAGATGAACTGTAAAAAAAAGATCTTCACGACTCAGATAATCATGATGGTGTGATCACTCACCTAGAGCCAGACATCCTGGAATGTGAAGTCAAGTGGGCTTTAGGAAGCATCACTGCGAACAAAGCTAGTGGAGGTGATGGAATTCCAGTGGAGCTATTTCAAATCCTGAAAGATGATGCTGTGAAAGTGCTGCACTCAATATGCCAGCAAATTTGGAAAACTCAGCAGTGGCCACAGGACTGGAAAAGGCCAGTTTTCATTCCAATCCATAAGAAAGGTAATGCCAAAGAACGCTCAAACTACCACACAATTGCACTCATCTCACACGCTAGTAAAGTAATGCTCAAAATTCTCCAAGCCAGGCCTCAATAGTATGTGAACTGTGAAGTTCCAGATGTTCAAGCTGGTTTTAGAAAAGGCAGAGGAACCAAATATCAAATTGCCAACATCCACTGGATCATGGAAAAAGGAAGAGAGTTCCAGAAAAACATCTATTTCTGCTTTATTGACTATGCCAAAGCCTTTGACTGTGTGGATCACAGCAAACTGTGGAAAATTCTGAGAGATGGGAATACCAGACCACCTGACTTGCCTCTTGAGAAACCTATATGCAGGTCAGGAAGCAACAGTTAGAACTGAACATGGAACAACAGACTGGGTCCAAATAGGAAAAGGAGTACATCAAGGCTGTATATTGTCACCCTGCTTATTTAATTTATATGCAGTGTACATCATGAGAAACGCTGGGCTAGAAGAAGCACAAGCTGGAATCAAGATTGCCGGGAGAAATATCAATAACCTCAGATATGCAGATGACACCACCCTTATGGCAGAAAGTGAAGAGGAACTAAAAAGCCTCTTGATGAAAGTGAAAGTGCAGGGTGAAAAAGTTGGCTTAAAGCTGAACATTCAGAAAACGAAGATCATGGCATCTAGTCCCATCACTTCATGGGAAATAGATGGGGAAACAGTGGAAACAGTGTCAGACTTATTTTTGGGGGCTTCAAAATCACTGCAGATGGTCAGTGCAGCCATGAAATTAAAAGACGCTTACTCCTTGGAAGGAAAGTTATGACCAACCTAGATAGCATATTCAAAAGCAGAGACATTACTTTGCCAACAAAGGTCCATCTAGTCAAGGCTATGGTTTTTCCTGTGGTCATGTATGGATGTGAGAGTTGGACTATAAAGAAAGCTGAGTACCAAAGAATTGATGCTTTTGAACTGTGGTGTTGGAGAAGACTCTTGAGAGTCCCTTGGACTGCAAGGAGATCCAACCAGTCCATTCTAAAGGAGATCAGTCCTGGGTGTTCTTTGGAAGGACTGATGCTAAAGCTGAAACTCCAGTACTTTGGCCACCTCATGTGAAGAGTTGACTCCTTGGAAAAGGCCCTGATGCTGGCAGGGATTGAGGGCAGGAGGGGAAGAGGACGACAGAGGATGAGATGGCTGGAAGGCATCACCAACTCGATGGACATGAGTTCTCCGAGTGTTGGTGATGGACAGGGAGGCCTGGCATGCTGAAGTTCATGGGGTCGCAAAGAGTCGGACATGACTGAGAGACTGAACTGGACTGAACTGAGAGATGAGTACTAAATCCTTTTACTCACAAAAGGGCTCGCAATAGGACCAGCTGCGATCCACCCTTTCTGGCCCCATGACTTACCATTCTCCTTACTTTCTTTGCTCCATCCATATGGTTTCATTTTATGACCTCAATACAATGGTTCTCAATTCCAGCTTCATATTATTGGGTTGGCCAAAAAGTTCATTTGGGTTTTTGTGCCATCTTATGGAAAAACTCAAACGAACTTTTTGGCCAACCCAATGGAATTGTGTGTGGAGCTTTTTAAATACTGTTGTTAGAGCCACACCTTCGGAGATTTTGAATCACTTTTGTGAGGTGAAGTCTAGGCATTTGTATTTTCAGAAGGGATCCAAGTGATTTTAAGGTTCAGCCAGGGCTGAGAACCACATCTGTAATGCAACAAATACTTTCTCAAGTCATCTTTAGGCCCTAGTGTTTCTCTGTTTGAAAAACTCTTCCTCTGCTCTTCTGACCCCTATAAGTCTCTAAACTTAAGTCTAAAACTTCTTTAGAAAACAAATTTTCCTTGATATCCTCTGCTAGATTAGCTTCCCATAGAAGTCCCTGTAATTCCTCTTTTGATCATGTACCAATTTCCTTTGTTTCAAGTTTACTTACCCACGAGATTATAGGCAAATACTATCTGTCTTGCCCCCTGCTCTAGTCCCACCGCTTAACACAGTGCCTAGTACATGGTAGATACTAAATAACTGTCTGATGGTCAACTGAAAATATCTGCATCCTGGGAATGCAGTCTTACAGTAATATTAAAGAACTATTCAGTTCTCTATTTTTCCATAGCAAGATGCTTGGTCGAAAGGGAAGATTTGTAAGAATGGCAAAGGCTTTTTAATGAGGGGAGTGTGTATTTGGGGTCCTATCACAAGTCAAGCTATTAATATGTTGACACTAAAACCCTAAAATGTCTGGAGAATCGGTGAAGTATGACTTCTAGTAGGGTGCAGAGATGAGAGTCCCACACCTCTCTGGAAAATAGCTTTCTAAGGAAAGACAGTGGAGGCACAAAACTAGTTTAAATAGAATGAGTTTTTAAAAGGAGGGGGGCAGTTCTATGTAATATAACAGCATAGTAAATTTCTCTCAGGGATTTGTCCCACCAATCTCCCCCAGAGTTAAAGTCTGAAATGAATGTAAGAACAAGTGAAAACTGAAAAAACTACAATACCGAGAGTGCACAGTGTAGTTACACTGGTTCTGGTGCTTTTTGCAGTAGTGAAAAATAATTTAACTGGATTGGGGAGTTGTTGTTTTAGTCACTAAGTTGTATCTGACTCTTTGTGACCCCATGGACTGTAGCCCACCAGGCTCCTCTGTCCAAGGGATTTCCCAGGCAAGAACAATGGAGTGGGTTGCATTTCCTTCTCTGGGGATCTTCCTGACCCAGGGATCACACTCGCATCTCCTGCTTTGCAGGTGGATTCTTTACCTCTGAGCCACCTGGGTAGGGGGTGAATTTATTCTGGGTGTAGCCTTCGGCTCTCTTAGTATCTGGTCTTGGCAGGGTTGGTAGGGACACAAGAGCATCAGCAACAGTATCACTGCCTTCCGTGTGGCACCAGCACAAAATGAAGAGGTAAGGACATTGAATACTCATACCTCAATTCACATGCCCCATTTCCCTGAACTTTTCACATTTTGCTGTTGTCAGAGAAAGGAGATGTTCTAGTGAGGTAGAGATGAAGGAAAAGGTACAGACTCACATACTATTCTAGAAGACCAGTCCATGGCTCCCTTTGAACATTCCCAGGAGAGTTTGTGAATTACCAGAGGGGAGTTCAAATTCCCTCAGGATAATGATTATTATGATAATACCCTGGCTAAGGTGGCATAAGACACACATGATATGTATGTCATTTGAAACATCTGAGATTCAAGAAACTAGCCAAGTTGGCACAACTCCAATTTTTCTGGCCAAGAATGACAAGTGATACTGAACAAAGATGTCAATGATATAAGATATATATAAAAAGCAGATGGCTAGCTTAGAGAAGAAAACCAAAATAATAAATATGGAAGCTTAAGGCCCATAAGACTAGCCCTAAAATCCAGTGTTATGAAATATATTACGAAGTATACATTTCCAGGATTGTGACCATTTTGTCAATTTTTATGGGTTTCCAATGAAGAGTCATAGTGATTAAGGAGTAATTGAAAATGATATAAAAGAGAACTTATCCATATAATAGAAGTTAAAGCTATAATGATAAATGTATCTCCCCAGAGGAAGCACTGAAGAATTTCTGCGAACACTGGTGAACATGTTATATATTCTGAAAAACAAAAAGCCTAATTGGGAGAAGTAGAAATTCCTAGCTAAATTCTATAACTTCCTATACTGACACCACTGGAGAATCAGTTTGTATATGTTCAGTTCAGTTCAGTTCAGTCGCTCAGTCGTGTCCGACTCTTTGTGACCCCATGAATCCCAGCACGCCAGGCCTCCCTGTTCATCACCAACTCCCAGAGTTCACTCAAACTCACATCCATTGAGTCAGTGATGCCATCCAGCTATCTCATCCTCTGTCGTCCCCTTCTCCTCCTGCCCCCAATCCCTCCCAGCATCAGAGTCTTTTCCAATGAGTCAACTCTTCTCATGAGGTGGCCAAAGTACTGGAGTTTCAGCTTTAGCATCATTCCTTCCAAAGAAATCCCAGGGCTGATCTCCTTCAGAATGGACTGGTTGGATAGGTATATGTTAGACAATCCTTATTGCTTATCAGTGTGTACACTGGCTTTTGGAATTAGGTAAGCATTATCAGTATATATAGCCCAGATGAAAGCACACTGATAACAAGGAAGGAGTATTGTGAATCAGTGAATCCACAAATGATATACTAAAATAATATGGGCAGAACAATAAGATGGTGCTAGAGTTGTGGTAACAAATCTGGCTCCATGAAAAAGAGAGATGCTAGTTAACAGGAGAAGCAGAGGTCCACATTATTATAGATCAACTTAACAATGATTATTACTGCACAAGCAAGCAGGAGGATTAAAAAGGGCTTCTCAATTCTGGCTGTACATCAAAACTTCCTTGAAGCTTTTTTTTTTTTTTTTTAATGTTGATGCCAGGTCTTGAATACAGACTAATTATATCCAAATTTCTGAAGGTGTGGTCCAGTATTCAAATCAGTATTTTTTAACCCCTTAATGTACTGTGAGAGTTGGCCTGTGAAGAAAGCTGAGCACTGAAGAATTGATGCTTTTGAACTGTGGTGTTGGAGAAGACTCTTGAGAGTCCCTTGGACTTCAAGGAGATCCAACCAGTCCATCCTAAAGGAGATCAGTGCTGGGCGTTCATTGGAAGGACTGATGCTGAAGCTGAAACTCCAATACTTTGGCCACCTGATGCGAAGAGTTGATTCGTTGGAAAAGACCCTGATGCCGGGAGGGATTGGGGGCAGGAGGAGAAAGGGACGACAGAGGATGAGATGGTTGGATGGCATCACCGACTCGATGGACGTGAGTTTGGGTGGACTCTGGGAGTTGATGATGGACAGGGAGGCCTGGCGTGCTGCAATTCATGGGGTCGCAAAGAGTCGGACACAACTGAGTGACTGAACTGAATGTACTGCCAGTGTTGAGATCCAGTGACTGAGATTTAAAGTGTCATATATTAATTTCCAAGGACTCATGCTCAGTTAGAATGTATTTTATAAGAAAATCTGCCACTGAGACAATACCGCCAGAGGATCATTACTCATATCAGACAAAATGTTCAGTTAGTCATTGTCGAGAAATACAACTTGTGGATCTCTGGGCAAATCAAATGAAAGTGGTGACGAGGACAAAAATGTCTTTCCAAAATAAACGAATTACCATTATACTTCCATGTTACAATGAGAGCTGTCTGCCATACAGAAGGTTCCATGCTCTCTAAGTAAGAATGTGCAAAATGTTAATATGTAGCATAGCAAAGACCTATTCTCTCAAGATTAAGTAAAATCATATTTGATGTTGTTAGGAATCAATACTAAATATGAATATAAATATTTTAGAGAAAAGAAAATAAGTCCTCTGCACCACTCAGTCTGAGCACAGCACAAAGAAGAGGTGTTAGACAACAATCAATATGATTCCCAGAAAGGTCATGGCAGGATGCTTATCTCTAGTGGGAAGATGCTATTTTCTAGTTAAGATCCCCAATCAGGAAGTTTCTATGACTATTTCAGTTAGTTTGGGCTGGTTTAATACGAGACCAGAAAATGGATGGGCTTCCCAGGGGGCTCAGTGGTAAAGAATCTGCCTGCCAAGCAGTAGATGTGGGTTTGATCCCTGGGTCGGGAAGATCCCCTGGAGGGGGAAATGGCAACCACTCCAGTATTCTACACCCACTTCAGTGTTCTAGGAAAATCCCATGGACAGAGGAGCCTGGAGGGCTACAGTCCATGGGATTGCAAAAGAATTGGACATGACTAAGCACTAAACAACAACAGGAGAATGAACGGTTTAAACAACAGAAATGTATTTCTCACAATTCTGGATGCTGTGAAGTCCAAGACCAAAAAATGGCAGATTCAGTATCTGCTGGGATTCCTCTTCCTGGTTTTCAGACAGCCATCCTTTCCTTGTATCCTTACTTGATAGAGAGATAAATTGAAAGCAAGCTCTCTCTTAGAAAGGCTCTAGTTGCTAAAGGATTGCTTATCCCTCATGACCTCATCTAAACCTAATCACCTCCAAAAGATCCTGCCTCCTAATATCATTACATTGGGGTTAGCATTTCAATATAGAAATTTATGAAAATTCAAACATGCACCCCACAACATGGACTTAATAGATAGGAATATAGTTCTATCCTTCAAGATTGTTCTTACACTCCACAGAGGCAGAACATAGATCCCACAGGGCACTCATTGCTGGAGTCAATGGAGCAGCACTGAGCAAATGGAGAAGGGCTCTTTTAGGGTGAGAAGCAATCAGGGGCAGTCATTTGCTTATGTGCTAGAGAGAAAAAACCCTCTTTGAAAAATCATTATCATAAAGCAGTACCTAAAAGAAAGGGTCTTCCCAGGTGGCACAGTGGTAAAGAGACATGTGTTTGATCCCTGGGTTTGGCAAGATCCCCTGAAGTATGAATTGGCAACCCACTCCAATGTTCTTGCCTGGAAAATTCCATGGAGAGAGCAGCCTGGTGGGCTACAGTCCATGGGGTCTCAAAGAGTTAGACATGACTGAGCGGCTATGCACACATACATGCACCTGAAAGAACTCTGAGCTATTTCAGAAATACTGAGGATTTTTATAGACAGCACTAATGGGCCTGATACAAGAAAGTGACATTGCAACAGAGGCTTACATAAACAAGGGTGAGATGCAGAGAAGAAAAGAAATCCTGTTCTATTAGTCCTTCTCTAGTTCTCCAACTTCTTGTATAAAAAACTGGAAATTCTTATTGGGATCCCACTGAATATCATATATAAGTTTAAATTGTTATATTAGACAGCTATATATTTACCTGCACCTGGTTCTCATTCTGTAGTAGTGTGAGTTTGGACATTCTTCAGTAAGGCCTAACATAAATCATCTTGCTGGTATCTTCATAGACAGACTCCACAAGGAGTATATTGCACTTAACAGTGGTGTATACAAGAGCACCTGGTAAAGAGCATTCCTAACAAAATTTTGTCTGGAAATGCCAATTACATAGACAACCATGGTTGGCTACAAAAGGCCAGCATTTAGTATCATGCATAGCTTTTAAATTACAATTTGTCTGGTCTCAACACTTCTATAAAAGTTTGGGCTTATGTTTCAAGTCCAGTTTGGCCTCTTTGGTCTCTGTAGAAGGCAGAATTACACACGGTGTTATGAGCTCCACAGATATATCATCATTGACTCTTTTCTTTTTCCTGGTACTTGCAGGAGCAATCAGCTACCAGCCTTTGGGACGCATACTCAGGTCTGATAAGTAATCAAGCCATGATCCTGGCCTTGAACTCCAGGTATAATAAGCTTTCATGCTCTCTTATTGGACTAGCTGAATACCTTTAAAATGTAATAGATACATATCAACAATGTGAAAAGTTACTCCAGGCTCCTCACCCTAATTCAGCACCTATTCCTTCTGATGTTTATAAACCTTTCTGTATTGCATAAATAGGCAGATAAACTACTATACTACTTTTTATTTTTACTTTGTCTTAACTTTTCTGTAAGATCATATTTTCATTTCAATGGCAACAGAATACTTCCAAATTTTGACATTTTCTTATTGGAAGAAAAGTTATGACCAACCTAGATAGCATATTCAAAAGCAAAGACATTACTTTGCCAACAAAGGTTCGTCTAGTCCAGGCTATGGTTTTTCTAGTGGTCATGTATGGATGTGATAGTTGGACTGTGAAGAAAGCTGAGCGCCGAAGAATTGATGCTTTTGAACTGTGGTGTTGGAGAAGACTCTTGAGAGTCCCTTGGACTGCAAGGAGATCCAACCAGTCCATTCTGAAAGAGATCAGCCCTGGGTGTTCATTGGAAGGACTGATGCTAAAGCTGAAACTCCAGTACTTTGGCCACCTCACGCGAAGAGTTGACTCATTGGAAAAGACTCTGATGCTGGGAGGGATTGGGGGCAGGAGGAGAAGGGGACAACAGAGGATGACATGGCTGGATGGCATCACCGACTTGATGGACATGGGTTTGAGTGAACTCCGGGATATGGTGATGGACAGGGAGGCCTGGTGTGCTGCGATTCATGGGGTCTCAAAGAGTCGGACACGACTGAGCGACTGAACTGAACTGAAACTAAATTTTATCAATACTATGATGATCATCCTTGTACATAAAAGATTGTATCTGCTCTGAAAAACTTCTTTGAAATACCCTTCTGAGAGTGAGGTTTCTGGTTTAAGTGATGTGTGTGTGTGTGTGTGTATGTGTTAATCGCTAAGTCATGTCTGACTCTGTTACTACCCCATGGACTGTAGCCCACCAGGCTCTTCTGTCCATAGTATTTCCCAGGGAAGAACACTGGGATGGGTTACTGCCGGGAGCCACCACGGAGATCCCATCCATGACAAAGGTCATGCGGAAGAGACCTGACAGGCAAAGGCAGATCAGGCCTCGAGGGACCCCCTGAATCTGCTCGAGCATCTACCCCAAAACCAAAATCTGTCTGTCTTACTATTTTGTGCCTTTCACCAACTCTTCTGACATTAACAGGGGGCTATCCCCGACCACCTTTCTCTGGAAAAAGTCAACTTAGGGCTTTAGTTAATAAGTCTCTTGGACATAAAAGGAATATTTCTATTTTAACCCCTCTGTTGACATTCTAGCTTGCCTGACAGGTTTATCCATACTCTTGCAATTAACACACATGATTGTTCACAACTCCCCAGTCTTGAAAGGAACAGGAAGCCAAAACATTCTAAAAGTCCTAATGAGCATAGAGTCCTTTAAGGGATGAAAAATTATTAGACTAGATAGTACTGGTAAAGGGCTTCCTTTTTGGGCCAATGCTTGCTGCCAAGTGCCCATATCCCTTATCCATTGCACCTGGGAGTGCATTGGTTAACATAGTTGGAATCTAAGAAAAACAAGCAGCAGCCTTGGAATTAACTACATCAGACCTTTGAGCTAATTGGTTCTTTCTTTGTTGTAACTTGCTGCACCTTTGCTCTGTGAGAATGTAACTCTGTTTATTATTTTCTGAGGCTGGGAAAAATAGAGAAAAAACACTTTAAGGGAAAATAAGTTTTCTGACTGATCAGCCTTTACCAAAAAAGGGTCATAAAATGTCCACAGGCCTCCAAGGCCAGAACATATTGTACACAACATTGTTTATGGGAAAGGTATGCAGAAAAAGTCCTGGTTTTGATAAACAGATGTAATGTTTGGGCTGACTCTGTATGACTTTGCATCTTTCATTTCCCTCTATGTACAAGTCAAGGTATAAAAGTTCCTTTTGAAAATAAAGTTATGGGCCTTGCTCACCAGAGCTCGGTCTCCCCATGTCGGTTTTTTTTTTTTTTTTTTCCTTTTCCCTCCTTTTCTCTCTCTGTTCTTTCAGGATGACTCCTTGGAACACAGGAGCTTTACTGGCTTTCTGTGTTAATCAAGGAAGATCAAGCCCTGCTCTCTGCTTTGCTATCCTTATCGCCTAAGCCGTCATCCTGAGGGTACCCCTGGATCCTGCTGGGGCTGGACCCCGGCAGGTAACCATTTCCTTCTCCAAGGGATCTTCCCAACATAGAGACGGAACCCAAGTCTCATACATTGCAGGTGTATTTCTTTACCACAGAGCCACCAGGGAAGCCCTGATTTAAATGATAGGTAACCATAAAAATGCCCTGCTCTGGAAGATCTTCACTGGCCAACAGCTACAGCTGCTGCCTGTGTAGATTTGCCAACATGGTCTGCGAGGCCTCACTTCCTGTGGGCTGCTCGCATCAGTGACCCAGCATGGTAGGACAAATAACTCCAGTGGGTGCCAGTGGGTGACTTCAGCTCGAGAGATCCTCATCAGCCAGGCTGAAACCTCCTTGGAACTTGCTGTAATCCAAGACTCTTCCTACCCTAATCTTTTTTCCTTCCTTCTCTGCTTCTTTTGGAAATCTCTTTTACTTCTCTTAGACTTCTTAAAATCCTCTTTTAGCATCTGTTTCCCCTAAACCCGAAGTAATGCAAATTATATGAATTGTCTTAGAGCTTTTGATAGCGTCAATTTGTTCTCCAGAAGAACTGCACCTATAAGTGTTTCATCAAAGCCTAGTCACCTGGAAGATATGCATGCATATATACAAAGATACATATAGACAAGATTTGGAATATTATATTATTTTACAAGGTTCATGGAAAGGCAGACTGTAAATTAGAATCCCCTTCTCCATATTTTAATTTTTTGGTCTACTTAAATGTGTTAAAAATCTCCCACATACATAATGGTTTTCCTTTATTTTAAAAAATTT
Organism: Bos taurus; assembly: GCF_002263795.3. Taxonomy (NCBI): domain Eukaryota; kingdom Metazoa; phylum Chordata; class Mammalia; order Artiodactyla; family Bovidae; genus Bos; species Bos taurus. The sequence continues at coordinate 38,526,763 of NC_037343.1, forward strand.
ATTATAAATTTTGCTTTTCATATTTTGATCAAGTATTATTTGATATATAAAGATTTACACATGTTATATCTTCATATATACCTGTACAATTTAACAATATAAATGAATTTTGTTACTATTAAACCCATGGACTTCCCTGGTTGTTCAGTGGTAAAGAATCTGCCTGCCAAGCAGGAGATGTGGGTTCAATCCCTGGATTGAGAAGATCCCTTCGAGAAAGAAACGGCAACCCACCCCAGTATTCTTGCCTGAGAAATCCCATGGACAGAGGAACCTGGTGGGCTATAGTCCATGGGGTCACAAAATAGTCAGACACAACTTAGCAACTAAACAATAACAAAATTAAACCCATATAATATCTCCCTTCTTTTTTTGACTAATTTAGTCTTCCTAATTATTTAGTTTCTACTCCCTTTTTACTTCTCTTTTAAATCTTTAAAATTGCCATTATACTTATTTCCCCTTATAATTTTTTTTAAATAATGCATTTATTTTGTTTATGCCCTTCACTTCTTTGGTTGTATTTTTAGCCCTTTCAGAATCTTAAGTTATATGCATAGTTTATTATTTTTGTCTCATTTTAAATAAGAAAAAAAATGTTGATAATATTTAAATACTTCTAATTTTATAATTTTTAAAATAGATTTCTCATGGTGATGAGAGAATGAAATATATATGCTTTTATAGTTTGAAACTTTCTATGGCTAACTATATGCAAAATATTTTTCAGCATTCCCTGATTATTTAAAGAGATAACCCTTGTTATCTAATTAGTATAATTTATTTATATCTCTTTATTAATTATATTAAAGCATAGCCTTATCATTTGCAGATTTTAAATTTTTACCTGCCACATACTAATAACTGAATGCTTAATCTTCTCCCATGTACTTCTATTTCTCCTTATATTCTTAATAATTTAATAGTTTTTATATTATATTTTAATAAATATGTTCAACAATTTTCAATTTTGTTTCTATGTGCTTGAGATTTTATGTTAATAACTATGACTTTTATCAATTTATATTAATTGTACATATCTCTTAATACTTTTTTATTTGAATTAATCATACAGCATATTGACATAGCCCTCCTGATTTATTTCTGATGTTTTATATAATATTCCCATGCTTTTATCAAGAGACATCTACTTTCCTTTATTCAATTGTGATTCTTGAAATTAATCTTGCAAAAATTTCACTTACTAATATTATATAATACTATTGCTCTATAATGAGAAGAAATAAAACATTTTCAAGAAAAAATTTTAGTATATTTGGTTTACCGCTAATTCTCACTTCACTCCAATATCTGAAACAAGTATTTAGCTCAAAAATTTTTTTAAAGCACACAGTAATTTGTGAGAGATATTTATTGTTTCTTCTCACATTTATTTCTATACCATATTGTTATATATCTTAGAATATAAGAAAAGTTTTACACTGAAATTCTCAAAAGTGTACTTGCTGATAATTGTCTATGTTGACCCATATATTTTTGTTGGGCTTTCTTCTTTATTATCACCAATATCTGACCCTCAACCTTCTTCACATTTAAATGGGAAGATTCTTACTCCATCAGCAGTTGTGAATGCATCAGAGCATCACGTGTGTGCTTAGCGTGCATAGTCACTCAGCTGTGTCTCATTCTTTACAACCGCATGGTCTCTAGCCCACCAGGCTCCTCTGTCCATGGGGATTCTCCAGCCAAGAATACTAGAGTGGGTTGCTATGCCCTCCTCCAGGGGATCTTCCCAACCCACGGTCTGAACCCTGGTCTCTCACATTATAGGCGGATTCTTTACCATCTGAACCACCAGGGAAGACCAAGAATATTGGAGTGGGTAGCCTATCCCTTCTCCAGGGAATCTTCCCAACCCAGGAATCAAAGCGGGGTCTCCTGCATTGCAGGCGGATTCTTTACCAGCTGAGCTACCAGGGGAGCATCATGCTACTTTCCTAATCCTTGTTCATTATGTGGACCATTTTAGCATTTTTAGAACTGGTAATATGATTTCAAAGTACATTACAAGATGATTTTCTATTTTATCAAAATATTAATTTTTCATTTTCCTAAACCAAATCATACATCCCTAGAATCCTACCACTGAAAAAAAAACCACTGGAACTTATTGATAGGTAACACACTTTTATTTGTTCAGAGTCTGAAAATCTACTGGAGTCCATGAATAGGTCAAATCAATCTTCCTAAGATTTAAAAAATTATCTACTATGTTCCAGGAAATTCCATTTCAAACAACGGATAGCAGATATTTAGATCTTCTTGTCCAGTAGAGGGAAATGATTCTGAGTTCAGCACAAGATTTCCTACCTTTACCAACTATATTACCATCTTGTAAAAAAAAAAAAATTATTATTTGTACTTTAAAAAATCAGGAGGCACAGTTATCCAGATCACACTTATCAAAGGAAAAATAGCTGTGTCACAACTTATCTTTTTAACGGTTGATGGGAAGGTTTATTTTGCCATCTACTGAAAGATATATCTCAATATCAGAAGTGTTACATGTGAAAAACACAGTCTCATGGATTAGATAAAATGTGGCAGTGATATATTTCAACTACCTAAATTTCAGCATGGCTTGAAGAGCTTAGCTGGGAAATAACCACCCTGTAAAGTATTATGTCTATGGAGAAATATATTTTGAATTCTAAATAACTGATTACAAATTATTTTTTACCAAAAAAATGATTCCTTTATATTTAAATCACCATAATAATTTTAGAGTAATACTTAAAATTCACACGTTATATAAAGCCAAAAGTTGGGCCTCATGTTCTAGTATACTAACTCTTAAACTAAGAAAAGGCCACTAAATTTAGCTTACATCTGTTCTTTCCTTAGTTTAATAATTATATCTTTTTTTTTTTTTTTTTTTGGTCAGTTTCGTGGATCCTGCATTGCAGTTTGAAACTCAAGTGAAGATAATAAAGTCATCCTTTAAAATGGCATTTGCTGTCACAAATCTTGATGAAGTGAGGGAAATTGGAATGCATGAAGAAGACGAAAATGACCTAGAAGTAAGACTTTGCTTCCTTTAATCATGATGAGACGTCTTTATGCACAGCAATCCCACAGAATGTCTGCCCACAAGTTGTAATCTATGTTTTCTTCTTCACTCTTTTTGGATATAATAGATAAATAGCATATTCCAGCACTAATCTCTTTTCCTGGATTCCTGGTGAACTCTACAATCCCTGGGGTGTAAGGAATTGTATAGAACTTATAGGAACAAATGGGTGAAGAGATTTTGGTTAATTTGTTTAGCAAGTTCAGCAAGTTTACTGGCAAGTGCTTCAAAGTAAATAGGAGCCAAGAAAAGTGCAGGTAGGCAGACTTCTGTAGTAAGATCAGTAACATCCATGGTTTTTTATTTCTCAGTCTTGCTACACAGTTCTCTTGTCCTACAAGGTATTAAAGCAATTCATGGCATGTTGTATTGAATGAGGTCTCACCTCCATAGATACATCTTGCTTTATTTTTTTTACCTTCAATATATGGGGAGAACTGAGGATCCAGGATTACATAACTACTGGCTGGCTGGTTGTCTAACTTACTTGTTTTTCAGAATTTATACCGAACTATTTTAAACATATTTGAGGACACTCTTCTGATCTTAGTGTCTAAAGATGTCTACAAACTGCAGTTCTTAAAGGTAAAGGGAAAATATATGGCTTTGTTTTCTTGTTATAAAGCTAAAGAGCATACTATATTGTTATTGTTGTTTAGTCCCTAAGTCATGTCCAACTCTTTTTCAAACCGATGGGTTGTAATCTTCTAGCCTCCTCTGTCCTTGGGATTTTTCCAGGCAAGAATACTGGAATCAGTTGCCATTTCCTCCTCCAGGGGATCTTCTCAACCCAAGGATTGAACTTGTGTCTCCTGCATTGACAGGCAGGTTCTTTACCACTAAGCCACCAAGGAAGCCCATACTATATTTTACTTTTTACCATTTGCCATACTTGCATCTCCTTCAAGTATCTGGCAGCTGAAAGATTTTCTTTACCTTCCAGAATGTGTCATTATCTCCCAAGTGAAATCCCTTCCTTTTATTTGAACCACAGAGACAGAATTTTAAGAATTCAATTTTGGGAGTATGGCAACAACAGACACTTAAGAAGCCAGGTTTTATGTGGCAACATAAGTGTGAACACAATATAGGGTAGCAGAACATACAATGATTGGTCAAAACCATCTTCAGGTCCATGTAACAGTTAGCCATATTTTGATAATGTTAATATGCACGTTCTTCCCTCACAACTCTGGGACTAGAGAATTCCATGGTCATCCTATCTTCATGGATATCATGGTATCAAGGAAGGTCTAATAAACATCCATAATCCCAATGTTCATATCCAAGACTTCAGTATATTTTTAATGTGCCAGCCAGAGACAGAGACTTATCTGGACATATTATGATTTTCAGTTTTGCATTTTTAATATGATAGCATCCGGAGGCAGCTGTCTGGAAATACTGAGAAACTAGATTGATGGGTTTTGCAAATCATAAAATACATTCAAGGAAAGAAGTAGAGTTGATATATATGAAGATAAATAGAAATGTGAAAGATAATAAAATATACAGTGCCTGATTTTAGCCATTTATTTTCCATGCACTTTAAGGTGGTTATTGAAAGTGAAAGGTAAAGCCAAGGGTTTCCTTGGAAGCTCAGATGCTGAAGAGTCTGCCTGCAATGCAGGAGATGTGGGTTCAATCCCTGGGTCAGGAAGATCCCCTGGAGAAGGGAATGGCTATCCATTCTAGTATTCTTGCCTGGAGAATTCTATGGACAGAGGAGCCTAGTGGGCTACAGTTCATGGGGTTGCAAAGAGTTGGACACAACTGAGTGACTAACACTTTCACTAACACTCCCATGTATACTCTTTCAACCACCCTATGCTGCTTATTGATCATTTACTCTATATCAGGCACTAAACTGAATACTTAATAAATGGGTTATTTAACTTAATCCTTAAAATAACCCTATGAGGAAGTTAAAATTATTTCTCCCATTTTGCAGATAAGGAAGTGGAAGCTGAGAGAGAAGCAATATGTGGGCCTCTAATGAGTGGAGGCGCTACTATAACTTGGGAGTCCATTACTTAACCACCTTATTCTTAAACGTACCACATCTAGAAACTCTCCTGATCCTCAGAAAGAGCTGAACCTCACTCCTGGAAAAGGAAGAGGCTGAGATTTAAAGACTCTTCATTCTTAGGAAATAAACTTCAGAACAGTTTTATACAATGGGAGCAAGTGAAAGGGATGAGAGTTATCCAACCATTGGCATAAATACTAAGGACTCCAACAATCAGTCTTAAGAAGTCTACTTACTAATGGTGGTTAACATGTGAGGCACATGCAGTCTTATTCCTTTCCCAAGGTTATACCTATGTCCTTGCACCTGAGGATTTAGAACAAAGAGGCAGAAGCCACAGCAAGACAGACCAAATTTAGCAATGAATCAAAATTAACAAGAACTTTCTCACTGAGCTGCCTCCAGGAATATATTCTATACCGTGAGACAGAAAATATCTGTATCGTGAATTTGCAGAGGAAATTCTGGAATAAAATGACATTTCAGGGTCAGATAACATTTTGATTCTTTTTTAAAACTGAAAATCAGATCCAATGATTTAACAGAGAGAATTAGCATGCACTTTAAAATAAAAAGAAGAGAAGCAGTTGATGATAATCCTGTTTTCCATGATAATCATGGTAATCCTAATAATCCATGCTGAAGTTTTCATGATGTCTGGCAAAGTGTTAATAGTGGATATTAGTAAATACGTGTTGGATAGAATTAAATAAAACAAAACCCATAGTGTAGCAACTGTGGCAGATGAAGTACTATACTATTATAGACAGTGGTATACAAGCTCATTGTCATACTTTTTAAATACATAGAGAATAGGTGTGAAATTATTGGGAGATCATGGGGAATCTTGGCTTCGTGAAGGTGATGATCTGAGCAGAAGAAAGGAAATTGTGGAAATAGAAACATCACGGTTCTAGGATGGTTCTTGTGTTTTCAACAGGAAATGGCTGTATGGATGAATGAAGATAATTCGTACATGCAGGAGGAAGCCATGGTGGTGATCAGCAGAGTGCTAAGCTTTGCAGCCAGGAAAGTCAGGGGATCTGTAAGTCACAGGGACTGCTCCTTTGCCACCTGCTCCTAAAGACTGCGCTTCTGCAGTATTGCTTTCCTTTGTTCTGCAGTGTTTGCTGAACGCCACCAGGTGGAAGCACACCAGCATTTTCCAGATGGTGGGAACTATAAGAGCCTCATCCAGCTTATCTCTGGAGAAGGCAATGGCACCTCACTCCAGTACTCTTGCCTGGAAAATCCCATGGATGGCGGAGCCCGGTAGGGGTCGCTAAGAGTCGGACACAACTGAGTGACTTCCCTTTCACTTTTCACTTTCATGCATTGGGGAAGGAAATGGCAACCCACTCCAGTGTTCTTGCCTGGAGAATCCCAGGGACAGGGGAGCCTGGTGGGCTGCCGTCTATGGGGTCGCACAGAGTCGGACACGACTGAAGCGACTTAGCAGCAGCAGCAGCTTATCTCAGTCTTGGAAACAAACCTTTACTAAGTTAACATTGTCTTTAAATAATGTCTTCTAAAGATAATCGTTATTATTTTAGTCGCTCAGTCGTATCCGGCTCTTTGCAATCCCATGGATGATAGCCTCTGTCCACACAATACTAGAGTGGGTTGCCATTCCCTTCTCCAGGGGGTCTTCCCGATCCAGGAATCGAACCCAGGTCTCCCACGTTGCAGGCAGATTCTTTACCATCAGAGCCATCTTTGAAGCACAGGAAGATCACAATTTTTAAAGATAATTAAGTCCGTGAAATTAATGAAGGTGAGGGGACCAATACATACAATGGGCAAAAATATTAACAAATTAAAAGCTAAACTTCCCATAAGCAAGGTCTGTGTAGGTCTGTATATATCTATATCTGACACAGTGTAAATAATGAAGATTTGTTCTGCCATTCTCTAACTAAATATAACTACCCATTCCGTTCTCAGATTCTGGCCATTCACTGGATAAAACTATTTTCTTCATAAATTACCATGGCCTGTGTCTTCCAGACTCTCAGAGGCCATTGTCAATTTGAACAATTCTTTCATTTGTATTCTATCAGAAATATATTTTAAAATGGCATTCCTTTTACATGACCTGTGTGCCCATCAGGGTGAAGGAATGGCTCCACCCAAAGAATATTTGTCCTTTCGATTAAACTATTTTCAAACAGGTGAAGACATGTGAGCTAAACACGTCACCTTATCTTATCAACAGAGATTTTTCCTAGATTTGGCATATCAGCATTCAAAAGACAGGTGAAAGATTTCCAGTCGAAGCTAACAAATTGTCCACATGTCTATCTCCACTCCCTCCACAAAATGATAGTAATAAAATGCATTGAATGTATAAAGCTACAGCAACAAAGAGAATTAGTAAAGGGATCCTAATGGGCTAGCGAGGTCAGCAAACTTCTGGATGACAGAATAGATAGAAGATGCTGCTGCTGCTGCTATTAAGTCGCTTCAGTCGTGTCCGACTCTGTGCGACCCCATAGACGGCAGCTCACCAGGCTCCCCCGTCCCTGGGATTCTCCAGGCAAGAACACTGGAGTGGGTTGCCATTTCCTTCTCCAATGCATGAAAGTGAAAAGTGAAAGTGAAGTCGCTCAGTCGTGTCTGACTCTTTGCGACCCCATGGACTGCAGCCTACCAGGCTCCTCCATCCATGGGATTTTCCAGGCAAGAGTACTGGAGTGGGGTGCCATTGCCTTCTCTGAGATAGAAGATGGTAACTGATAAAGTCTGGCAGGAGAAGCTGAAAGACCAGGGGCACGTGAACATCAGGATGGAGGATGGCCGAAAAGGGAGGTAGTTTTCCCTATGGACCCTGGAGAGTCTGAAGCTATGGAAACCCAAGTAGTGATGAAGGGTGGGAGGCAGAGGAAACTTGAAGATGTGCTAACTCACTGAAAAGACTCACCTCATACAGAAGGATCTACATTGCATCCCATCCTCCTTTACACATACACTATTCCACAGGGAAAGGAGTCCATTGGTAGACAAAATGTGAGGACTTATTTCTCAAAACAATTGCAAATTCCCTGAGAAAATCATCTTGGTTCTGTTGTTTAGACATACTTCAGCATGACCCCAGTGTCCCCATTCAGCTACTCTAAAGCCAAGTCGACCAGTTGACAAGTCTTGCTCACATACAAAATCCCACTAGTAGCATCCCATTCTTAAATATGACTAGACAACTGAGATTTGGCAGGCATTTGAGAAAACCCTCCAAATACAATAGCCCCAGGTAAATAAAGAGTACAAAAATGATTATCAAAAATAGATAATTTGGGGTGCAGATGAGTATCTAGTCTCAAAAGGAGTAAAGAGGAAATATTTATATTCCAAAAGGAAACAACAAAAAGTGAATATGGCCCCTGTACTGATTCATCAAGCAGGAATAGGTAGGCAATGCCCCAAACTGATGTGAGAACTGAAGTGGAAGTCCATTGTTTAGAGATGGATAAAAAGCAGCTAAATGACTTAGTAAATGTTTGCCTTTGGAAGTTAACACTTGAAACTCTCATAATTCTTATAAGGAATGGAGAGGCCAGAGATGTGCAAAAGAAGGAATCCATTAAGAAAGGGCCAGAAAACTAAGCAGGAGCACTTAGGGACAGAAACAGAGAAGCTACATGTCTCCATATCTTAACTCTTTTTTACTTTCAACACTTTATATAGATTTTCTAAAAAAAAAAAAAACAAAAAACAGAATTATACTGTATTAAAAATTCCCAAAGTCTTGTGTTTGAGGAGGTGTGACTGAGGTTGGCAGACTTCTGAAAGGACCTGTGCAGGGCATAATCAGTGTGCCCCGAGGTTCAAACAACCGTACTCTTCTCTTTGCCCATACTAGGTCATGTCTCCCCTCCACCTCAAACATGCTATGCAATCTAGACATGGCCACACCTACTCTGCTAGAGACACACATCTAGAAAGACCCTATCTGGCATCATTAGCAGCTTCCTTTACAAAGACACCTGCTCAGAGTTATACATACACGAGTTCATGAGAAGGGATAATCAGAGAGAATGCTCAAGGCAAAAAAACTATATACAAAAAACTCTAGGGCCAATCCCCTGTAAATGCTCCCCAGCTCCAGTGAGATAAACTGTAAGACATACTCACCTGGTTCTAGATACTTTTGCTATAAGCATCTTTACCATAGATATCTTTGTAGTGTAACTAATTGGCCATGAGGCAATTTTTTTTTTCATGAAAAATAAAAGGAGGACATTGAAAAGGTCATTATGAAACTTGAAAATTTAATAACAAAATTTAAAAGACTTTCTTGATAAATGCAACTTAAATACATTTAAAATGTGTGTAAATTCGTGTCAATCCTGCCCCTGCAAAAAAAATGGATTTTATTTTGTGGGTGGTACTTAAGCACTTGTCTTTGAAGGTTTTCATTCATAGTATAAGTTTGTTGCTTGTTGATTCATCTCCTTATTCAGCATGGCAATTTTTCTCTTTTTTTGCCAAAATTTCTTCCTTCATTAAGAGAGGCATTGGTTTCTGAGTATTAGAATGCATATTTGTAACAGCTTTATATTGTGTCATAAAAACCTCTTTCCTGTTTTTTGTTCTTGGCATGTTACCACATGTCTATTTGTAGACATTCCAACATTCTATGGAAAATGTAGGTTCACCTCTGAGCCTTTGAGACTCTTAACCTCTTTTTCCTTCAATGTAGCATGTTTCAAAATAAGAAACCAACTCTCGGGGCAAATCATTGTCATCTGTCGGCTCAATAAAGTCATCAATAAATGGGCTAACTGAAATAAAGTCTGACTCATTGCAACGAGTTGAAACCAAAGTGTCAGACTGAACTGTCAACTAATTATTTTATCTTTCACAGCAAAATTGCCTTATCACCAATTAGTCATGTGTTAAAATGTTTGCAGCAGAAATGTATGTGGCAAAAATTTTTATGGTAGAGAAGCTTGTGGCAAAAATACTAGACACATACTCATACTCCTCCGTTACCCACAATAGAGAAAAAGAGCACCTTGCCCTTTTTTCTTAATACAATTGCAGTTCTGAAAATCTTGCCATTCAATGGAAAATGAAACTTGGAATGCAAACCAAAAGAGCAGAGTACCCAGTGGAAATAAAAGGTTTCTTCCTGGGGCCTGAACAGCGACCTCTACTGTCTGCTTGTAGATTCTCCTAAATCATGTGCTGAGGCTTGTCCAACTCTGTGCCACCCCATGGACTGTAGCCCACCAGGCTTCTCTGTCCATGGAATTTCCCAGGCAAGAATACTGGAGTGGATTGCCATTTCCTACTGCAGGGGATCTTCCCAACCCAAGTATCGAACCTGCGTCTCCTGCATTGACAGATGGAGTCTCTACCACTGAGCCACCTAAGGATGGGGGGAGCCCCAGGTATCCTTACAAAGAAGTATAGGCAGAAAGAATCCAAGGAAGACATCCACAGAAGCAAGAGATTATCTTCTCTTCTACTTAGACCATCACTTCCAGCATTCTAACTTGGTTATACGCTTGGCACATGACCTAGGTCACCTCATGTTTTTTCAGGAATGACTCCATATAAGTGTGTGTGTGTGCGCTATGTGTGTGTGAATGTGTGTAAGACTGAGATAGATGTGAGTGAGTCAAGCAACAAGAGAAGGTATATGAGATAAGGGTATATGAGAGTAATACAAAGAAGGAGAAACAGGTCGTGGGACCTCCCTGGAAGGTTGGTTTGACTCTTTTACCACCAACCATTGTTCATTCATCAAAACATCTATCTAGGAAAAGTAATGATTCGTCTTAGAGACAAGAAGATTCTGCAGGCCCACTAGTTGAGCAAACCTACATGTGGGCAGAGTCCTAATTGTTTTTAAAAAATTGGTAATAACACTCACACTTTCAGAAAAGCAAAATGTCTCTTCCATCTCTTCTTCTACATGTCTGCTTCCCTCTCTATTTACATGTGATCTGACTAAACAAATCAGTCAAGATGTAAACCTAAATATTCGAGAAGCCTATTTGAGAAGCCACAAGGAAGTTGTGTGTGTATGGGGTGGGGGAAGGTGGGAGGAGAGATACATAAATGTTCTGATAGTAGCTTTCATACCCGAAGCAAATGTACTGAGTTTTTTAAAAAATTAATTTCCCTGGAAAGAATTAGAGCAATTGTAGGAAGAAAAGTCACACTTCTCCAGTGACTCACTCACAGAGTCATCTGAAGTGTTTCATACATGGAGAAGGAGCATGAAAGTTTTTGGACATTCGCTCCCCTACCCAGTATCCTAAGAATTTGCTACCTACAAATGGGTACCTACTTTATGGAATAGAAACTAACATTAGGTGGAATCTCTAGTATTTCTAAGCACTTTGCTAGGAACTTTCCTTTTTGTCATAAATGTTACCGGCTTAGTTTCCACAATAATGTTACAAGGTAGCATTTGTTATATGCATTTCATAGATGAGAAAATTGAGACTCAGTAACAGAGAAAGGATTTTAATACATAGTTTGTGTACTCTGACACTCAACTGTAACCATAGTCAGATACAGTAAGCCCCCCACATATAAATCTTCAAGTTGTGATCATTCAAAGGTGTGAATGCAAATATGCCAGCCATTTCACTGTACTACTGTACTTTTCAAAATACTGTACTGTAAGATTTTAGATGTGATATTTTTGTGGTTTTTTTAATGTATTTGTGTGAAAAGTATTATAAACCTATTACAGTACAGTACTCTATAGCTGATTGTACCTAAGGTAAATTTTTTGGACTTATGAACAAATTGGACTTATGAACACACTCTCAGAACAGAGTATGTTCATATGTGGGGGACTTACTGTGTGTTTGAGTCTGTGTGAATGTGTGTGTGCATGTGTGTGTGCATATAAGACACAAACATTTAACATTGACTATGCTTAGCAAGCAGAGAAGGCAATGGCACCCCACTCCAGTACTCTTGCCTGGAAAATCCCATGGACGGAGGAGTCTGGTAGGCTGCAGTCCATGGAGTCACTAAGAGTTGGACATGACTGAGCGACTTCACTTTCACTTTTCACTTTCATGCATTGGAGAAGGAAATGGCAACCCACTCCAGTGTTCTTGCCTGGAGAATCCCAGGGATGGGGGCGCCTGGTGGGCTGCCGTCTATGGGGTCGCACAGAGTCAGACACAACTGAAGCAACTTAGCAGCAGCAGCAGCAGCAGCAGCATGCTTAGCAAGGGCTTCCCTGTGGCTCAGAGGAGCCTGGTGGGCTATAGTGCATGGAGTTGAAAAGAGTCGGACACAACTGAGCGACTTCATTTTCACTTTCACGCTTAGTAAATGCGTCTTTCTGCTTTGTTTGTTCACTAGGCAAGTGTTAATGCTCCATGTTTGGGTGTCCTGGCAGCAGAGTTATCTCTTTTGTGTTCTCATTCTGATCCCTCAATCACACAACAGGCATTTGTGGGAATGTATCACCTCCTCTGCATTGCAAAGATTCAGAGCGGTAAGATTCATCTTTTCTAAGGGTTACGAAGAATCTGTTCCTAATTATTCTACTGTGGGTTCCAAAGAGGTTCTACATCTGTAGATTTCTAAATCCTGCCCCAAGATCTATAGCTCCATTTATCAAAATGTATTTTTAAATCTTTTTTAGAATTATTTGTAAAATGTTATAGTTGGTTCTTCAATATTTATCCCTAGGTCAGGAATATCGCCTGGAGAAGGGAATGGCAACCCACTCGAGTATTCTTGCCTGGAAAATCCCATGGACAGAGGAGCCTGGTGGGCTACAGTCCATGGGGTCATAAAGAGTCGGACATGACTAAGTGACTTACACTTTCACTTTCATACTTAGATTAGTGTCAGGGTGTTACTGGCAGGGACAGAAATGCTGGGTGGAGGCAGGGAAGAAAGAGAAGAAAAATTACCAATCAGTTCAGTTCAGTCGCTCAGTCATGTCCAACTCTTTGCAAACCCATGAACCGCGGCACGCAGGCCTCCCTGTCCATCACCAACTCCCTGAGTTCACCCAAACCCATGTCCATTGTGTTGGTGATGCTATCCAGCCATCTCATTCTCTGTCGTCCCCTTCTCCTCCTGCCTTCAATCTTTCCCAGCATCAGGGTCTCTTCCAATGAGTCAGTTCTTCACCTCAGGTGGCCAAAGTATTGGAACTTTAGCTTCAGCATCAGGCCTTCCAATGAATATTCAGGATTGATCTCCTTTAGGATGGACTGGTTGGATCTCCTTGCGGTCCAAGGTCAGACTCTCAAGAGTCTTCTCCACACTATGGTTCAAAAGCATCAATTCTTCAGAACTCAGCTTTCTTTACAGTCCAACTCTCACATCCATACATGACCACTGGGAAAACCATATGAGACTCTTAAAAAGCATTCTTTTTGTCTCTAATGGAGCATCAAATAGAATTCTTGCTTCAGTGATGGGGAAAAAGATGTAAATAAATGCTGTTTTGGTCTACCTAACAAAGCATGAGGGCAAGACCTTATGATATCAAACTATTTCTAAGTACCTAAATAGAGAACAGATTTGCCTTCCCATAATAAACTGTTTAAAGACAACAGATAACAAAGGACAATGATTCCTGAGAGAAGAGAACAAATGAATAAATAAAGCAGAGTCTACAATTGATTGAGTTTACAACCTAGAGTAAGTTTCTAGGCTGCAGCCCAGAAATGAGCAATCCAAGGGTCCCAAGTTGAAGAGACAGATTTGGGAATCCAGAAAGATCAAGATATCTAGAGTTCACATGGCAGAGTACCAGAAAGGAGTGCTCCAGAGATCTGCAGTGAGTCCATTTAACTATTTAGCTATGTAAGGAAACTTCCTGAGGTTTGCGGGGTTAGGGGGTAATACCCAAAACGGTTAAAGAGGTAAAAGCACTGAATTCCAAAAGACTGGGAATGGTGCCCATGCCTATAAGCTAGAATTTGAAACTTCATAATTCACAAGTAATAAAGCAGATTACTCAAAGAGATTTTGTCTCATCAGGAGGAAAAAATTATCCCTGAATTACTTTAGTGCCATTCAGTCCATCTGTGTTAGTTGTTCAGTTGTGTCTGACTCTTTGCAATCCCACAGACTGTAAGCCAGGCTCCTCTGTCCATGAAATTCTCCAGGCAAGTATACTGGAGTGGGTAGCCATTCCCTTCTCCAGGGGGTCTTCCCAACCCAAGAATCAAACCTGAGTCTTCTGCCTTACAGGCCAGAGATTCTTTACCATCTGAGCCATACAGTGTCAGAGGGAATGTGAAATGATACAACTTTGGAAAATAATTTAGCAGTATCCTAAAAAGTCAAACACACATCTACCATATGGTCCAGTCATTCTTCAGTCATTCCTCCAGTCATTCCTAAAAGAAATGAAAGCAAATATCCACTCAAAGACTTGTACATGAATGTTGACAGGATCTTTATTTTTAATAGCCAAAAACTGGAAACAACCAAATGTCCACCAAGAGGCAAATGAATACATAGATGATGGTATATACGTACAATGGGGTAGTATTTATCACAGAGAAATCAATCAGCTACTGACAAATACAATAATGTGAATGAATTGCAAATAATTTTGCTGAATGAAAGATGCCAAGCAACAGAAGAGCAGCACATACTAAATTGCTCCACTTACATGAAATTATAAAATACAAATGAAAGAATGCAGATCTGTGTGTATCTTTGAATCAGGAAGTGCTATAGTGTGTATCCAGTAGCAGGTTTGAGCAATTATGAAAGGACAGGAAGAAACTTCTGGAGGGAATAAATCTTTTTTATTGCAGTAATACTCTTATGGGCATATACATATATATAACCAGTCCATCCTAAAGGAGACCAGTCCTGGGTGTTCATTGGAAGGACTGATGCTGAAGCTGAAACTCCAGTACTTTGGCCACCTCATGCGAAGAGTTGACTCATTGGAAAAGACCCTGATTCTGGGAGGGATTGGGGGCAGGAGGAGAAGGGGACAACAGAGGATGAGATGGCTGGATGGCATCACCGACTCGATGCCCATGAGTTTGGGTGAACTCTGGGAGTTGGTGATGGACAGGGAGGCCTGGCATGCTGCGATTCATGGGATCGCAAAGAGTCAGACACGACTAAGCAACTTAACTGAACTGAACTGAATATATATATATATATATATATATATATATATACGTCATTTGTGAAAGTCGCTCAGTCATGTCCTTTTTGAAATACACTCAGACTCTTTGCGACCCCATGAACTGTAGTCCATGGAATTCTCTAGGCCAGAATATTGGAGTGGGTAGCCTTTCCTTTTAAGAACTTACCAAATTATACACTTTAAATATGTTTCATATTGATTATATCTCTACAAAGCTGTTAGCAAATAAAAATTCAGTTAAAATCTACCTCTTCTAGAACTAAAGACATCTGCACGTGAAGCTTATTTGAAAGCTTTTCTCTTTGTTGCTATACCACTCCCTCAGTTCTTTGCAAAATGCCTCCAAGTCTGCTCTTTTACCAATAGACTTTCCAACTTAGCAGTAGCTCTTCCATTGCACTGAACTATGCATTTGATGGCCGAAATGTACTTGATACTTGGTCATCCTATTAAAATTATATATGTCCTCCACAGAGACTTCTCTTAACACTTTATAAATTCTGGTCATAATATTAATATTTTATGTGACTAAACTTTCAGCAGAGAGTTAAACATTCAGAAAATTTTACATTCCCAGAATTGGGCAGGAAGAGGAAACTAGAAATAGCAATGTTATGGAAGGAACCAGTGGTCAAATGAAAATCTTAAACTTTCTTCCTTAATACAGAGGGTACTGCAAAAAGTAAAAATAAAAAGTATGATAAGCCTGGAAATCATTGTATCCAGCCTTCTTCCTCTGGTACAGAATTTCTACCCAAGAATTTGCAAAAAGACAAAAGTAAAATTGCTCAGGTAACTTAGCTCCCACTTTATCCTATAGCTTTTGTTTCATGTGTAAATTACTTTTAATGGCAACTTATTTCAACAAAATTTATATTAATAGATTTTTTCTCTTTTATTTAAATTAAATTCAGTAAAGCAAAGAGTAAATGATAGAGTATTTGGCTTCTTGATCTTCATCTGTTAATAAGAATTATGCCTATTACTCCAGAACATAGCAATTTACATTATTTACTAGGTAATTCTTACAGAAAGCAAAATGAGGTAAGTGTTTCCTAGTTGTTATGCTTCTTTTTGTTTGGCTAATAAGTTACTAAAGATGGGAAACTTCTGGTTTTCTAGAAAAATTAGTGAAGTCAGCAATTAAGAGGTTTTTCAATGCTATTATAATTTACTCAGCAAACATCAAAATAATTTGGTATATCTTTTAAAAACCTATTAAATTTTAAAAACTTCTTAAGTTTAAGTGATAAACCTTAGTACTAAGTAAGTAATTTCTACATTGACCCAACCTTAGGGAAAATCATGAGACTCTACATCTCTATACACTCTTTCACCTTCTTCAAAGTATATATGCTTATTCATATGCTTGCGAGGTCATCCGGCACAGGTGCCTGAATCATGCTGTTCAACTGACGCTCTTCTAGCTACACAGGAATCAATAGTTCAGCAAAACCGGCTGGAGAGGCCCTTCAGGCTAGCTTATCTCTTGAATTGAAGGGTCTTAGATTTTCTCCTGAAACTACATACATAAAGCATTGTCTTGCCCTCCCACACTGAGGCAGATAGAATTGTGGGAGGCTGTGGAGATATGGAAGCAATACATCTCAAATAATACAATAAAAAAGACCACATAGATATCCTTAAATATGCATCTGCATTATGATGCATCTTTCCAAAATCAAGCATTATTCTTAATCCACCTCCCCTCAGAAGTCACAAGCCTGGTTAACTATAAAGTTTTCTATTTACATGAAGAAACTAAGCATCCATCTAGGTTTACTAGAAAGTCCATCTACATTCTTCCATTCTTAACTCCAGAGCCCTGGAATTGAAATCCTGAGACCCACAATTAGCTAGTGAGCCTAGCACTAGCAGCCTCCTCAGGGTCTGTCTCTTTCAAGTGCTTTATGACGCTTACTATCTCCACTTCCAGCTTGGTGTCCTCTCACCTGACTTCAATGTCCATAAGATTTAGAAATCCTGGATTTGGGGAGGGTGCCCTGGTCCTTGTGTTCATGACCTCTATTACTCAGTTCCCAACTGTGAGATCAAAACAGGCCTAGGACAGCACTGTGTGCAAGAGCAGTAGCTACAAAATCCGGAGGAAGGGACTTTCAAAGGTAGATTGGGACAGGTAGGTGAGAGAATCTAAGGTTGTAGTAAGGAAACCAACAGGACCATTTACAACAACAAAGTCCAGAGGATGCAAATCGGAGGATACGCATCAAGGTTTTTAGCCAAGAGAGCTAGATCACGTTTTATAAGGGAGTCTATCATTTGATGTACTCTACTGTCATATCTATACCTTTGTTACTGAGTCCAAGTTCATACTACTCAGCACACAATAGGCCAATAAATCAACAGACAAGGTGTTGGGATAAGAAATAGCAACATATTTGGAAAACCAGAAAACCCAAGAAGATGGTTGACTAGTATCCCAAGGAACCATCTTACTGGACTTAGAATTTAAGCTTCTTTTATACTAAAAATGGAGGAGGTGTGGCTGGTTGTTGGAAACTTATGTTTCTGCAGCTGTCCAGGATGGTCTGGTCACAATGCTCCCATAAACCTTCAGAAAGACAACTGTTATTTTCTTTTCTTCAACATTTAACCTCTATATGAATGGAAATGTGTTATACTTTAAAGGTCAAGACTAGGAGGCAGAACATTGTTGAGAAAGGGCTAGTATTTTATTTCAGGCTATAGGGAACACTCTTTTACTATTTGAGATAAAAGTGCAAAGCCAGCATTTCTAATCACAGGTTATGGAGCACAAAGGCTAGAGTTGAAAGAATAGATCCAATATGGAGTCAGGTTTGTTTTTCTCCATTCTACCTTCACATGACAGAAACTTCTAACACTATCTCTAAGTTTCACTAGGAATTGCTCCTTCCACAACTCTTAATAGACACTAAGCTATTTTGTTGAATAAACAAATGTCCCAAAAGAATATCCCCTCTTCAATGATTTTTTTTTAACTCAACATCTTGTACAATCAAATCTGACTTTCTCAAAGTATAGCCAACTATGATATTCTGTTCACCTCACTAAGCCTTAGTGACCATCCTTTATCTTTCTTTCATAGCTTTCCAAAAATACTATACCTCACCTGTCTGCTCAGTAGGAGGGAGCCTGGTGGTCATCAGTTTTCAATTAGACCTCAATCCTTCCCTACTGACCAGAAAGATGTATGCTCCATTCCTTTAACAGGGATGCTGAAAAGCTGTTATTGGCAATATTGAATACTTTCTGTATTTCAGAGAATGGCATGCACACACACACACAAAAGAAGTTTTGTATATATACATATACATTTAGAAAGGGAGAAAATGTGGTTCATTTGTCTTTCTTAACTGAGAGATCCATAGTACTGTGATTTTGTTCGCATTTTATGGTCCATGGATGTTCCTCTAACTTTAAAAAGAGATTGTTTGAATTGCAGTTGTTGTGCCTCAATCATAGACATATTGGCCTTTTTTCCCTTCCCACTTCTTGATGCTTCTCTGAAAAAGAGAAAAATACACACCCTTCAGTGGCCCTTCCTTTCTTATCCTATCCTTTCCTTCATCTTCCACAAATCATGCTTGTTTTGGATCTGAACGAGCTTATTTCCAAAGCTTAAGAACTTCACAATAGTTTTTAGTATTTGAATAGCTGAAATGGGGTTAAATCAATATTTTATAGTTGCTCTAAATTTTAATGATATGGTTTCCCACTTCTCCCTGGCTTGCCCCAGAGCTGATTTATTCAGGTAAAAATGTTTTAATTGCTTTTAAAATAAGATGAAAAATAGATATGATTAAGTTTGAATGACAGTCATCTTAATACTAACACAGTGTAAAGTGTAATTTTTAATATGTTTAATGGAGGAAGAGGCTGACAACAGCAAAGGTACCTAAAACCCACAAAAATCATGTAGTTGTCTTTGTTGATATAAGTAAGGTGTGAGATCATGATTTTTCTTTTTGGTTTCAGAGTGTAGGAAAAACCTTATTGCCACCCTTGCTGACTGACTTTGTGTGGAGTCTCCTGATGAAACTCTCTGTACCTGATCAATCAATTGCATCTGAGGCAGCAACCATACTGAAACTGACTCTGGAATGCAATGCCCATAAGGTCACCATGGTAAGATATTTCACAATGAGTGGAGGAGTACAGAGTACATTCTCGAATGGGCTTTTTCTGACTTTGTTATATGCCTACTTCTTTTCATATATATTTCTTGTCATTGTTCATTATGTCACTTCAGTCAAATGAAGCTTTTTGTATGAAATAGTTCAAGCATGAAGAAAAGTTTCAAAACTAGTGTAATGAACATCCAACCACCAATCATACGAAATTGTAACATTTTGCTATACTTGCTTCAAATTTTAAAGAAATACATTAACAACAATAAAATAGTACAACTATAATTGAAATACCCTGTGTAACCATTAAGGACAGTTTTAAGAGCCCTCAGTTTGCTGTAGGGCTGGCCACATATTTGTGGGTCCCAGTGCAAACTAAAATGTAGGACTTCTTATTCAAAACATAGAAAAAAGTAGTATTAAATGTACAAACGTATGAAGCTCCGCCTCCTCAATTTATCATGGGGTTATTTTCTAATTAAAAAAAAAACTAAAAATTTAAAGTTTTAGCATGAATTCTGCAGCCCACCTTTATATTGTGCAATGCCAGTTATAAATGCAAATGTAAGACCACACAACTTAACAAAATACTACAATTCCTATTTCATAGCTTATGCATGCATATGCATTTTATTCTTGCCAAAAGAGTTATAAACACTACACAAAACTAACTTAATTGTCTTTATTCAACTTCTTGTCATTCACACATTCTTTAACACTCTCTATCACCATCTTACTCATGAATAAGGAAAGATCGGAAGGAAAACAATTTATGGATTGCCACATCTTTCTCTTTCCTCTGTTGTCATTTTCAGCCTAATTGACTGAAGCATCAATAAATGCTTATCTTATACCAGTTTTGATTTCCCCCTACACACTAATGTAGCCACTGGAGTTCTATGGCCTTAGGGCATTGTGAATGCTACCTCTGAAAGAGGCTACTGACTCACATTCTTGGGCCCATCTGGTGGCGGCTCAGTTGGTAAAGAATCCACCTGCAATGCAGGAGACCTGGGTTCAATCCCTGGGTTGGGAAGATTCCCTGGAGAAGAGAACAGCTACCCACTCCAGTATTCTGGGTTGGAGAATTCCATGAACTGTATAGTCCATGGGTTTGCAGAGTCAGACATGACTGAGAGGCTTTCACTGACTCACATATTGTACTTATCTCCTCCATGTACACGCAGGCTCCACTGTCCTTTGGGAGTTTATTTAAAAACACAAGCTAAAGGGAAAACTTATTAAAAATTCAATATAGTGACAGCAGAGGTTTAAACAAACTGATGGACCTTCAGCATATGGGACCTTATGCAGTTGCATAGGTCATATGCCCATTAAACCAGCTCTGATGGAGACATAAGGGCTGACCTCCCAATTCCCTCTCTTGACATAGCAGTGTTACGTGATTATAGATAAACTGAGTGCTTGCACACAAATTCAGAGAGCAGGAAAAAGGAAGTAATGCTTCTTACAAACTCCCATGCTAATATAGTCAGGAGCATTCCAAAAGGCAAGCAGAGCAAAGGCAAGCAGAGCATTCCAAAAGGCAAAGCAAAGCAAGCTTGAGGGCAACAGTCATTTCCTTAACAAAATAAAGTTCTCCTCTCATGCAGTGAGGAAAGGAATCTAGGTAAAGCCATATCAGGTCATAGAGAGGAAGAGAAGCCAAATAGAAAACTAGATGTGTAAAATTAACCTGTTCTACAAAAATCATTAACTAGGGAGAAAAAATGAACAAACCGGGGTTTAGCAATTTATTTCCCCAGCTCCCACAAAGAACTGAATTACTGAATACAGTGGATTCTTGAACAGGGTTAGGTTCTAAAGTCAGTTATAAGGAAAAATTGCATTAAAATTTTCCTGAAAACTCCTAAATTTCAAATATAGTTTGTGGGCTTACAGTTTCTAAATAATCTAATCCAGCACATCCTTCCTCGAGGATTGAAAAAAATCATCTTTTCTACAATTGAACATACAGTAACATAGCTGGCTCGTTTTAGGGGCATGCTGAATTTATAGTAGTAGGGGGAGGATGAGAAGAAAAAGCTCCAAACCTAGTAGTTAAGAGATCTGTGGAGAATAACAATGGTTTATGTCTTCCATCTCATGTTCATCTTGGTAGGATGAATATTTTACAGTAAACACTTGTTTAGAGTAAAGGGTTGAATGTATGCTAAGTTGCTTCAGTCAATTCCAACTCTGCAATCCAATGGATTGTAGCCTGCTGGGCTCCTCTGTCCATAGGATTCTCCAAGCAATTATACTGGAATGGGTTGCCATGCCCTCCTCCAGGGGAATCTTCCCAATCCCAGGATTGAACCTGTGTCTCCTGAGACTCCTGCATTGCAGGTGGATTCTTCACTGCTGAGTCGCCAGGGAAGCCCCAGAGTAAAGGGTTGTACACAGATAATTCAATTGTACATAAGGAAACTGCAATGGAATATAAATTTATATCAACCAACTTTTCAGCTTATAACCTCTGAGAAGCATTTTTGAAATAAGAAGTGAGGTGAGGTGGGTAGATTAAGCTTGATGTTGAATATACAACCTTTGGTTTGAGAAGAATTCCAGGTCTAGCTAAAACTCATTTAAAAGTGAAGAGGGGTTGGAGACAAGACAGTGGAGTAGAGGGACCTGAGTTTGCCTCTTCTCACAAATGCACCAAAATCACAACTAACCTCTGAACAACCATTGGCAAAAAGGACTGGACCATACCAAAAAAGATATTCTACATCAAAGACACAAAGAAGAAACCACAATGAAACAGTAGGAGGGGCACAGTAGTGATATAATCAAACCCCATAGCACTCAGGTGGGTAACCCACAAACCGGAAAATAATAATGTCACAGAAGTTCTCCCAGAAGTGAGAGCTCTGAGTCTCATGCCAGGCTCCCCAGCTTAGGGGACCAGCATTAGGAGAAGGAGTCTTCAGAGTATTTGGCTTTGAATATCAGTAAGGCTTGACTGCAGGAGGTCTGCAAGACTAAGAGAAACAGAGACATCACTCTTGGAAGGCACACACAAGTTCTTGTGTGTAAGAGGATCCAGGATAAAAGTAGTTATTTCATAGAAGCCTGGGCCAGAACTACCTGCTGGTCTTGGAGGGTTTCCTGAGAAGGCAAGGAGAAGCTCTCGCTCTCTCTGGGGTCATAAAAGCTGGTGGTGGACATATTGGGGAGTGTTCATCTACATGAGTAAAATATCTTGTTTGGGTCTTTGGCACCAAGACCTGGCCCCATGCAACAGCCTGTAGGCTTCAGTGCTGGGGCCCTTCAGGTCAAACAACAGAGTGGGAACACAGCCACACCCATCAGCAGACAGGCTGCCTAAAGACTTCCTGAGCCCACAGCCACCAACAGATACACCCCTTGACACGTTCCTGTCCGCAAGAGAACCATGACCCATTTCTACCCACGAGAGGGCAGGCACCTACTCCTCCCTCCAGGAAGCCAGCACAAGCCTCTAATCCAGCCTCCCCCACCAGGGGGCAGACATTAGACTAAGAAAATCATAATTCCACAGCCTGCAGATCTGAGTGTGCAAACACAGGTCAGAAACTACCCTGGGGCCAGTTAGTTCCTGGCCATTGGGTAATAAGAGGAAAATGTACTGCTGTGATACATAGGACATCCCCTACAGAGGGCCACTTCTCCAAGGTCAAGAAACATAACTAACCTACTACATGCATAAAAATACAAAGAGAAATTTAGAAAAAAGACCGAGAAATAGATGGCAAAGAAATGTTCCAGACAAAGGAACAAGCTAAAACTTCAGAAGGACAACTAAGTGAAATGAAGTGGAAAAAGGCAATCTATCCAAGAAAGGAGTTCAGAGTAATGAACATAAAGATGATTCAAGAACTTGGGAAAAGAATGGATTCACAGAACAAGAAGTCACAAGAAGTTTTTATCAAGAATACAATCAGTTTAGTTCAGTTCAGTCACTCAGTTGTGTCCGACTCTTTGCAACCCCATGGACTGCAGCACGCCAGGCTTCCCTGTCCATCACCAACTCCTGGAGCATGTTCAAACTCATGTCCATCAAGTTAGTGATGCTATCCAACCAACTCATCTTCTGTCATCCCCTTCTCCTCCTGCCTTCAATCTTGCCCAGCATCAGGATCTTTTCTAATGAGTCAGTTCTTCACATCAGGTGGCCAAACTATTGGAGCTCCAGTTTCAGCATCAGTCCTTCCAATGAATATTCAGGACTGATTTCCTTTAGGATTGACTGGTTTGGTCTCCTGGCAGTCCAGGGGACTCTCAATAGTCTTCTCCAACAACACAGTTCAAAAGCATCAATTCTTCAGTGCTCAATTTCTTGAGTACTTTCAATCTCTTTGAAGCCCAATTTCTTTGGGCTTCCCTGGTGGCTCAAATAGTAAATAATCCACCTGCAATGTGGGAGACCTGAGTTCAATCCCTGGGTTAGGAAGATCCCCTGGAAAAAGGAAAGGTTACCCACTCCAGTATTCTTGCCTGGATAATTCCATGGGCAAAGGAGCCTAGTGGGCCACAGTCCATGGGGTTGCAAAGAGTCAGACACAACTGAGTGACTTTCACTTCACTTCATGTGCACACGTGTGTGTGTGTGTGTGTGTGTATACAACTTGTGTTTCAAGAATACAATGCTGCTGCTGCTAAGTCGCTTCAGTCATGTCCGACTCCGTGCGACCCCATAGACAGCAGCCCAACCAGGCTTCCCCATCCCTGGGATTCTCAAGGCAAGAACACTGGAGTGGGTTGCCATTTCCTTCTCCAATGCATGAAAGTGAAGAGTGAAAGTGAAGTCGCTCAGTCGTGTACGACTCTTAGCAACCCCATGGACTGTAGCCCACCAGGCTCCTCCATCCATGGGATTTTCCAGGCAAGAGTACTGGAGTGGGGTGCCATTGCTTTCTCCGCAAGAATACAATAACTGAAACGAAAAATACACTCAAAGGAATTAAGGGTGGAATATGTGAGGCAGAATAATGAATCAATGAGTTGGAAAACAAAATATTGGAAATGACTGCTGCAGAACAGAATAAAGAAAATAGAACGAAAAGGAGTGAGGACAGTTTAAGAGACAACGGGGTCAAATACACCAACATTCACATTATAAATGTCCCAGAAGTAGAACAGGGAGAGAAAGAAGCTGAAAAAATATTTGAAAAGATAACAGCTGAAAATGTCCCTAACACAGGAAAGGAAACAATCAGCTAAATTCAAGAAGCACAGAGAATCCCATACAGGACTAATCCAAGCAAGAACACACAGAGATACACTGTAATCAAATTGACAAAACTTAAACACAGAGAAAACATTAAAAGCAACAAATAACATAACAAAGAAATTCCCAAATAGTTATCAGTTGATTTGTTAGCAGAAACTGTAGACCAAGAGGGAGTGGAATAATATATTTAAAGTGATAAAAGAGAAATAATCTCATTCATATTTGATAGATAAATCAAAAGCTTTACATACAAGCAAAAGCTACAAGAATTCAGCACCACCAAACTAGCTTTACAATAAATGCTAAAGAAACTTCTCAAAGTGGAAAATAAGAGACTACAAGTAGGAACAAAAAAAATTATGAAAGTAGTAGCTCACCAGTAAATGTAGGAGATTATCCACAGACAAATATGATATCAAAATCAGTAATCATGAGAGAAGAAGAGTACAAATGCAGGATATTAAAAATGCATTTGAAATTAAGAGATCAGGAACTTAAAATAATCATGCACATATATATAGACTGCTATCCCAAATGTCATGGTAACCACAAATCAAAAATTTGTAATGGTTATACACACAAAAAAGGTATCAAAACACAACACTAAAGATAGTCATCAAATCACAAAAGAAGAAAGGGAGGAAAATATCTACAAAAAACAAATTCAAAACTATCAACAAAATGGCAATAAGAATCCACATATTGATAATTACCTTAAATATAAATGGAATAAAGGCTCCAACCAAAGACATAGATTGGCTGAATGGATACAAAAGTAGGACTCATATATATGCAGCCTACAAAAGACCTACTTAAGATCTAGAGACATATACAGACAAAAGTGAGGTGATAGAAAAAGATATTCCATGCAAATAGAAATCAAAAGAGAGCTGAAGTAGCAATACTTATCAGACAAAATAGACTTTAATATAAAGCCTGTTATCTGAGACAAAAAAAGGACACTACATAATGATTGAGGGATCAATCCAAGGAATAGAAATAACAATTGTAAGTTTCTATGTCCCCCCATCATAAGAGCACCTCAATATATCAGACAAACATTATCAAACACAAAAGGAGAAAATAACAGCAACACAATCATAGTGGGAAAATTTATCATCCCACTTACAGCAATGGACAGATCATCTAGACAAAACATCAATAAGGAGATACAGGTGACACATTAGACTAGATAGACTAATTGATATTTAGATGGAGCATTCCATCTGAAAGCAGCAGAATATACATTCTTTTAAAGAGCACATGGATCGCAGCCATTTTGACTGGTGTGAAATGGTACCTCATAGTGGTTTTGATTTGCATTTCTCTGATAATGAGTGATGTTGAGCATCTTTTCATGTGTTTGTTAGCCATCTGTATGTCTTTTTTGGAGAAATGTCTATTTAGTTCTTTGGCCCATTTTTTGATTGGGTCGTTTATTTTTCTGGAGTTGAGCTGTAGGAGTTGCTTGTATATTTTTGAGATTAGTTGTTTGTCGGTTGCTTCATTTGCTATTATTTTCTCCCATTCTGAAGGCTGTCTTTTCACCTTGCTAATAGTTTCCTTTGATGTGCAGAAGCTTTTAAGGTTAATTAGGTCCCATTTGTTTATTTTTGCTTTTATTTCCATTATTCTGGGAGGTGGGTCATAGAGGATCCTGCTGTGATATATGTCGGAGAGTCTTTTGCCTATGTTCTCCTCTAGGAGTTTTATAGTATCTGGTCTTACGTTTAGATCTTTAATCCATTTTGAGTTTATTTTTGTGTATGGTGTTAGAAAGTGGTCCAGTCAAAATGGCTGCGATCCAAAAGTCTACAAATAATAAATGCTGGAGAGGGTGTGGAGAAAAGGGAACCCTCTTACACTGTTGGTGGGAATGCAAACTAGTACAGCCACTATGGAGAACAGTGTGGAGATTCCTTAAAAAACTGGAAATAGAACTGCCTTATGATCCAGCAATCCCACTGCTGGGCATACACACTGAGAAAACCAGAAGGGAAAGAGACACGTGTACCCCAATGTTCATCGCAGCACTGTTTATAATAGCCAAGACATGGAAGCAACCTAGATGTCCATCAGCAGATGAATGGATAAGAAAGCTGTGGTACATATACACAATGGAGTATTACTCAGCCATTAAAAAGAATACATTTGAATCAGTTCTAATGAGGTGGATGAAACTGGAGCCTATTATACAGAGTGAAGTAAGCCAGAAGGAAAAACATAAATACAGTATACTAACGCATATATATGGAATTTAGAAAGATGGTAACAATAACCCGGTGTACGAGACAGCAAAAGAGACACTGATGTATAGAACAGTCTTATGGACTCTGTGGGAGAGGGAGAGGGTGGGAAGATTTGGGAGAATGGCAATGAAACATGTAAAATATCATGTAGGAAACGAGTTGCCAGTCCAGATTCGATGCATGATGCTGGATGCTTGGGGCTGGTGCACTGGGACGGCCCAGAGGGATGGTATGGGGAGGGAGGAGGGAGGAGGGTTCGGGATGGGGAACACATGTATACCTGTGGCGGATTCATTTTGATATTTGGCAAAACTAATACAATTATGTAAAGTTTAAAAAAAAATAAAAAATTAAAAAAAAAATAAATAAATAAATAAGAAAAAAAAAAAAAAAACTGAAAAAAAAAAAATAACCCAAAATGTCTAGCCTTCACCTGTGTAACTCTCTCCTGTATCCTCCAAAATAAAATTATTGCAAAAAAAAAAAATAAATAAATAAAGAGCACATGGAACAGTCTCCAGGATAGTTCTGGGCAACAAAGCAAGCCTCATTAAATTTATAAAATTGAAATCATATCAAACATCTTTTCCAACTACAACAATATGCGATTAGAAATCAACTGTAAGGGAAAAACTAAAAAGCACAAATACTACTACTACTACTACTGCTGTCACTTCAGTCGTGTCCGACTCTGTGCGACCCCATAGACAGCAGCCCACCAGGCTCCCCCATCCCTGGGATTCTCCGGGCAAGAACACTGGAATGGGTTGCCATTTCCTTCTCCAATGCATGGAAGTGAAAAGTGAAAGTGAAGTCGCTCAGTCACGTCCGACTCTTAGCGACCCCATGGACTGTGTAGCCCACCAGGCTCCTCAGTCCATGGGATTTTCCAGGCAAGAGTACTGGAGTGGGGTGCCATTGTCTTTTCCGAAAAGCACAAATACATGGAACCTAAACAATATGCTACTAAACAACCAATGGATCACTAAGGAAATCAAAGAGGAAATAAATACCTGGAAACAAATGAAAATTAAAACAATGATCTAAAATCTATGGGATGCAGCAAAAGCAGTTCTAAGAGCTAAGCTTAAAGCGATATGAGGTTATCAAAAAACAAGAAAAATCTCAGATAAACAGTCTAACTTACACCTAAAGCAACTAGAGAAAGAATAAAAAAAAAATTCAAAGTTAGTAGGAAAAAAGAAATCATAAAGATCAGAGCAGACATAAATGAAATATAGACTAAAGAAAGAAAAGATCAATAAAAATAAAAGATGGTTCTTTGAAAGTATTTTAAAAACTGATAAACCTTTAGCCAGACTCATAAAGAAAAAAAAAAAAAAAAGGGAGAGGACCCAAATCAATAAAACTAGAAATGAAAATGGAAAAGTTACAATGGATACAACAGAAATGCAAAGGATCATACTACTACTAGAAGCAACTATACACCCCAAAATGGACAATATAGAAGAAATGGACAAACTCTCAGAAAGGTACAATCCCCCAAGACTGAACCAGGAAGAAATAGAAAATATGAACAGACTAATAGCAAGTTCTGAAATTTAAACTGTGATTTAAAAACTTTCAACAAGCAAAAGTTCCAGAATGGGTAGCTTCACAGGCAAATTCTACCAAATATTTAGAGAAAACATCTGTACTATACTAAACATCTATACTACTAACATCTACTAAACATCTATGCTACTAAAACTGTTCCCAAAAAATTGCAGAGGAAGGAATACTTTAGAATTAATTCTATGATGCCATCATCACCCTGATACCAAAACCAGACAAAAATGATTTGGGAGAATGACATTAAAACATGTATAATATCATATATGAAATGAGTCACCAGTCCAGGTTCGATGCACGATACTGGATGCTTGGGGCTGGTGCACTGGGACGGCCCAGAGGGATGGTACAGGGAGGGAGGAGAGAGGAGGGTTCAGGACGGGAACACGTGTATACCTGTGGCAGATTCATGTTGATATATGGCAAAACCAATACAATATTGTAAAGATAAAACATAAAATAAAATAATTTAAAAAATAATTTAAAAAACACAAAAAAGAAAATTACACACCAATATCACTGATGATCATAGACGTAAAGATCCTCAATAAAATGTTAGCAAACCAAATCCAAAAATACACTATAAGGATCATATACCATGGTCAAGTGGGATTTATTCCACAGATGCAAGGATTTTACAAAATCTGCAAATCAATCATGATGTGATATAAAACATTAAAAAATTAAAGAACAAATCTATGTGATCATTACAACAGATGCAGAAAAATCTTTTGATAAAATTCAACATCCATTTATGATAAAAACTCTTCAGAGAGTGGGCACAGAGGGAACATACCTCAACACAATAAAGACCATATATGACAAACCCACATCTAACATAATACTCAATGTGAAAAGCTGAAAGTATTTCCTCTAAGATCAGTAACAAGACAGTTAAACACCACTTTCATTAAACATAGTTTCAGAAGTCTTATTCATAGTAATCAGAGAAGAAAAAGAAATAAAGGGAATCCAATTGGAAAGGAAGAAGTAAAACTGTTACTGTTTGCAGATGATGTGATACTATAGATTGAAAATTCTTAAGATGCTACCAGAAAACTACTAAAACTCATCAATGAATTCAGTAAAGTTGCAGGACGAAAAATAAATATGCAGAAATATGTTTCATTTCTATACACTAACCATAAAAGATTAGAAAGTGAAATTAAGGAAACAATCTCATTTACCATCACATCAAAAAGAATAAAATAAACCTATGCAACATGGTCCACCAGAGAAGGGAATGGCAAACCACTTTAGTATTCTTGCCTTGGGAACCCCATGAACAGCATGAAAAGGCAAAAGTCAGGACACTGAAAGATGAACTCCGCAAGTTGGTAGGTGCCCAATATGCTACTGGAGATCAGTGGAGCAGTAACTCCAGAAAGAATGAAGAGATGGAGTCAAAGCAAAGACAACACCCAGTTGTGGATGTGACTGGTGTTGGAAGCAAAGTCCGATGCTATAAAGAGCAATATTGTATAGGAACCTGGAATGTTAGGTCCATGAATCAAGGCAAATTGGAAGTAGTCAAACAGGAGATGGCAAGAGTGAACATCAATGTTTCAGGAATCAGTGAACTAAAATAAACTGGAATACGTGAATTTAACTCAGATGGCCATTATATCTATTACTGTGGGCAAGAATCCCTTAGAAGAAATAGAGTAGCAATGATAGTAAACAAAAGAGTCCAAAATGCAATACTTGAATACAATCTCAAAAACAACAATGATCTCTGTTCTTTTCCAAGGCAAACCTTTCAATATCATGGTAATCCAAGTCTATGCCCCAACCAGTAACGCTGAAGAAGCTAAAGTTGAATGGCTACAAGACTTTTCAGAACTAACATCCAAAAAAGATGTCCTTTTCATTGTAGGGGACTGGAATGCAAAAGTAGGAAGTTAAGAGATAACCTGGAATAACAGGCAAATTTGGCCTTGGAGTACAAAACAAAGCAGGTCAAAGGCTAACAGAGTTTTGTCAAGGGAATGCACTGGTCATAGCAAATGCCCTCTTCCAACAACACAAGAGAACACTCTACACATGGACATCACCAGATGGTCAACACCAAAATCAGACTGATTATATTCTTTGCAGCCAAAGATGGAGAAGCTCTATACAGTCCGCAAAAACAAGACCAGGAGTTGACTGTGGCTGAGATCATGAACTCCTCATTGCCAAATTCAGACTGAAATTGAATAAAGTAGGAAAACCACTAGACCATTCAGGTATGATCTAAATGAAATCCCTAGCGATTATACAATGGAAGAGAGAAATAGATTCAAGGAATTAGATCCAATAGAGTGCCTGAAGAACCATGGACAGAGGTTCGTGATATTGTACAGGAGGCAGTGATCAAGACTATTACCAAGAAAAAGAAATGTAAAAAGGCAAAATTGTTGTTTGAAGAAGTCTTACAAATAGCTGTGAAAAGAAGAGAAGCAAAAGGCAAAGGAGAAAAGGAAAGATATACCCATTTGAATGCAGAGTTCCAAAGAATAGCAAGGAGACATAAGAAAGCCTTCCTCAGTGATCAGTACAAAGAAATAGAGGAAAGCAACAGAATGGGAAAGACTAGAGATCTCTTCAAGAAAATTAGAAATACCAAGAAAACATTTAATGCAAAGATGGGGACAATAAAGGACAGAAATGGTATGGACGTAACAGAAGCAGAAGATATTAAGAAGAGTGGCAAGAATACACAGAACAACTGTACAAAAAAGATCTTCATGACCCTGATAATCATGATGATGTAATCACTCACCTAGAGCCCGATATCCTGGAATGAGAAGTCAAGCGGGCCTTAGGAAGCATCACTACAAACAAAGCTAGTGGAGGTGATGGAATTCCAGTTGAGCTATTTCAAATCCTGAAAGATGATGCTGTGAAAGTGCTGCACTCAATATGCCAGCAACTTTGGAAAACTCAGCAGTGGCCACAGTACTGGAAAAGGTCAGTTTTCATTCCAATCCGTAAGAAAGGCAATGCCAAAAAATGTTCAGACTGCCGTACAATTGCACTCATCTCACACGCTAGCAAAGTAATGCTCAAAATTCTCTAAGTCAGGCTTCAACAATACGTGAACAGTGAACTTCCAGATGTTCAATCTGGATTTAGAAAATGCAGAGGAACCAGAGATCAAATAGCCAACATCCACTGGATCATGGAAAAAGCAAGAAAGTTCCAGAAAAACATCTATTTCTGCTTTATTGACTATGCCAAAGCCTTTGACTGTGTGGATCACAATAAACTGTGGAAAATTCTGAAAGAAATGGCAATACCAGACCACCTGACCTGCCTCTTGAGAAACCTATATGCAGGTCAGGAAGCAATAGTTAGAACTGGACATGGAACAACAGACTGGTTCCAGATAGGAAAAGGAGTACATCAAGGCTGTATATTGTCACCCTGCTTATTTAACTTCTATGCAGAATACATCATGAGAAACGCTGGGCTGGAAGAAGCACAAGCTGTAATGAAGATTGCTGGGAGAAATATCAATAACCTCAGATATGCAGATGACACCACCACCCTTCTAGCAGAAAGTGTAGAAGAATTAAAGAGCTTCTTGATGAAAGTGCAAAAGGAAAGTGAAAAAGTGGCTTAAAGCTCAACATTCAGAAAACTAAGATCATGGCATCTGGTCCCATCACTTCATGGCAAATATATGGGGAAACAGTGGAAACAGCATCAGACTTTATATTTTGGGGCTCCAAAGTCACTGCAGATGGTGATCGCAGCCATGAAATTAATAGACGCTTACTGCTTGGAAGGAAAGTTATGACCAACCTAGACAGCATATTCAAAAGCAGAGACATTACTTTGCCAACAAAGGTCCATCTAGTCAAGGCTATGGTTTTTCCAGTGGTCATGTATGGATGTGAGAGTTGGACTGTGAAGAAGGCTGAGGGCCGAAGAATTGATGCTTTTGAACTGTGGTGCTGGAGAAGACTCTTGAGAGTCCCTTGGACTCCAAGGAGATCCAACCAGTCCATTCTAAAAGAGATCAGTCCTGGGTGTTCTTTGGAAGGAATGATGCTAAAGCTGAAACTCCAGTACTTTGGCCACCTCATGTGAAGAGCTGACTCATTGGAAAAGACTCTGATGCTGGGAGGGATTGGGGGCAGAAGGAGAAGGGGACAACAGAGGATGAGATGACTGGATGGCATCACCGACTTGATGGATGTGAGTTTGAGTGGACTCTGGGATTTGGTGATTGGACAGAGAGGCCTGGCGTGCTGCGATTCGTGGGGTCACAAAGAGTCGGACACGACTGAGCAAGTGAACTGACTGACTGACAGAGCAACTATTGATGAGAAAGACTAGGAGACTAGCAGAAAAACAAATCTACAACTAAAGAACTAAAGAAGGAAGCACAATAAGATGGGTAGGAAGTCAGAGACACTATACAGTCAATATCCATACCCCCAGGTTGGAGACCAATGAAGCAGAGGATAATACAATTTCAGAGGTTCTTCCCAAGGAGTAAGACATCTAAAGCCCACATTGGGCTAGCCAGCTTGGGGTCTGTTTGCACCAGACAGATGAACTCCCAGAATATCTGATTTTGAAGGCCTCTGAGCCTTGCTTTCAGGAGAGTCAGAGGGCTGTAAGAAACAAAGACTTTACTCTTAAAGCATACACGGTAAAACTCATATGCTCAAAGACCCAGGGCAGAAGCAGTAATTCAGAAAGAACGTGGGTCAAACACACTGATCTTGGAGAGGCTCCTAGAGTGAGTAATTAGGATGAAAGTTACAGTGTGGCAACCATAGCCAAGAATAATGTAATATCTTCACACAATGACAGATGAGAAATTTACATGGTGAACATTTTGTAACATATAGAAATATGGAATCACTATGTTGTACACCAGGAACTAAGGAAGTGTTGTAGGTCAATTATATTTCAAAAACAAATTAAATTCATAGAAAAGGAGATAGGATTTGTGGCTTGCCAAAGGCTGGTGGGAGGTGTAATTTCCAGTTAGAAGATAAATAAGTACTAGGGATATACGGCAGAACATGATAAATGTAATTAACACTGCTGTGTATTATATATGCAAGTTGTTGAGAGTAAATTCTAAGAGTTCTTCACCAGAAAATATTTTTTCTTTTTCTTTTATTTTGCATGATGGATGTATGCTAAACTTATTGTGGTAATCATTTCATGATGTATGGACATCAAATCATTATGCTATATGCTTTAAACTTATACAACGCTTTATGTCAATTATGATCTCAATAAAACTTGAAGGCGGTGACTCTCATGGAGGCAGCGACTCTCATGGAGGCAGCAAGCACGAGATGTGTCTGTTGCCCTCATTAGGTTTAATTACCCAGTTGGATCATGATCATGTCTGAGTCTCTCAAAGTGTTCTAGTAATTGTCAGTGGTTTACATGAAGTGACCGTGGGTGTATCAAACTGTACAAAACTGTATGAAAACTATCAAAGTTGTACATATTTCTAAAATGAAAAGGCTCTCATATTCTCCTCACTCTGCACTTTGCTGTTGGTGTGACAAGGCTTTTTAAGATGTTCCTGGCATTTTTTTTTTTTAATTTGTAAGGTTATGGGTTAACTTTATGGTCATTGGCAAGAAATCCCAAGTTCTCAACTGTACATATGTATAGTTTGTAAAAGAACAAAGCAACTGAGATACACTCTTAATGTTCCTTGTTTGGTGTGGAGGCTGCGGGGCAATGCCTTCCAGAGGGGCCGTAGCTCAGGGTGTGCACTGTGGAACTGGACCTGTGGACACTACAGTGGGCATCCAAGCTTGTCTTGTTTTTGTATATAGTGACACAGCATCCCGCTGCCATTATTAGCTGTGGAAAAGGAGAGGGTCAGCTGGAATGAGAATTGTTTTGGATAGTTTTTCACTGAAGTGCTTCCCTTGTGGCTCAGCTGGTAAAGAATCCATCTGCATTGCAGGAGGCCTGGGTTTGATCCCTGGGTTGGGAAGATCCCCTGGAGAAGGGAAAGGCTATCCACTCCAGTATTCTGGCCTAGAGAATTCCATGGACTGTATAGTCCATGGGTTCGCAAAGAGTTGGACTCGACAGAGCGACTTTCACTTTCACTGAAGTGCAGTAGTTTTAAACTTTTTTTAAACAAACCATAGAACTCTGCATTGTCAACAAAGCCAAGAGCCACTGCACCAATGAAAGTTCAAGAACCTTCTGTACTAAACATGATCTGCAATGTCCTATTAATTTTGTTTGTATGCTTGGAGTACTTAAATGTTTTTGAAATCAAATAAATAGTATTACATTTTTTAAAAACGTCAAGGAAAAAAATTAATGCAAGTTAATTTCTCATGCAAATAATCATTTCACTATGTAAAAAAGCACATAAATATATTTTCCATTGGTGCTTATTTGTGTGTTAGTTGCTGCCTCGGTTATTCTGAGAAAGACTAAATTCTTAATGTCTAAGAAATGTTTGGTTTATAAGTGCCTAGGGAACAAGAGACTCTAATTGGCCTGTGAAATTGCTTTTACAGGTGTCTAAAATTGTGGATACTATTTATAAGCAATTGTGTGGAGATGATTCTCCCATTCTGAGGGAAGCTATGTTGCGGGTCATCACCTTGTTGACACGTACTTCACCGAAGAAGGTCATCTTTCAACTTATGGACTATCCAGTACCAGCAGATGAGTAAGGCCCCTCATGCAGGGTTTGTTCAGTCTTGAGAGTCAGATAGAGCGGGGCAGGTCAGATCTCGTTTCTTTTTTTCCTGAAAGATAATGTCTATTTTTACACCACATGAGATGATTGTAAGGCTTAACTAAGATCATATACAGTATGTGTAGCTTCATAAAATACATGACACACAGTAGACAATCAAGAAATGATAATTGTTATTATTTATTCGAGGCTTTAATTGTGTTCTGTTGTGCATCCCACATTGAAAAACCTCTCCTCAAAGTAATAATGGTTTTTCCCCCATATGTGATAGAATTCATAGTGGTTTTTTTTTTTTCATTTATGAAGTACAGACCTAAGATATTTCCACCCACCAATAAGATAATAAAACAAAAAAATTCCCAGGTATACTTGGGAGTTCCCTGTCCCTTAACTGTTTATTTGAAATTCATGATCCAGGATCATAAGAAATATTTAAGAAGAAAGGATGCTAATGTGAGCCTACATGACTTTATGAATCTAACAGCCAAATTTGAAGAGCTTATTAAATCACATTACTCCATTTCTATAGTTCATACATTGGAAGGGAAGGTATTACTTCTCTATTACTAAAAGAGAGTAATAGGCAGGAAGTTACATTATGGAAAGAATGCAGGCCTTGGAAACAAATTGACCCTTATATCCTGTGTGACATCATGTAAGTTTCATAAACATCATGATCCTCAATTTCCTAATCTATGACATGAGGAAACTTTTTATCTATGAAGCTGTTACACGGATTAAATTAATGTCTATAAGAGGTCAATGATTTCAAAAAACACTAAACCAATTTTGTTGATTTTTTTCAACAAGCCAACCAAGTTTATTGGTTTTTTGTTGGTTGTTCTTGTTGTTGTTGACTTTTTTCAACTGAGAGATTGCATTTTTAAAGGAAGCTTAAATTCACAAAGTATTTTACTAAGTATTTGTGAAAGTATTTGTGAAAGATGATGCTGTGAAATTGCTGCACTCAATATGCCAGCAACTTTGGAAAACTCAGCAGTGGCCACAGGACTGGAAAAGGTCAGTTTTCATTCCAATCCATAAGAAAGGCAATGCCAAAAAATGCTCAAACTACCACACAATTGCACTCATCTCATACGCTAGTAAAGTAATGCTCAACATTTTCCAAGCCAGGCTTCAGCAATATGTGAACCGTGAACTTCCTGATGTTCAAGCTGGTTTTAGAAAAGGAAGAGGAACCAGAGATCAAATTGCCAACATCTGCTGGATCATGGAAAAAGCAAGAGAGTTCCAGAAAAGCATCTATTTCTGCTTTATTGACTATGCCAAAGCCTTTGACTGTGTGGATCACAATAAACTGTGGAAAATTCTGAAAGAGATGGGAATACCAGACCACCTGATCTGCCTCTTAAGAAATTTGTATGCAGGTCAGGAAGCAACAGTTAGAACTGGACATGGAACAACAGACTGGTTCCAAATAGGAAAAGGAGTTTGTTAAGGCTGTATATTGCCACCCTGTTGATTTAACTTATATGCAGAGTACATCATGAGAAACGCTGGGCTGGAAGAAACACAAGCTGGAATCAAGATTGCCGGGAGAAATATCAATAACCTCAGATATGCAGATGACACCACCCTTATGGCAGAAAGTGAAGAGGAACTAAAAAGCCTCTTGATGAGAGTGAAAGTGGAGAGTGAAAAAGTGGCTTAAAGCTCAACATTCAGAAAACGAAGATCATGGCATCCGGTCCCATCACTTCATGGGAAATAGATGGGGAAACGGTGGGAACAGTGTCAGACTTTATTTTTCTGGGCTCCAAAATCACTACAGACTGTGACTGCAGCCATGAAATTAATAGACGCTTACTCCTTGGAAGGAAAGTTATGACCAACCTAGATAGCATATTCAAAAGCAGAGACATTACTGCCAACAAAGGTTCATCTAGTCAAGGCTATGGTTTTTCCTGTGGTCATGTATGGATGTGAGAGTTGGACTTTGAAGAAGGCTGAGCACCAAAGAATTGATTATTTTGAACTGTAATGTTGGAGAAGACACTTGAGAGTCCCTTGGACTGCAAGAAGATCCAACCAGTCCATTCTGAAGGAGATCAGCCCTGGGATTTCTTTGGAAGGAATGATGCTAAAGCTGAAACTCCAGTACTTTGGCCACCTCATGCGAAGGGTTGACTCATTGGAAAAGATTCTGATGCTGGGAGAGATTGGGGGCAAGAGGAGAAGGGGAGAACAGAGGATGAGATGGCTGGATGGCATCACTGACCCAATGGATGTGAGTCTGAGTGAACTCCGGGAGTTGTTGTTGGACAGGGAGGCCTGGCGTGCTGCGATTCATGGGGTCGCAAAGAGTCGGACATGACTGAGCGACTGATCTGATCTGATCTGATTTTACTACTTAGGAAATTCTTGAAAAGTAAAAATATTCATAAGACTCAGTGTTTTCTTGTTTAGGTAGGAACTGAGTATCCACTGTGTGTAAAGTATTCCCAGCCTTCAAGCATTTTGTTGAGGAGAGTGAATATACCCACATGAGTATAAGACAAAAGCTGCCAATGAGTCCATCATAAACAGTATGACTGAGAAGGTACAGAAAGGAAACATAATTAGAATTAGATGAACTTTATTAAACTGGTCACCAGCAGGTCTTGTGCAATAGTAGGTGAGGATGGACGTAAAAAAGAGTGGAATTTGTAGGTAAGCTTAAACGGAGAAACAGAAAGAAGATCTGGTTAGCCAGAGGATACGATCAAGAGGTAAAGGAAGAGGCCTTGAAAGATTTGATGTCCATGTGGTTCTAAGCATGGTTCTATGAATAAGCCTTGCAGACAAAAGCATTTGGTACTAGCGTTCTAGAGAGCTGAGTGTGTCCATGTTCTGAAGTGCCAGGGCCCCATAGTAAGAACCCAAATGCAGAGAGAATGAGCAACAGAGTTCAGAACTCAGCACGGCTTGACAAGCTATCAAGAATATACCAAGACAGAGGACTGTTTTTAAAATGAGCAACAATAAGAATAATCTTGAAGAGTAGCAGGTATGTAGGGAAAGGAACTTGGGAATTGGAAGCTGAGAAGCTGGGGTTCTAGTCACATCTGGTGAACTGATTAGATATGTGACATTTGGGGAAATGGCTTAGTTTTTAAATTTAACTTTCTAATTTTTAAGTTATGTAGATTTTTATTTAA
Source organism: Bos taurus (assembly GCF_002263795.3). NCBI lineage: Eukaryota > Metazoa > Chordata > Mammalia > Artiodactyla > Bovidae > Bos > Bos taurus. The sequence goes on from NC_037343.1 coordinate 38,565,006, forward strand.
TTACCTTTTTATCTAGCTTTTCACATTGATTTATTTACATATATGTTAATTTGTATATCGATACCAGTTTTAAAATATTCAATTATCCCTGGACAAACAAGGTCACAAGGTGGAAGGAAGAGTATGGGGTACAGAAGCTGATCAGTTCCTGATGTTGAGCTGGACAGATATTTAAATAATAGTAGGAAATGAACTTGCAGACTGAGAGACTGTATTTTCCATAAGACCTTATTAAAATTCTTCCTCTGTTTTCAAGGACAAAAATCTTAATGGGATCATTTGGGAATGGGAATATCAGTTTGTTTTGGACTTGTCTGAAGTTTCTTTGCTCTATAAACATGTAAAACCAAGATTGTTTTCCTGATTTGAGTCACACTGTTGAGCAGGAAATGAAAAGTGCATGATTCTCATGATCAGGGTTGGGGGGTTGTGTTTGCAGCATTTTGATACTGATGTGGTACGCAGCCGGTTCTGAGTCAAGTGTGGTCCCTCATGTACTGAAGACAATCTTGTTGATACTGAAAGGAAAGCCTAGAGAAATGGAGAAAATAATAACAGAAAGAAAACATTTCTCTCTCGACGCTACGAATATGATGCCTGTGGCGGTAAATAACACAATGATTAATTTCTGTTTGTTGTCATTGTTTTCTTAATCATGAAAATTCCTATCTGCCCACAGACTCAATCATACTCCCTTGACACAGTTTGGCTCTCATTCATTCATTCATTCACTCAATGCACACCCATGATCACAAAGCTTCCAGTCTCGTAAGAGACACAGACAATGAACCAAAAAAATGTGTCATATGTCAGATGATACAAAGCTTAGAAGAGATATAAAGCAGGGTAGGAAAAAGAAGTGGCTGGGAGGGTTTCGGTAAATTGCTCAGGGTAGGTCTCTCTACTATAGTAATCTAATCAAAGACCTGAATGAGGTGAGGGAGTGATCCTTGCAGGTACCTGGGCATGAGAGTCCTAGTCAGAGAGAAGGGCAAAAGCCATGTAGTGATGGGAGTTTACCTGGTATGTTAGTGAAGCAAGGTCAAAACATCTGGAAAGAACTAACAAGGGTGAAAGTGTAGGAGATGGTATCGGAGAGGTAGGCACCAGTCAGGTCACATAGACTTGATAAGCACGTGAAGGCCTAATCTCATTCATGCCATCATTATATATCTCCCAAGCACCCACACTGGCACTCCTGAGAGTAAATTCAAGTCTTATAGAGATATAATAGGAAAAAATGGATAATGTCCTGTAAACATGAGGTGGTGAGATATGTTTCTCTGATATTGTAGGTATTGTAGTGGTCAGGGCACCAAACAATTTGTTAGTGACCTGGTACGCCCTGTCCCCCCTTAAATATTTCACTGTCCTGGATTGTTGAAGCAGTGGGAGGACCTGCGTTATTAACCACATTGGCATGGAGTTGGGGGAGCTGTGTCCTCCTTGGGAATCAGCTTGCTTCCTGCCGGTTTGGCAGTCAGGCACTGTTGACAGTGCTTTGGGAGCCCATGGCCAGAAAATGCTTGGCACGGTTCTTGCCTCAGAATGGACTTAGTGACCATTATTGAATGAATGAGTATACATGCTCGCTTCAGGTTTCCCTCAAGGAAGTTGGGGGAAGGGTTGCAGAGTCCCTCCCTTTCCACGTCCCTCATCACTGCTGACTGGGTTTAAAGGGAGATGGTTACATTCTTGACGCCAAACCTTTCCATTACAGGCATCCCAGGCCCTGTGCACATTACTGCCTCTTGGTCCTTACAAGAAAGCGGTGGCCCAGTTTTTCCCCCAGCTTTTGATGGCCCTCATGCTTCAACTCTTTTACAGCAGCAACCTGCGACTGATGACAGAAGACAGGCCTTTGTGAGATACTAGGGCTTGTTTCAGACTGAATAAGAAATGTGCTACTCCTTTGGGTTCCTTTGGAACTACATAATCCCATGTGCAGTATATTCATTTATTATAGTTTTCTCCCCTTAGAAGGGTAGGATGCCTTTGCAAAAGTAATTACCCTAAGTACCTCAAAGTAAGCTAGGACCTTCCCTGAATGTGTATGTAGTGTATAAAAAAAAATCACTCCCACAGAACACAGTTTATTCCTGCCACAAAGGGAGGCCACCACACAGAGAGAAAGAGTAGGGAGGAGCAGCAGGTCCAAAGCTGGATATGTACTAGCTCTGCCATTTACCCTGATAATAATCTCTCAGGGTAAATTAGGTGTCAGGTGAAATAATATGCCCAAATGTGTTTTGTGAAATGTAAAGTTGCTTTGTGGTTGGTGATGTGATGAGTGGGCTTATGATAGCATGCTGCCATTCTGTCCATGTATGCATGCATGCTAAGTCACTTCAGTCATATCTGACTCTTTGCAACCCCATGGACTATATAGTCCACCAGGAAATTCTCTCCATGGGATTCTCCAGGCGAGAATACTGGAGTGGGTTGCCATGCTCTCCTCAAGGGGATCTTCCCAACCCAGGGATTGAACCCGCATCTCTTACGTGTCCTGCATTGGCAGCTGGGTTCTTTACCACTAGTGCCACTTGGGAAGCCTGTCATTCTGTCCACATAAGGTAAATTCAGCTTTTCTCTTTTGCCCAAGAGATTACAGTTAGGTTTACTACTGTGCAGGGTAATCTGGACCCAACTGTCTGCTATTTGCCCTCATCTAAGCCAGGCAGGACTCTCAAACACAATCTGTCCCATTAAGATATTAAGTATGCTAATATAATCCACTCTCTTTCAAGCAGACATACACCAAATCATCTCAAGTAGGTAAGAATGTATTCTATTTATTTAAAGCATCCAAAGAAGACAATCAACAGGCACCTTTAGCATGTTTTCATATCATTTAGCATCTTTTGCTAATAAGCTTTTAATAAACTAATATGCTGCTCTATTATTAATCCTAGATTTTATATGCTACAATTTCAGTTTAACTCCACACCCCCACACCCTGTTAATCAGGAGAGATGAAGACCATTTAGTGCTGTTTTCCTCTGAAGCATCCCCTTTCCCAAATCAGCATCCTGCCCATCGTAGAAAAGCCAGGTCATTTGTATTTAGTTATGTAATGGCTACTGGCAGGTGATGACTCTCTTTTTTGGGCCCTTAGCTATGCCCGGGATGCCCTGAGAGTTCTGCTGAATTGTTCTGGACTTCAAGAGGTGGATACTGCTCTAAAGAGAAAGAACTGCTGGAACCAGTTTTCCCAAGTGCTGTTTCACCATCACGGAGTCTACCTTGTGGCCAAGTAAGAGCAGGGGCTTTGAGAAATGTTCTGTCTCTTTCCTACCCGTTTCATCTTTCTTCAACTGTGGGAACACAGTCAGTATCCACTCCAAACTTCCAAATCTCTCTTAATAATCTGAATTGCCATTCAACTTCTACTTTTTCACTTATTTTTGAGGGGGGGTTTACTTTTCCTTGCCTTTCTCTCTTACCTAATGATATAGATACCAAATTATCCTTCCTCTACCCAACAAGTTTCTCTTTCAGATAAGGAGAGCTGGAGGGGAATCTGCTTCTTCCTTCCTCTGTTGTTAGCTGATTTCTGCTTTATAGACATCAGATGGTTATAAATGTGCTCCCACTTAGAAGAGGTCTGATATAAACCTGTGCCCAATGAGACAGATAAATTTGGGAAAGTATAATAGAAAAGGGATTTTACTTGTACCACAGTTCTTTTTCTAGTTAATCCACCAGTGAATAGCAAGCTTCTGATTACAGGAATCAGATTTTCTGATCAAGAATCAAGATACATGGCCTTGACAACTTAGTAGACCATTTGAAGTTGTGACTGACTCAGAAAGTACAGTGCATATGGTTCCTGGACTCTTGGAGCTTTTAAACCAACATTTTATTTGCACATAGATTTCAAGAACATATCTTATTTTATATAAAAACAAAAGGTGGTACCTTTCCATCCTACAGATAGAATCATTCTATCATCAGTACCTTAGTACATTTGAATCTTCTTACTCAAAGCATGGTCCACATACAAATAGCATCACCTGGGAGTGAAATATGCAGAATCTCAAGGCCCTCTCCAAACCTACTAATCAGAAGCTGCATTTTAGCAAGATCCCTGATTGATCTGTATGCCCATTCAAATTTGAGCATCAGAAAAAGACCCTGATGCTGGGAAAGACTGAGATCAGGAGAAGAAGGGGGTGACAGAGGATGAGATGGTTGGATGGTATCACCAACTCAATGGACATGAGTTTGAGCAAACTCCAGGAGACAGTGGGGGCCAAAGGAGCCCATGTGCTACAGTCCACGGGGTCGCCAAAAGTCAGATGCAAAATAGCAACTGAACAACAACACTTTAGTGCTTCTCTTCCTGGAATCTTCAAATCGAAGCTCTGTTACATGATCCTTCCCAGTCCTGCTAATCTGATCCAGGCCAGCATGTTGGAATAACTGTGAGCCTGGTCACTGGCCCAAGTGTCTTATAGAGAACGGCTCAGTGAATCAGGGCTCACCACCTCTTCTCCTTAATAACCTAGGATATCTCCCAAGATAGTTTCTTAATTATATCATTCAAAGGAATGATTTGGTCTAAAACTACCAGTGTAATCTGTGTGGTCACCTTTGATTGTCAAGATATTTATTTTGTATTATTTATTTTTTCTACTTTTGGTCAGGCATGGATGGGAGCTTGCAGTAACATAGGGCAGTCTATACTGTGACACAGGATAGGAGAAACAGGAAAGAGGACTGATGTTAAGGACAGAGATATTATCAGTGATCCAGGTATATATAACTCCCCAGAGTCTGCACAGAATTCATAATGGGGCTGCAGTTTACCTTGGATTAAGGGATATTTGAGAATATTCTTTTTATCTGCATGATACAAAATATAAGGCTAATGGTTCTCCCTTTTCTACCATTAGCATTTGCTGATGCAGAAAGTGTTTTTATCTTCTTTGCTAATTCAGTGCCTTATTCTTCTTTACAGAACTCTCAGTGAATACAACTTTCCACAGTTTCCAGAGACCTTGCATTATCTCTACAAACTCGCTGTAGAAGGTCCTAGAAGGTCAGAAGACAGTGTCATAACAATAATATTCTTCACTGAAGTGAGTTTCACTAGGAGACTGTGAATAACTGGGTTCTCATTTCCTTTCCTCATCCAAACTTAAATCAACATTCCAGTGTTTTATCTCCCTCTCCATATACTGATTCTTACCAAAAGTTAAGACAATAACAGATATCTGAAGCTGAGGGGGTAAGGTGAAGATAGATTTGGACTATGAGAGGGTTGTCCCTTTAGACTGTTCCAGAAATTGAACTTTGAAGGGGTTTGAATTGTGCAAACTAATTATTTTTGTAGAACTAATTCATATATCTCTGCATGCTTGTTAAAGTATGTGGATAATTGAGTTTACTAAAGGTGCTAGGTAACATTTGGATCTAAATGAGATTTCAGACTGCATGGAGGAAAAAAAAAGAATGGACTAAATAACTGGGTAACATGAAACTATAGAACTCTATCACTTTGTACATGAACATTACATCAAATATTGGAATGCCATAAAGAATTAAGCAAATTGAAGATTTTTGCTCACAAAAGGCATGTAGAAAATTCTATAAAATGAAATTAACTAAATGAAATCTAATCTTCCCTAAAAGTAATATATAATATACAAGTTTCGATTTAAGGTATGATGCTAAATATTTCCCAAAGTATGACATGATTTCAAACTTCATAGGAAAATAGTTAATAAATTACAAAGGCATACCCCTACACTATAGTATGTACTTCTAAAGCTTTCAGAAGGATACATGAATTAGTTTAACTTAACATTGCAATAGCAAATCACCTATGTTTTTCAAACTTGCTTAATACATTTGAATCTCTCATATTTTATTATGTGACTCATTATTTTTATTGTACTATCCTTTAATTATGTACAAATACTTAACTGGTCTAAACATAACATACCAAATCCCTCCCCTACAATAACACAGTTAAAAGAGATTTACACTTACTATTTGTTTTTAATTTCTATCTCAAATAAAGCAAATGAATTCAGGTTTTTAACATTAACAGATGGATGAAGAGAAAGACAAGTGGTGGGGGAGAAAAAAAGGATGGAGGGAGGGAGAAAAAAAATTTCTTAGCTCAGAAAGGCCTAGAAGTTGTGAGTACCTCTACTCCTCAGATCTTGGTTTCTACATACTGTTTCCCACAAAAGGAACAAGGGTTCCCTGTAGGAATGGTTGATTCCACGGAATGTACACAATGAATCTGAAACACCCTGTTCTGCCAGACTTACTTAAAAAAATGACAGAATGGGTCAAAAGGACACAGAAGCCAGCTTGAAGGACCATCCCCAGGAAAACCTATGACAATCTGATCAACAAAAGGATCGACAGTAATGGCTTAAAATCCTTTGAATAAAATAAGAATCCTTGAGCCTGAAAAAAAAAAACAAATAAAAAATAAACATACAGACTACATAAAATTTATATAAGCGTCATTAATATACCTGATAATGTTGAATGAAACCTAGTTGCCTCTCTCATCATGGATGTAATACTTACTGGATGTAATATTACATCATGGATGTAATACAATTGGAGAGTCACATGACTGTCCTTCCAGGAAATCAGCAATGACCACACTCTTCCACTGCTTTCTCTGTTTAGAATTTCTGGACAATTGTCAACTTTCCAGTTCAACTATGCAGCCTCTTGGCCTTTAGTTATTCTGAGCACACAATCTATGTATTTTACCTTATTTTGGTCTTTTAAGCCAGTGACACCTAAGATAGTATTACCAATGCCCATGCCATATATTTATATTTGTTATTTCTAGTTTTCTACTGGAGTAGGCAATGGCACCCCACTCCAGTACTCTTGCCTGGAAAATCCCACGGACGGAGGAGCCTGGTAGGCTGTAGTCCATGGGGTCACTAAGAGTCAGACACAACTGAGTGACTTCCCTTTCACTTTTCACTTTCACGCACTGGAGAAGGAAATGGCAACCCACTCCAGTGTTCTTGCCTGGAGAATCCCAGGGACAGGGGAGCCTGATGGGCTGCCGTCTATGGGGTCGCACAGAGTCGGACACGACTGAAGCGACTTAGCAGCAGCAGCAGCAGCAGTTTTCTACTACTGTAAATAGCAATCAAGTTTACATCTTTGTGCCTAAATTTTCTTTCTTTTGGTATTTTATTTTCTTATAATAGATTCCAAGAATTTGCAATAATAACTAAAGTGTATAAGCATTCTTGGGCTTCCCTGGTGTCTCAGTGGTAAACAATCTGCCTGCCAATGCAGGAGACGCAGGTTTGATCTCTGGGTCAGGAAGAGCATCTGGAAAAGGAAATGGCAACTCGGCCCGGTATTCTTGCCTGGGAAATCCCATGAACAGAGGAGCCTGGCAGGCTACAGTCCATGGGGTCACAGAAGAGTCGGACACAACTTAGCGACATAAACATTCTCAGTCTGGGGACGGTTAACTGGAAGGCAGGGCCATCGGTGCTCCCCACACAGTTCATGGGTGAGCTCATTCCATAGCACTTCACCACCGTGGACAAGCTCTCCAATGTGAGAGGTAGAATAGATGTCCTGCGGGTGATTTGATTTGTTCTTACTGTTAAAACTTTCAGAGAGGTTGAATATTTTTAAAATATTATTATCTATAAATTAAAGTTTCATATTATGGATACCCTGATCTTTATCCATTTAGCTACTATGACCTTAGTTTTTTCTTAATGAATTGTATGATTCTCTCTCTCACACACACGCACACACACACACACCACAGATTTGTGGAGGATATCAAGCAACATATGAACACGGTACTTTAAACATCATTAGTGAGATAAATCACAAAGATTAAAAAAAGTCGGTAAAGAAATATTTTCCCCGCCTCAGAGGGTTTATTGATGTTATATGCATTGAGACCATAATTTTAAGATTATGATATGCATTGAAAGTGAAAGTGTTAGTCGCTTAGTCATGTCCAACTGTCTGCAACCCCATGGACTGTAGCAGACCAGGCTCCTCTGTCCATGGGATTCTCTAGGCAAGAATACAGGAGTGGGTTCCTATGCCCTTCTCCAAGGGATATTCTGGACCCAGTGATTGAACCTGGGTCTCCCGGACTTCCCAGGTAATGCTAGAGGTAAAGAACCTGCCTGTCAATACAGGAGACATAAGAGACATGGGTTTGATCTTTGAGTTGGGAAGATCCCCTGGAGTAGGGCACAGCAACCTACTCCAGTATTCTTGCCTGGAGAATCCCATGGGCCGAGGAGCCTGGCGGACTACAGTCCATAGGGCCACAAAGAGTCAGACACAACTGAAGTGACTTAGCACACACACACGCTCCTGCACTGCAGGCAGATTCTTTACCATCTGAGCCACCAGGGAAGCCCATGGTATGCATTACATGGTAGAAAATGAATAAGTAAACATATAACTGCTATTAGGCACCAAGGTTCTCCAGGTAAGAGAAAGAGGAGGCAGCATAAAAGTATAAAAAGTTAAAAAAAAAAAGTTAACATAAACTCTATTATCCTATGTGAAAAATTTCTTTCATCATATCTATATGTATGAAATTTTCTTTCATCATATGTATATAACAAAGCACGTATTTCTTATTACATCTGCTACTTCTCCTTCCCTCTATGGGCCCAGAAATATATGTGAAGTAAAAGTTTGTGTATGTATTTAGAGTTTTAGTGTGATTTGTATTCGTTTTACTAAACATGTCTTGATTTTTATTACTGAAGCAAAAAAATCTTGCTTGGCCATTATTCCATCTACAAACTTAACTGTTTTCTTTTAGCTTCTCAATAATTTCTTCAAGGACCCATTCCCAGAAAAATTTTTGGTTCTCTTCAGAAACTGGGTCAATGATCCCGATCCTGCAGTTTGCAAATTGAGCCTTCAGAAAATTGCCAGTATGGCACCAGTTATCAATGAGGTATGCATGTGTATGTGATTTGTGTCTGCCAGCACTCAAAGTTACGATCTGGGATTTGATGATCTGAGATAACTCAATATCATTACTGACAAAACACTGATTATTTTTACTTTATACATCACTAAAACAAAGTCAAGTATTTTATCAATAAGGAAACTGAGTTGAATTGAAAGGATGTGTTGTTAATAGGCTTTATCATCTTATTTCTATTTTCCCAGAAGATTATTCACTACACTCAGGACTTATCAAAATTGCCTTACATAAACACTCTTGTTTCAGTCTAAACCACATGTCTGTAAGTTATTTTTCACTCCAACATATACACATGAATACACACTAATTCCTGTCTCAGAGCGTTCATTCAAGTTTTTTCTTCCTTTATACTACTTTCCTCCTCCACCCATTCACATTTTTCTTATTTTTCAATGATTATCTCAAGGCAAATTTCACTGAATATTCTGCTTTCTAGCACCCTGATCCCTTTCAGAGCCACTCCAACTATAAGCACTTGCTTATATAATATTTATATTTATGGCTCTCTACCTATGACTCTGAAACTAACAGCATCAGCGTCTCTTGGAAACTTGTTAAAAATGCACCTTGTTAGGCCCTATCACAGGCCTATGTTATCACAAATCCTAGAGGTTGTGCCCACCAACCTATGACTTCAAAATTCCTCCAGGTGATCCTCAGTTCAGTTCGGTTCAGTCACTCAGTCGTGTCTGATTCTTTGCAAATCCATAGACTGCAGATTACCAGGCTTCTCTGTCCATCACCAACTCCCGGAGTTGCTCAAAATCACATCTATCGAGTTGGTGATGCCATCCAACCAACTCATCCTCTGTCGTCCCTTTCTCCTTCTGCCTTCTATCTTTCCCAGCATCAAGGTCTTTTCAAAAGAGTCAGTTCTTCACATCAGGTGGCCAAAGTATTGGAGTTTCAGCTTCAGCATCAGTCCTTCCAATGAATATTCAGGACTGATTTCCTTTAGGATCAACTGGTTTCATCTCCTTGCAGTCCAAGGGACTCTTAAGAGTCTTTTCCAACATCACAGGTCAAAAGCATCAATTCTTCGGCACTCAGCTTTCTTTATGGTCCAACTCTCACATGCATACATGACTACTGGGAAAACCATAGCTTTGACTAGATGGACCTTTGTTGGCAAAGTAATGTCTCTGCTTTTTAATATGCTGTCTAGGTTGGTCATAGCTTTTCTTCCAAGGAGTAAGCGTCTTTTAATTTCAAGGCTGCAGTCACCATGTGCAGTGATTTTGGAGCCCAGGAAAATAAAGTCTGTCACTGTTTCCCTTGTTTCCCCATCTATTTGCCATGAAGTGATGGGACCGGATGCCATAATCTTAGTTTTCTGAATGTTGAGTTTTAAACCAACTTTTTCCCTCTCCTCTCTCACTTTCATCAAGAGACTCTTTAGTTCCTCTTTGCTTTCTGCCATAAGGGTGGTGTCATCTGTGTATCTGAGGTTATTCATATTTCTCCCTGCAGTCTTGATTCCAGCTTTTGTTTCATCCAACCCAGCATTTTGCATGATGTACTCTGCATAGAAATTAAATAAGCAGGGTGACAATATACAGCCTTGATGTATTCCTTTCCCAATTTTGAACCAGTCCGTTGTTCCATGTCTGGTTCTAACTGTTGCTTATTGACCTGAATACAGATTTCTCAGGAGGCAGGTGAGGTGGTCTGATATTCCCATCTCCTGAAGAATTTTCCACAGTTTGTTGTGATCCACACAGGCAAAGATTTTAGCCAGGTGATTCTGGTACAGGCTAAACTGGAGAACTACTGTCCCATATCATTTCCCACTGTCATGTGAATACTTGCCTTCCCAGAAGAGTACATCAAAGCATATTCCTAAGTTTTATAATTCACTTGCAAATTCCAAAGTACCTTGCACAATGCTGAGACTGCAGATATTCCATAAATTGTTACTGATTTAATAAGAAATTTAATAAATCCTAGTATATGTATTTGGAGAAGGAAATGGCAACCCACTCCAGTGTTCTTGCCTGGAGAATCCCAGGGACGGCAGAGCCTGGTTGGGCTGCCGTCTCTGGGGTCGCACAGAGTCAGACACGACTGAAGCGACTTAACAGCAGTAGCAGCAGCAGTATATGTATTAAGCATAGTCTCTGAAAGCTTAAAGACAGTCAGTGGGCACTCATTTTAAATTTAGAATGAAGTGAGCCATAGTTAATTTGCTTTAGATAAATCATAGGAGTCAATAGTATGAATTATAAATAGAAAGTTATTTATTGCCTTGTCTAGTGCTCTGACCAAGAGAGACACAGTAGAAAGTGATCTGGATTGAGGTTTAATATACCATCTACTAGTAAGGACTCAGTTTTCCTGCATGACACAAGCGTCTTCTGGCTATTACTTTGGCAAATGGTATTTATTTCTTTTACTTCTTTTCTTTCCAGCCTTTCTTTCTCTTTTTTGATGCCTCCTTTTCATGTTTTAATGGCTTGATACTCTGCATGTCTCTGATCTGCAATTGAGGCCCACAACTTAGCTCAGGAGCTCAGTGGCTCTCATGTTTAGATGTTAGTACTGCCAATGGCATGTTGGTAAATATTTATTAAACAATCAACTCTGTGAAAATAAGACCACTTATTCCCTGATGTAAATACTCCCACCATCGCTGATTTCAATCTATCAAAGGGACATCAGTAAACATGGATCTGGGCAGAGATGCACAGTAGCACATTATTAGTTAATATTTCCACCATCCAGATACAATACATGTAAACAACCGGAAAGGCAGAAAAAATTAGAAAATTTAGCAAAAGAAATAGGAAGAAATGAGTCTTGAATATTTACTACCATTGTTTTTTATTTATTTCTAAATTTACAAAATTTAAATTTTTAATAGTGACTTTTTTTGACAATTGATTCCTATAAGCCAGCCCCAGCACATCACTGCATGGTGCCCACAATCAGAGGTGTGCGTATCAAATGCTACCTCAAGTCTCCTTCTAGTCTCTAATTCCCACCGCTTTCTTTCTGTTATACATAGATAGAAAATGTCTGCAGCTTGTTAACATCCATCTTGGACGCCTTCCTTTCCAAAGACATGACTGTTATAATCCGGGCCTTGATAACCCTCAGAAAGCTTTTAGACAGACTGGACAAGGTGACCTACTCCTCCCTGTCTACCAGAATTGCCTCCAGCTACTGTCCTCTGATGGATCATGTGAGTTTCTCACAGATATGTGAGATCATTGGGTTTCATCATTCAGCTGAAGCACCAGCTAAGGCAATGATATTACATTCCAGAATAAGTGAACAGAAGGCGGTCAATTTGTGCCGATCTGCCATTTGTTTTCCAGAGATAATAATATTGACCAAGTAAGCTCTAAGTTTGTATATGTGTTTTTACACATTTTTAAAATTTTATGTATTCATTTATTTTTGGCTGTGCTGGGTCTTCCGTGCTGCTCGGGCTTTTCTCTAGTTGCAGCAAGCAGGGGCTATACTCTAGTCGCAGTGCACAGTCTTCTCACTGTAGTTTCCTCTCTCGTTTCAGAGTATGGGCTTCAGGGTACGTGGGCTTCAGTCGTTGCTGCACATGCGCTCAGTTGCTGTGGCTCCTGGGCTCTAGAGCACAGGCTAACTGAGACTCACAGGCTTAGTTGCTCCATGGCATGAGAGATCTTCCCGGATCAGGGATCAAACCCATGTCTCCTGCATTGGTAGGCAGATTCTTTACCACAGAGCCACCAGGAAAGCCCTGTATGTTTGTTTTTAAGCTACAGAAGTCTGACCATAGGAAATGAGAGTCAAAATGTAGCCTTTATTTTTAGATGAAAGAGGAATTGTAGTTTAGTGGCTATATTTGTTAACACAGAATCTGGACTTTCTAGGTTCAAATCCCTGTGCTGCCACTGACTAGCTGTGAAATCTTGAGCAAGTGGCTCAGTCTGTTAGTACATCATCTGTAAAACAGAGTGAGTAGCAGGTATATTATGGGTATTAGAGTTGACATGTGTAATACCCCAAATGAATTTATTATCATAGAAAACATTAATTAGAAAGTCTTTGATCAGAAAGTTGTGCATTTTGAAAATTCTCATTTTTATGGTAATGTGTAGTATTTATGGTAAATGTATAGTTTATTAAAAATATAGTATTTTAATAAACAAGAACATGTTGGTATGCTATGAGAAATCTATTTGTTTTTAAAGACTCCTTTGATGAGTTGTTTGTGAACCAGAGAATTGTGTCATAGTAAATTATCTTGCCAAAATTTGTAACTTCTTACTAGTTCTGCAGATTTCATTGAAAGGGGGCTCAATATTATTAAATTATAGAAAGAGGAAACTTAGTGGCAGAAAAGATTTTTATAAGGACATAATAATAGTAATAATAACACTGGCTAAAATTTATTGAGCATTTACTGTACACCAGGCATTATTCTAAGGGATTTACATGGACAATTTCATATAATTCTCTAGACAACTCTCTTGGGCTTCCCTTGTGGCTCAGCACGTAAAGAATCCACCTGCAATGTGGGACACCTGAGTTCAATCACTGGGTTGGGAAGGTCCCCTGGAGAAGGGAAAGGCTACTTACTACAGTATTTTGGCCTGGAGAATTCCATGGACTGAATAGTCCACAGGGTCCCAAAGAGTCGGACATGACTGAGCGACTTTCACTTTCACTAGAAGACAACTCTATTACTATTTTCCAGTTTACATATAAGCAAACTGAGGCAAACTGAAGTGAATATTAGACCAAGTTCATACAGCTGATAATTAGTATGTCCATGTAAATAATTATCTTCAAAGTGGAATAATATTTTTGTAAAACCTGGAAGTGATATTATATTTTTAAAAAATTAACCTCTTCCTCTGACTTGTAATTTTTCTCTTCTAGAATCCTTATAATTCAATCACCATCCTATTTGGACTAAGTAAACCCTTGGAAACCTAGTATTATGCCAGTATGCAAAGAACTCGCGTTGGTATTCAGTAGCAATTCTGTAAAGGCCTCCAGCATTTGAATATATCATGGTTACATTACCCTAAGTATTTTGATAGAAATTATCTCCAAGTTATATGGATTTTTACATGTTATATCTTTCAGTTCAGTTCAGTTGCTCAGTCATGTCTGACTCTTTGTGACCCCATGGACTGCAGCATGCCAGGCCCCCCTGTCCATCACCAACTCTCGAAGCTTGCTCAAACGCATGTCCATCAAGTTGGTGATGCCATGCAACCATCTCATCCTCTGTCGTCCCCTTCCCCTCCAGCCTTCAATCTTTCCCAGAATCAGGGTCTTTTTCAATGAGTCAGTTCTTCGCATCAGGTGACCAAAGTATTGGAGTTTCAGCTTCAACATCAGTTCTTCCAATGAATATTCAGGACTGATTTTCTTTAGGATTGACTGGTTTGATCTCCTTGCAGTCCAAAGGACTCACAAGAGTCTTCTCCAACACCACAGTTCAAAAGCATCAATTCTTCAGCTCTAAGCTTTCTTTATGGTTCAACTCTCACATCCATACATGGCTACTGGAAAAACTATAGCTTTGACTAGATGCACTGTTATTGGCAAAGTAATATCTCTGCTTTCTAATATACTGTCTAGATTGGTCATAGCTTTTCTTCCAAGGAGCAAGAACTATGGATGGAGGTTCATGACATTGTACAGGAGACAGTGATCAAGACCATCCCCAATTATATCTTTAGTATGTTATTAAATACTATCTTCCTAAATTTAAGAAGCTCACTTTTCACAGGGGATTTTATTTCATGTAATATGAATTTTGGTAAGTAAGTCTTATTTCAAAATCAGAAGAAGAGATGATTTCTTAGACCCAAGGTGAATTTACCCAAGGTGAATCTTTTCTAAAAACAAATGATAAATATATACACACACATATATACACATCATATATAGTTATATACATTATATAAATATATATACTATATAGTGTGTGTGTGTATATATATATATATATATATACATACTATATGTTAGTGTGTGTATATATTTAGTGTGTGTGTATATATATCCTCAAATGAGGTCTTTTCTGTGTGCATGTTTTAGGGTAATGAAGGTATTCGGAGTATGGCCATTCGCCACTTTGGTCAGTTACTCATGGACATGAGTCAGTACACATGGATGCTAAATGATGTGGTTTATGCAGGCTTGGTGCCTCTGATCCTGTTTTTGGAAGACACAGAGGAAAGAGTAGTTAAAGTAAGTCCTAAAATTTTGTTTGTCTTAGTTTTGCAGAGAATCACAGTGTTTTATATAACACCAGATGGAATGGATCTTTACTGACCTTTTTCTGCTTCACAGGCATGTAAATATACATTAAAAATCTGTGCCTCAGAATTAAAATGGTCAACATTATATTTCCTAAAGGATGAATATTACAATTTTGAGCTGGTGGTGCTCAACATCTGTAACAATCTTGTAAGTGTCCACTCAAGATTTACTACCCTAAGAGTTACCAAGACAATGTTAAAGGATATACAAAGTGATGAAAAGCATAATGGGCACAAGGTGAATCCAGAAGGACTCTGAAGAGAAGATAATAAGTGGACAATTACAGCTAGGGCTTGAGACCAGACAAAAATTAAATTTTCCCACTTTCTTCTCCTTTACATGGATCATCTATTTTTTCTTCCTCCAACCCACCTACTTTGAGCAGTCTAAAGATGGGCACAGCATTTCAGATCACCAAAAGAAAAACTGGAATTAGTTTTCCATGGCTGAATGAGCTGGTTTTCTGAAAATCAGCATAAACTGCAACAATAGACAGGTAGGGATGGAAGGATGTTAACCAAAGGTTGGAAACCCAAAAACTGGATATCATATAACAAGCTGAATAATACCTGCAAGCAAGAGAGTAACGTTTCTACATAGAAACCCCCAAGTTTTAACCTGGCCCTGATTTGGTATAAGCAACCAAGTTCATTTCCCTGGAAGCCTCTCTGAATTTAGCATATGTATATTTTCAAGAAGTGAGAGAATTTTTTTCCTTTTTATTTTCAGCTTATTTCTCATCAAAAATACATTACAGATTTGATATCTGAGACCTTAGGATTCTTGGAGAGTTCCAGAACATATCTGAGAAGAGGATCAGTTATTTTACTAGGTAAGTAAAATTCAATTCTCATTTCCTAATTTGTCTTAACAGGTAAAGAATGGATAGCAGCTAAAAGTTTTCCTTGAAAAAATTATAGATTTTCTTTGTTTAGGATGGACTTTAATTTTCAGATGATATCTATAATGAGCAGAAGTTAAAATATATGATGAGAATAGAGTTCTATTTTATAATACACAGCTGAGTATAAGTATGTAATTAAACTATCATACAAAATATTCAACCGGATGAATTTCAAAATTTAAGAAGGTGGCAAACCACTAAAGTTCTCCCTTGCTGCTTAAAAATCACCTCTCCCCATTGAAGAATAATATATTTTTTTAAATGCCAGTCTTTAACAAAACATGAACATCTCTAACACAAATTACAACATATGAGTGATAGTCGCTCCGTCCTGTCCAACTCCTTGCAACCCATCAACCGTCACCTGCCAGGCTCCTTTGTCCATGGAATTCTCCAGGCAAGAATACTGGAGTAGGTTGCCATTCCCTTCTCCAGGGGATCTTCCCAAATTATGGACTGAACCCGGGTCTCCCACATTGCAGGCAGATTCTTTACCATCTGAGCTACCAGGGAAGCCCACAACAGATGAGGAAGAGCTACCAAATCCAATAAAGTTCAACAAAAGAAAATGTAGAGTTGAGGGAGTACAGTAAGATTCTAAAAGAAGACAACCAAAATTTTCAACCTTGAACAAATCTGACCAACCAGTTTTTTTTCCCACTAGCTTCTTACCATGAAGATCAAAACTGCTGCTGCTGCTGCTGCTAAGTCGCTTCAGTCATGTCTGACTCTGTGCGACCCCATAGACGGCAGCCCATCAGGCTCCCGCGTCCCTGGGATTCTCCAGGCAAGAACACTGGAGTGGGTTGCCATTTCCTTCTCCAATGCATGAAAGTGAAAAGTGAAAGTGAAGTCGCTCAGTCGTGTTCCACTCTTAGTGACCCCATAGACTGCAGCCTACCAGACTCCTCCATACATGGCAAGAGTACTGGAGTGGGGTGCCATTGCCTTGTCTGAAGATCAAAACTAATAATCCTTTATTTGGAATGAGAGGAAGGAGTTCCCATTTGCCATCAGGAAGTACGTAGGGCATCAAAGAATGAGAAAATACTTAGTCATATCATACTTGTGGGCTTCCCAGGTAGCTCAGCTGTAAAGAATGCACTTGCAATGCAGGAAACAAATCAAATCTTAAAAAATGTTTCTACACCTGAACTCAGAAAGAACTCTCAAAACTCTAAAAGAAAGTGATGTTTCTGCTTCCAGTTCCCAAACTGGTAAACCATTACTCATCATTCTCAACAGATCACTCCTTTGGGGAATGGGAGAGAGGTACCACCAACCAAAACAAGTATAAAAAGAAACTGTGGATTACGGCTCCTTTTGAATCAGCGTCTATCTTAGGGAGGCAGAACGCGCTTCTCTAATGTTCTATGTCCAATATAACTATCAATACTTTGGCAGAAATAAATTGAGATCTATCTTTCTTTGAAGTTGAAAACAAAATGTTTCTACAGAGTACTTGAAAATGATAATAATTATATTCATGAATCCAAAACATTTAAAAATAAAGGTCTATAGATATAAGTGCTCAGGAATATATAATGGTAAAATGGGAGCACATGTAAAATAATCTTTCAAAGTATGGTAGGAAGTGTAAGAAAAATATATAACCATTATTTAAAAAAAAAAAAAACTACATTGCAGGCAATGGAAGAAAATACATAGTGTTGATAACCCAGTAAGGGACAAGAAGTAAAGGGTTGAGAAATGGTAGCAAAATAAGATGTAAACCAATAAGAAATAGTTTGAAAAGTTAGGGAGTAATGATAGAGAAGACAGATTACAGAAAGATAATATCCCTGAAGAAATAATGGACAATTAAAACAGAAAAAAAGTATTCAAAGGTAAAATTTAAAAACTAAAGGAATTTTTAATTAAATATGCTGAAGATGGTAAAAATTTTCAAGACATATTTTATACAGAATAAAACATTCCTAACAAAGTTATTGGACTTTAGAATTAAAGAATTCTCTGAACATTTGGGTAAAAAAGTCACCTATACATTACAAAATAAATAAATCTTCCATTAGACTTCTCCACTTCAGTATTCAACTCTAAAATATAGTGGAACAGTACCTACAAATCCTTAGTAGAAAAACATGTTACCAAAGATTTTTAGATCATCAAAATTATGCCATGCTGTTCTTAGTCATTCAGTCATGTCCGACTCTTTGCGACCCATGGACAACAGCCTCCAAGCTCTCTGCCATGAGGATTCTCCAGGCAAGAATACAGCAGTGGGTTGTCCTGCCCTCCTCCAGGGGATCTTCCCAACCCAGGGATTAAACCCAGGTGTCTCACCTTGTAAGCAGATTCTTTACTATCTGAGCCAACAGGGAAGTCCAAGAATACTGGAGTGGGTAGCCTATTCCTTCTCCAGGGGATCTTCCTGATCCAGGAAGTGAACCAGGGTCTCCTACATGGCAGGCAGATTCTTTACCAGTTGAGCTACCAGGGAAGCTCCATCAAAATTATATCCAGCTATAAAGATAATAAAATATTTCTAAAACACAAAAACTCAGCAAAAGTTCACTACCATGAACCCTTAAAGAAAGCAGTGATGGGGGGAGGAGCCAAGATGGCGGAGGAGTAGGATGGGGAGAACACTTTGTCCCCCACAAATTCATCAAAAGAGCATCTAAACATCGAGTAAACTCCACAAAACAACTACTGAATGCCGGCAGAGGACATCAGGCACCCAGAAAAGCAACCCAACTCTTCGAAAGGAGAGAGAAGAAATACAGCTCCACCCACCAGAACACCGACACAAGCTTCCCTAACCAGGAAACCTTGACAAGCCACCTGTACAAACCCACACACAGCGAGGAAAAGCCACAATAAAGAGAACTCCACAAACTGCCAGAATACAGAAAGGACACCCCAAACTCAGCAATTTAAACAAGATGAAGAGACAGAGGAATACCCAGCAGGTAAAGGAACAGGATAAATGCCCACCAAACCAAACAAAAGAGGAAGAGATAGGGAATCTACCTGATAAAGAATTCCAAATAATGATAGTGAAATTGATCCAAAATCTTGAAATTAAAATAGAATCACAGATAAATAGCCTGGAGACAAGGATTGAGAAGATGCAAGAAAGGTTTAACAAGGACCTAGAAGAAATAAAAAAGAGTCAATATATAATGAATAATGCAATAAATGAAATTAAAAACACTCTGGAGGCAACAAATAGTAGAATAACAGAGGCAGAAGATAGGATTAGTGAATTAGAAGATAGAATGGTAGAAATAAATGAATCAGAGAGGATAAAAGAAAAACGAATTAGAAGAAATGAGGACAATCTCAGAGACCTCCAGGACAATATTAAACGCTACAACATTCGAATCATAGGGGTTCCAGAAGAAGAAGACAAAAAGAAAGACCATGAGAAAATACTTGAGGAGATAATAGTTGAAAACTTCCCTAAAATGGGGAAGGAAATAATCACCCAAGTTCAAGAAACCCAGAGAGTCCCAAATAGGATAAACCCAAGGTGAAACACCCCAAGACACATATTAATCAAATTAACAAAGATCAAACACAAAGAACAAATATTAAAAGCAGCAAGGGAAAAACAACAAATAACACACAAGGGAATTCCCATAAGGATAACAGCTGATCTTTCAATAGAAACTCTTCAAGCCAGGAGGGAATGGCAAGACATACTTAAAATGATGAAAGAAAATAACCCACAGCCCAGATTATTGTACCCAGCAAGGATCTCATTCAAGTATGAAGGAGAAATCAAAAGCTTCTCAGACAAGCAAAAGCTGAGAGAATTCTGCACCACCAAACCAGCTCTCCAACAAATACTAAAGGATATTCTCTAGACAGGAAACACAAAAATGGTGTATAAATTCGAACCCAAAACAATAAAGTAAATGGCAACAGGATCATACTTATCAGTAATTACCTTAAATATAAATGGGTTGAATGCCCCAACCAAAAGACAAAGACTGGCTGAATGGATACAAAAACAAGACCCCTACATATGTTGTCTACAAGAGACCCACCTCAAAACAGGGGACACATACAGACTGAAAGTGAAGGGCTGGAAAAAGATTTTGCATGCAAATAGGGACCAAAAGAAAGCAGGAGTAGCAATACTCATATCAGATAAAATAGACTTTAAAACAAAGGCTGTGAAAAGAGACAAAGATGGTCACTACACAATGATCAAAGGATCAATCCAAGAAGAAGATATAACAATTATAAATATATATGCACCCAACACGGGAGCACCGCAGTATGTAAGACAAATGCTAACAAGTATGAAAGGAGAAATTAACAATAACACAATAATAGTGGGAGACTTTAATACCCCACTCACATCTATGGATAGAGCAACTAAACAGAAAATTAACAAGGAAACACAAACTTTAAATGATACAATAGACCAGTTAGACCTAATTGATATCTATAGGACATTTCATCCCAAAACAATGAATTTCACCTTTTTCTCAAGCGCACATGGAACCTTCTCCAGGATAGATCACATCCTGGGCCATAAAGCTAGCCTTGGTAAATTCAAAAAATAGAAATCATTCCAAGCATCTTTTCTGACCACAATGCAGTAAGATTAGATCTCAATTACAGGAGAAAAACTATTAAAAATTCCAACATATGGAGGCTGAACAACATGCTGCTGAATAACCAACAAATCACAGAAGAAATCAAAAAAGAAATCAAAATTTGCATAGAAATGAATGAAAATGAAAACACAACAACCCAAAACCTGTGGGACACGGTAAAAGCAGTCCTAAGGGGAAAGTTCATAGCAATACAAGCACACCTCAAGAAACAAGAAAAAAGTCAAATAAATAACCTAACTCTACACCTAAAGCAACTAGAAAAGGAAGAAATGAAGAACCCCAGGGTTAGTAGAAGGAAAGAAATCTTAAAAATTAGAGCAGAAATAAATGCAAAAGAAACAAAAGAGACCATAGCAAAAATCAACAAAACCAAAAGCTGGTTCTTTGAAAGGATAAGTAAAATTGGCAAACCATTAGCCAGACTCATCAAGAAACAAAGGGAGAAAAATCAAATCAATAAAATTAGAAATGAAAATGGAGAGATCACAACAGACAACACAGAAATACAAAGGATCGTAAGGGACTACTATCAACAATTATATGCCAATAAAATGGACAACATGGAAGAAATGGACAAATTCTTAGAAAAGTACAACTTTCCAAAACTCGACCAGGAAGAAATAGAAAATCTTAACAGACCCATCACAAGCACGGAAATTGAAACTGTAATCAAAAATCTTCCAGCAAACAAAAGCCCAGGTCCAGACGGCTTCACAGCTGAATTCTACCAAAAATTTAGAGAAGAGCTAACACCTATCCTGCTCAAACTCTTCCAGAAAATTGCAGAGGAAGGTAAACTTCCAAACTCATTCTATGAGGCCACCATCACCCTAATACCAAAACCTGACAAAGATCCCACAAAAAAAGAAAACTACAGGCCAATATCACTGATGAACATAGATGCAAAAATCCTTAACAAAATTCTAGCAATCAGAATCCAACAACACATTAAAAAGATCATACACCATGACCAAGTGGGCTTTATCCCAGGGATGCAAGGATTCTTCAATATCCGCAAATCAATCAATGTAATACACCACATTAACAAATTGAAAAATAAAAACCATATGATTATCTCAATAGATGCAGAGAAAGCCTTTGAGAAAATTCAACACCCATTTATGATAAAAACTTTCCAGAAAGCAGGAATAGAAGGAACATACCTCAACATAATAAAAGCTATATATGACAAACCCACAGCAAACATTATCCTCAATGGTGAAAAATTGAAAGCATTTCCTCCAAAGTCAGGAACAAGACAAGGGTTCCCACTTTCACCATTACTATTCAACATAGTTTTGGAAGTTTTGGCCACAGCAATCAGAGCAGAAAAAGAAATAAAAGGAATCCAAATTGGAAAAGAAGAAGTAAAACTCTCACTATTTGCAGATGACATGATCCTCTACATAGAAAACCCTAAAGACTCCACCAGAAAATTACTAGAAATAATCAATGACTATAGTAAAGTTGCAGGATATAAAATCAACACACAGAAATCCCTTGCATTCCTATACACTAATAATGAGAAAACAGAAAGAGAAATTAAGGAAACAGTTCCATTCACCATTGCAATGGAAAGAATAAAATACTTAGCAATATATCTACCTAAAGAAACTAAAGACCTATATATAGAAAACTATAAAATACTGGTGAAAGAAATCGAAGAGGACACTAATAGATGGAGAAATATACCATGTTCATGGATTGGAAGAATCAATATAGTGAAAATGAGTATACTACCCAAAGCAATTTATAGATTCAATGCAATCCCTATCAAGCTACCAACAGTATTCTTCACAGAGCTAGAACAAATAATTTCACAATTTGTATGGAAATACAAAAAACCTCGAATAGCCAAAGTGATCCTGAGGAAGAAGAATGGAACTGGAGGAATCAACCTACCTGACTTCAGGCTCTACTACAAAGCCACAGTTATCAAGACAGTATGGTACTGGCACAAAGACAGAAATATAGATCAATGGAACAAAGTAGAAAGCCCAGAGATAAATCCACGCACATATGGACACCTTATCTTTGACAAAGGAGGCAAGAATATACAATGGATTAAAGACAATCTCTTTAACAAGTGGTGCTGGGAAATCTGGTCAACCACTTGTAAAAGAATGAAACTAGACCACTTTCTAACACCATACACAAAAATAAACTCAAAATGGATTAAAGATCTCAACATAAGACCAGAAACTATAAAACTCCTAAAGGAGAACATAGGCAAAACACTCTCTGACATACATCACAGCAGGATCCTCTATGACCCACCTCCCAGAATATTGGAAATAAAAGCAAAAATAAACAAATGGGACCTAATTAACCTTAAAAGCTTCTGCACATCAAAGGAAACTATTAGCAAGGTGAAAAGACAGCCTTCAGAATGGGAGAAAATAATAGCAAATGAAGCAACCGACAAACAACTAATCTCAAAAATATACAAGCAACTCCTACAGCTCAACTCCAGAAAAATAAATGACCCAATCAAAAAATGGGCCAAAGAACTAAATAGACATTTCTCCAAAGAAGACATACAGATGGCTAACAAACACATGAAAAGATGCTCAACATCACTCATTATCAGAGAAATGCAAATCAAAACCACTATGAGGTACCATTTCACACCAGTCAGAATGGCTGCGATCCAAAAGTCTACAAATAATAAATGCTGGAGAGGGTGTGGAGAAAAGGGAACCCTCTTACACTGTTGGTGGGAATGCAAACTAGTACAGCCACTATGGAGAACAGTGTGGAGATTCCTTAAAAAACTGGAAATAGAACTGCCTTATGATCCAGCAATCCCACTGCTGGGCATACACACTGAGGAAACCAGAAGGGAAAGAGACACGTACCCCAATGTTTATAATAGCCAGGACATGGAAGCAACCTAGATGTCCATCAGCAGATGAATGGATAAGAAAGCTTTGGTACATATACACAATGGAGTATTACTCAGCCATTAAAAAGAATACATTTGAACCAGTTCTAATGAGGTGGATTAAACTGGAGCCTATTATACAGAGTGAAGTAAGCCAGAAGGAAAAACACCAATACAGTATACTAACACATATATATGGAATTTAGAAAGATGGTAACAATAACCCTGTGTACGAGACAGCAAAAGAGACAGTGATGTATAGAACAGTCTTATGGACTCTGTGGGAGAGGGAGAGGGTGGGAAGATTTGGGAGAATGGCATTGAAACATGTAAAATATCATGTATGAAACGAGATGCCAGTCCAGGTTCTATGCACGATACTGGATGCTTGGGGCTAGTGCACTGGGACGACCCAGAGGGATGGTATGGGGAGGGAGGAGGGAGGAGGGTTCAGGATGGGGAACACATGTATACCTGTGGTGGATTCATTTTGATATTTGGCAAAACTAATACAATTATGTAAAGTTTAAAAATAAAATTAAATTAAAAAAAAAAAGAAAGCAGTGATGGATGGAATTAGCCAACTAAAGAAGGAATGGATAAATTATTGCATAAGAACATCCAGATGTTCAAGCTGGATTTATAAAAGGCAGAGGAATCAAAGATCAAATTGTCAACATCGGTTGGATCATCGAAAAAGCGAGAGAGTTCCAGAAAAACAGCTTCTGCTTTAGTGACTATGCCAAAGCCTTTGACTGTGTGGATCACAGCAAACTGTGGAAATTTCTTAAAGAGATGGGAATATAAGACCACCTGACCTGCCTTCTGAGAAATCTGTATGCAGGTCAAGAAGCAACAGTTAGAACTGGACATGGAACAACAGACTGGTTCAAATCAGCAAAGAAGTACATCAAGGCTGTGTATTGTCACCCTGCTTATTTAACTTATAGGCAGAGTACATCCCAAGAAGGCAACGGTACCCCACTCCACTACTCTTGCCTAGAGAATCCTATGGACAGAGAAGCCTGATGGGCTGCAGTCCATGGTGTCGCTAGGAGCTGGACACGACTGAGCAGACTTCACTTTCACTTTTCACTTTCATGCATTGGAGAAGGAAATGGCAACCCACTCCAGTGTTCTTTCCTGGAGAATCCCAGGGACGGGGGAGCCTGGTGGGCTGCTGTCTATGGGGTCACACAGAGTTGGATATGACTGAAGTGACTTAGCAGCAGCAGCAGCAGAGTACATCATGAGAAATGTGGGGCTGTATGAATAAAAAGCTGGAATCAAGATTGCCAGGAGAAATATCAATAACGTCAGATATACAATTGATACCACACTTACAACAGGAGGCAAAGAAGAACTGAAAAGCCTCTTGATGAAAGTGAAAGAGGAGAGGGAAAAAGTTGGCTTAAATGTCAACATTCAGAAAACTAAGATCATGGCATCCGGTCCCATCACTTCATGGCAAGTAGATGAGGAAACAATGGAAACAGTGACAGACTTTATTTTTGGGGGCTCCAAAATCAATGCAGATGGTGACTGCAGCCATGAAATTAAAAGACCCTTGCTCCTTGGAAGAAAGGTTATGACCAACCTAGACGGCATATTAAAAGGCAGAGACATTACTTTGCCAACAAAGGTCCATCTAGTCAAAGCTATGGTTTTTCCAGTAGTCATGTATGGATGTGAGAGTTGGACTATAAAGAAAGCTGAGCACTGAAGAATTGATGCTTTTGAACTGTGGTGTTGGAGAATACTCTTGAGAGTCCCTTGGCCTACAAAGAGATCCAACCAGTCCATCCTAAAGGAAATCAGTCCTGAATATTCATTGGAAGAACTAATGCTGAAGCTGAAACTCCAACACTTTGGCCACCTGATGTGAAGAGCTGACTCATTTGAAAAGACCCTGATTATGGGAAAAATTGAAGGTGGGAGGAGAAGGGGACGACAGAGGATGAGATGGTCGGATGGCATCACCAACTCAATGGACATAAGTTTGAGTAAACTCTGGGACTTGCTGATAGACAGGGGGGCCTGGCATGCTGCAGTCCATGGGGTTGCAAAGAGTTGGACACGACTGAGTGACTGAACTGAACTGAAGAACATACAGTATCTGCTAAACAGTAGGACTTCCAGCTCCCAATCCATTTTTCACTATTTTTTACATTTCTCCATGCCTCTGAAAACTGTGTTTTATATCCCCCAGGCTCCCTTGTCTGCTTGCTTCAGGTTCATATAGCATTTAATGTCCATTAATGCATTTAATGTTACAGGAGTATGCTTAATATTCAGTAATAATTGTAACAGTACTAGTCACAACTTATCCCATCTAGAATTCCCTCTGAGCCCCCATTGAGAAATATTAATCAGTAAATTAAATACAATTATAATTTAAAAAATAGATAATTCCATAGATCTTGACAAGTTGATTCTGGATGTATGTGGACGTTCAAGACCAACATGTGAGATATAAGTAACAAATTGTAGACGATCTGTTACTCACTCAAGGAAAGATGAGACCTGTGAAACAGTATAGAAAGCCTAGAAACAGATCTACACATACAAAAACACCTAATATAAATATTAGAACTGACAATGTATATCAGATCAGAAATGATGGGCTGTCAAATAAAAAGTGCTAGGACAATGGAAATGCGCACACACACACACACACACACACAAATTCCTACCTTACAACCATACAAAAATCAGTTCAAAGTGTATCAGATCATGTTAATGGAAGGAAGGAAGATCTAAAAAGAAACTTTAAAATGTATGCAGTATTTCCATGAAGGACTTGCAAGCATTACTGAAATACACAAAGAAAAAATAAATAGAAAAGTATAAGTGACATTTTATGGAAAGAATCAAATTTTAAATGTGTCAGTTCAGTTCAGTCACTCAGTCATGTCCAACTCTGCAACCCCATGGACTGCAGCACACCAGGCCTCCCTGTCCATCACAAACTCCTGGAGTTTACTCAAACTCATGTCCATTGAGTTGATGATGCCATCCAAGCATCTAAACTTTTGTGGAACCCTTCTCCTCCCACCTTCAATCTTTCCCTGCATCAGGGTCTTTTCCAATGAGTCAGCTCTTCACTTCAGGTGGCCAAAGTATTGGAGTTTCAGCTTCAACATCAGCCCTTTCAATGAATATTCAGGACCCATTTACTTTAGGATGGATTGGTTGAATCTCCTGGCAATCCAAGGGATTCTCAAGAGTCTTCTCCAACACCACAGTTCAAAAACATCAATTCTTCAGTGCTCAGCTTTCTTTATAGTCCAACTCTCACATCCATACATGACTACTGGAAAAACCATAGCTTTGACTAGATGGACCTTTGTTGGCAAAGTAATGTCTCTGCTTTTGAATATGCTGTCTACTTTGGTCATAACTTTTCTTCCAAGGTGTAAACGTCTTTTAATTTCATGGCTGTAGTCACCATCTGCAGTGATTTTGGAACCCCAAAAAATAAAGTCTGCCACTGTTTCCCCATCTATTTCCCATGAAGTGATGGGACTGGATGCATGATCTTAGTTTTCTGAATGTTGAGCATATCTGAGGTTATTGATATTTCTCCCTGCAATCTTGATTCCAGCTTGTGCTTCCTCCAGCCCAGGTTTCCCATAATGTAGTCGGCATTTAGGGTTTCCCTTGTGGCTCAACTGATAAAGAATTCGCCTGCAATGTGGGAGACCTGGGTTCTATCCTTGGGATGGGAAGATCCCCTGGAGAAGGGAATGGCTACCCACTCCAGTATTCTGGCCTGGAGAATTCCATGGACTCTATAGTCCATGGGGTCGCAAAGAGTCGGACACAACTGAGCGACCTTCACTTCACTTCACTCTGCATATAAGTCAAATAAGCAGGGTG
Source organism: Bos taurus (assembly GCF_002263795.3). Classification (NCBI taxonomy): domain Eukaryota; kingdom Metazoa; phylum Chordata; class Mammalia; order Artiodactyla; family Bovidae; genus Bos; species Bos taurus. The sequence goes on from NC_037343.1 coordinate 38,592,503, forward strand.
ACAATATACAGCCTGGACGTACTCCTTTTCCTATTTGGAACCAGTCTGTTGTTCCATGTCCAGCTCTAACTGTTGCTTCTTGACCTGCATACAGGTTTCTCAAGAGGCAGGTCAGGTGTCTGGTATTCCCATCTCTTTCAGAATTTTCCACAGTTTATTTTGGTCCACACAGTCAAAGGCTTTGTCATAGTAAATAAAGCAGAAATAGATGTTCTTCTGGAACTCTCTTGCTTTTTTGATGATCCAGCAGATGTTGGCAATTTGATCTCTGGTTCCTCTGCCTTTTCTCAAGCGAGCTTGAGCATCTGGAAGTTCACGGTTTATGTATTGTTGAAGCCTGGCTTGGAGAATTTTGAGCATTACTTTGCTAGTGTGTGAGATGAATGCAATTGTGCGGTAGTTTGAGCATTCTTTGGCATTGCCTTTCTTTGGGATTGGAATGAAAACTGATTTTTTCCAGTCCTGTGGCCACTGCTGAGTTTTCCCAATTTGCTGGCATATAGAGTGCAGCACTTTCACAGCATCATCTTTTAGGATTTCAAATAGCTCGACTGGAATTTCATCACCTCCACTAGTTTTGTTCATAGTGATGTTTCTGAAGGCCCACTTGACTTCACATTCCAGAATGTCTGGCTCTAGATGAGTGATCACACCATCATCATTATCTGGGTCATGAAAATCTTTTTTGTACAGTTCTTCTGTGTATTCTTGCCACCTCTTCTTAATATCTTCTACGAGAGTACTGGAGTGGGTTGCCATTGCCTTCTCCCTTCTTAATATCTTCTGCTTCTGTTAGATCCATACCATTTCTGTCCTTTAATTGTTTCCTAAATCAGTTTGTACAAGGAATGAGATGCCGATTAAAATACCACTGGGACTTTTTTCAAAACTGACATGCTAATTTTAAAATTGATGTAGAAAAGTTACCATGCAGGAATATCCAGGAAGTTCTAACCAAAAAAGAAAGCGGACTAGCCTTATCAGATATTACTATAGCTACAATGGGGCTTCCTGGTGGCTCAGTTAAGAATCCACCTGCAATGCAGGAGACCTGGGTTCGATCCTGGAGTCCGAAAGATCCCCTGGAAGAAGGTAGAATACTACTACTGCAGTGTTCTTGACTGGAGAATTCCATGGATAGAGGAGCCTGGTGGGCTATGGTGTCACAAAGAGTCAGGCATGACTAAGCAACTAACACAACAGTAATTATAATCATGTGGAATAAATAGGAAAATGGAATAAAATACAATCCAAAAATAACTGCTAAAACATACAATTTTTTAAAGTGAATCATTGTTTTTAAGTACTAGTGATGAAAATATGAAATATTCCTTAAATGGTTTGGGAACATCCGGTGAGCCATCTGGAATTTTTTTGATCACTTTATCCCTCTTTTAATTTTTACATTAGATAAATTCCAGATGGTCAAAGGCTCAGATACTAAAACTGAAACCATAATAATAAATAAAAGTAAACAAAATGTAGAAGAATTTGCTTTATAATCATGGGGTAGGTAAGATTATTCTAAGTAAAAGTAAAAGTCGTAAAGAAAAAATTGACACACTATTCAGAAGTAAACATTTCTGCAAGTAAAAACCACTGTAAACAAAATCAAAAGGCAAATTGTAATAAAACATGTTTATAACACATATCATATATAAAAGATGAATAAGTTCTTACTGGTAGCTCAGCTGGTAAGGAATCTGCGTGCAATGCAGGAGACCTTGGTTTGACCCTGGGTCAGGAAAATCCCCTGGAGAAGGGTAAGCTACCCATTCCAGTATTCTTGAGCTTCCCTGGTGACTCAGATGGTAAAGAATCTGCCTGAATTCGGAAGACCTGTGTTCGATCCCTGGTTTGAGAAGATCCCCTGAAGGAGGGCATAACACCCCACTCCTGTATTCTTGCCTGGAGAATCCCCATGGACAGAGGAGCCTGGCAGGCTACTGTCCATGGGGTCGCAAAGAGTTGGACACAGCTGAGCAACTAAACACGGCATAGCAAAGAATCTTTACAAATCCCTAAGAAAAGAAACAACCCACTAGAAAAATGGACAAAATACAGGAAAAAATTTATTTGGTTCATATACATAAAATTTTCACAGCTTCATTCAAAAAGTGATGCAAACTGAACTGATAAAGTGTTTCCATCCATCGAACTGACAAAGAACAAAACAACAAATTTCTGTCCAGGTTACAGGAAGTAGACAATCACATTACTGGTTAGTGTAAATAGCCACAATGTCTAAGAACAGTTTGGCAATATCCATCCAAATGTGAGATGCATATTCTTTTGACACAATAATCTCCCCCCAAAAGAATTTATCCTATGATATATTCACATATGAGAAGTGATATGTGTATATAGATATTCATTGCATCATTGGATTTATAATGCTATCATTCTTAGCATGTGGTTTTTATCCTTCTTTGTCTTTTCTGATTAACTTCAGCATTTTAGCAGTATTGTGTGTGTGTTAGTCGCTCAGTCATGTCTGACTCTTTGTGACCCCATGGACTGTAGCCCACCAGGCTCCTCTGTCCAAGGGATTTTCCAGGCAAGAATACTGGAGTGAGTTGCTATTTCCTTCTCCAGAGGATATTCCCAACCCAGGAATCGAATCCGGGTCTCCTGCATTGCAGACAGACAATATTAGCAGTATTACACCAAGAAATAAGCAAAAACATAAAGGGTAAAAGGTGTCGCTGGGTTAACCTAATTATGGCTTAAACAAGATAGTAGCTGCTTTCTTTCCCATTTACCAATCCTAGTGTAAGTAGACTAGTGCCAGTTCTTTTGTTGCTCTTGTATTCTCATCATACAGTTTCCTACATCAGATCTAAGATGTTTGCTCTAGCTCCTGCCATCACTTCTATGTAACAGTCAACTGGGAAGGGAAATATATCAAGAGGACACAGCCATCTCTGTAAAGAGTGAATATAACCTACTAAATGATCATTTGCCCAGAACATAGACATGTCACCATACCTAGCTGCAGAGAACTCTTGAAAGTCTAGTCATCTGCTGAACAACCATGTGTCCAGCTAAAACTCACTTTAGTTTTAGTAAGAGAACTAAAGATAAAGAAGTAATTTGACAATAGGGAAAATTAGTATTCTCTGGCATAGGAAATTTTCATTCATTTATTTGTAACCTCAATCTAATTCTAAAAGGAATTACACTGGATTACAAAATTAAGCAAAAGTATGCCAGTTAAGGATACCTCCACAACACAGGGCTTTGTCTTTAAGCATCAGTGTTAAATTCTCAAGCCCATGTTCCACATGTCAATGAGAATATCCCGAGTTTTATTATCTGTAAATCATATTATCAAAATAATGTATTGCTGTGATTTTTGTGATCCCTATTTTAACTGAGGTAGGGGCAATGTGAAATATTGGTGAGAATATATAAGCTTCCATTGAAATCTCAGAATGAATACCCACTAGCCATGTGAACTTCACCAAATTTCTTTATCCCTATGAATTTTTTTCAGGCTTCCCTGGGGGCTCAATGGTAAAGAATCTGCCTGCCAATGCAGGAGATGCAGGTTTGATCCCTGGGTTGGGAAGATGCCCTGGAGAAGGAATTGGCAACCCACTCCAGTCTTCTTGCCTGGAGAATTCCATGGACAGAGGAGCCTGGTGGGGCTACAGTCCATGAGGTCACAAAAGAGTCAGACATGACTTAGTGGCTAAACAATAATAACATGAATTTTTATGATGTGTAAAAGGAAGATAATAAGAATATCAATAAAAATATTTTTTAAGTCTATCTGAAAACATTTAAGAGCTTTTATAAGGCAGTGAAGAGTAGAAAAACTAAAAGAAGTAGGCCTGATATTTGGGGGTTATTTTCCTTTATGGATTTTCCAATTCTATATTCAAAAAGGGTAGTGGGAGGCTGATAAACTATGAAGAAATTTTAGCTGTTTCACTGAACTGGTGGAACAAAACTTAGAGTGGATTGACAATGAGGAGGGATCCTGGTAAAAACACCCAAGTTTTCCACTCGATCCCTGATGTCTCTACCCTAGGAGTAAGAGTAAACTAAAAATATACCAACCCTTATAATTATCGAATCTTTGAATATCTAACTCCATGGTCTAATTAAGGAGATATACTTCTAGCCCTACTGCCTGCCAAAAAAGCAAAAACAAATCCTCTCTGGGAGAAGATAAAATGCTCAGAGACTAACAGTATCAACACAAATCTGTATACACTATAACTGATATTTAATTTAAAAAATCATTTAGATTTTTTTTAATTACAAGGAAGAACAGTAGAAACAGAATCTAGTACATGCGGTTATTCAACTTTATCAGATATGAACTTTAAAATAAATATGATTAGTATGTTCAAAAGATTACACAATGAGATAGAATGCAGATCTCAATGAATGAAGTTAGCAGCAGATTAGAAAGAACTGAAATGAGATTAAGAGAATTAGAAATGTCAGAATAAACCAACACAACATTGTACTTATCCTTCAATTTAAAATAAATAAATTTAGGAAGAGAAAAAATAGAAATGTCAGAATAAAATATTCAGCCTCAAGATCAAAACTTGAAAAGATAAAAATGGAAAATATGAAAAAAGCATAAGAACATGAGATATGGTTAAAAGGCCTAATATACACTTTCATAAGGATAGTGGAAAAAAAATAAGACTAAATATTTAGAGAGATAATGACCAAGAATTTTTCAAAACTAAAATAAGGTAAAAACAAGAAATAAAATGGGTAAGTTTGGAAAAAAAGAAAATAATACTTCCAAAATTTGCAGATAAATAATTGAGTATTTAGAACATTGGAAAGAATTCATAAAAACTATAGGAATTAAATTTAGCAAGTTTTCTATATATAATACCAATATACAGAAATCAACTGAGTTTCTACACACTTAACAATAAATACTAGAAAATTAATCTTTTAATGCCTAATACATTACACCAAAATTTATCAAATATCCCAAAATAAAACTAAGGAAAGAGGTACAATTCTGAATCATAAACATACATACACACACACAGAAAACAAAACAAAACTAGAAAATTCTGACAAGTTTTTTATTGTAACATGGTCAGCTCTCCTCAACTTGATCGGTATATTTGACACAACTCCAAAAAAAATTTCACCAGGAGTTTTGGGTGTGTATGTATATGAAATATGAGAAGTTGATTCTAATTTTTACATGAAAATTTAAGGGTTTGAGAATAGCCAAGAAAATTTGAAAAAAACCCACAAAGTTGAAGAATTTATACTATCAGATATCAAGACCCATCATATATTAAGGTAATATAGAAATGGCACAATGATAGAATGGAGTTAAGACACTGACCCTCACATAATTTTTGATATAAATGATCCTACAAAGCAATAAGGAGAGGACTTTTTTTTCTCTCTTAATAGTGCTAGATTAATTACATAGGTAATTAATCAACCCCTATTTTATGCCATATAATTGCAGTTGAATTTGAAATACATAAATGCGAAAGGGTAAAACAATAAAGTTTCCAAAAGTAAATATGGGAGAATATCTTTATGACCTTGAGACAGCAAAAATTTCCTATCAGGAGCCCAAAATTCACTAATTGTAAATTGGACTGCAATAAAATTAGAGGACTTCTCTGGTGGACCAGCAGTTAAGAATCCCACCTGCCAGTGCAAGGGTCACAGGTTTGATCCTGGTCTGGAAAGATACCACATGCCTCAGGACAACTAAGCCAGTGTGCCACAGCTGTGGACCCTGTGCTCTAGAGCTTGTGATCCAAACAAGAGAAGCCACCACGAGTTGCCCCCACTAGCCATAACTAGAGAAAAACCCCTGCACAGCAGCAAAGATCCAGCACAGCCAAAAAATAAATAATTCTGCTTATCAAAAAGAAAAGTACAAATGGAAAAGTTTTGCCCTGGGGTAGGAGAAAATGTTTGTAATAGGTGTAATATTTTTAAAAGACTAGTAATCAGAATTTAAAATGCCCCAAAATAAATAATTTTAAAACAACTCAATAGAAAAACAGGCAAGAGACATACAGAACAGATGCTTTGCAAAAGAAATATACAACTGTATATCCAATATACCAAATTATATATCTAATTATATATTCAACATATATAAAATTATATATCCAATTTGTATATCCAATATAATAATACCACCAAATCCATGAGATTGACTGAAAGATTGACTAACAATTATCAAGTGTTAGAAAGGATGGAGAGCAGTAGAAATGTTCGTACAATGCTGGTGGGAGTGAAAATTGGAACAATCACCTTGGCAACTCTTCTGCAGTAATGATTAAAGGTGACCATAAGCATATTTATTAGCTAGTAAGTCCACTCCTAGCTATACACCAAACAGTAATGCATATAAATCTACACCAAAGTTCATGTACAAGAATGCCCACAATAACATCACTATTCATAATAGCCTCAAATTAAAAACAACACACTGTCCATCATAAGCACAATGGCTAAAAAGTGATGCATTAATAAGATGGCATATCATACAAAAAGCATTCAGAAAACTCTTTCTGTGAAGAACCAGATAGGAAATATTTCAGGCTTTGAATACCAGGCTCTGTGGCAACCACTCAACTCTGCTGTTTGTAGGGTGAGAAAAGCTGGAGATGATCCATAAGCAAATAAGCTAATAAGCATGGCTCTGTTTCGAGAGAACACTGCTAACCTCTGTCATGAAGCAATGGAAATGAATGAACTATTGCTATGTTTAAAAACAGGATGAATCTCACAATGTAGTGTTGAGCAAAAGAATGTATTCTGAAAGGTGAAGGAGGAAATTGGGAAGGGCATAAAGGAGGCTCCTAGGATAATGGTAATATTCTATTTAAAGGCCTAAGTGGTAGCTAGAAGTATTCACTCTGGTCATATATTAAGGTGTACAAATGTGATTTGTGCACATTTATATACACACATATATCTCAATAAAGATTTATTAATTATTTTAAATCACTAATTATTCAAGAATAATCTAGAGATGTTTTGCTTTGAAGAAAGCACTGAAGGTAGATACTATCAGATAATGTATTTTCATAATGTATTTTGGGGTAACTTTAATTTTAATTTGTGCATAGGGTACTTGGCAAAATTGGGTGGCCATTTACTGCTCAGAGATGAAATTGATGTCATGCTTGAGGGTAAGTGTTGAAATTATAATGAAATCTTTATATATAGGTCTAAATAACTTCCCTATTTGTGATTCCATTTATATCTGAGCTCTATAGTGATGCCAGGGATGGGAAAGTGCTATAGAGGTAGTTAGGTGGTTAAGGGGAAATCAGTAGAAGGACTGGGATAAGGGGCATATTTTTTTACTTTTTATTCTTTCCCTCTATCTTTCTCTGCTTCAATCTCTCCATCTACCCCTCTCATTATCTAAGACCTAGCTATCATCCTAGAATCCTTAGGAACTACAGAGAGTTAAGAATTCAATCACTCATTAATCCATTCAACAAATATTTATCTGGCATCTACAATATGACAGCACTATTCTAAGAGCAGGACATACAGCAGCAGACAAAGCAAAGTCCCTTCCCTTAGAGAATTTACATTTTAGGAGATAGCAATATGTACTTGCATCAGAAGAGCTTCTCTGATAGCTCAGTTGGTAAAGAATCCACCTGCAATACAAGAGACCCTGGTTTGATCCCTGGTTTGGGAAGACCCCCTGGAGAAGGGAAAGGCTAACTGTATAGTCCATGGGGTCACAGAGTCAGACATGACTGAGTGACTTGGGCTTCCCTGATAGCTCATTTGGTAAAGAATCCGCCTGCAATGCAGGAGACCCCAGTTCTATTCCTGGGTCGGAAAGATCCACTGGAGAAGGGATAGGCTACCCACTCCAGTATTCTTGGGCTTCCCTGGAAGTTCAGATGGTAAAGAATCCACCTGCAATGTGGGAGACCTGGATTCAATCTGGGTTTTGAAGATCCCCTGGAGAAGGGAAAGGCTACCCACTCCAGTATTCTGGCCTGGAGAATTCCATGGACAAAGGAGCCTGGCAGGTGACAGTTCATGGGTTGCAAAGAGTTGGACAGGACGGAGAGACTATCACTCATATGTTGTAATTTGTGTTACATTTGTGTTATGGATTATAGGGTTGCAAAGACTCGGATACGACTGAGTGATTTTCACTTTCACTTTTCAATACTTATTCTATCAAAATGTTTGGATCTCTCTCGGCCTCTGCATATTTCCCCTTCAGGATCAGAATATCAAACAGGTTGCAGCAGAAAACAAGGTGGCTGCCTTCCTTCCTTCTTTTGGTAGCAGACTTTATATTGAAGAGACATTTTAGATTAGTAGAAACTAGATATTTCCTGTATACCTCCTGCCCCCACACATGCACAGCCTCCTCCTGTTACCAACATCTCCCAGCAGAGTAGTATATTTGTTACAATTGATGAACCTACACTGACACATCATTTTCTTCCTTTTTCATTTTTTCATTCACTCATATTTATTGACTGCCTGCTGCCTGGAGAATCCCAGGGACGGGGAAGCCTGGTGGGCTGCCGTCTACGGGGTTGCACAGAGTCGGACACGACTGAAGCGACTTAGCAGCAGCAGCAGCTAAATGCAAAGCACTCTCTCCATGTTGCTCAGATATTTTTGTTTGCTCTCTTCCTCCTCCTCCTGCTCCTTCTCCTTTTTCTCTCATTTCTACATCTATCTGTTTTTTCCTTCTCTATTTCTTTTTATTAAGAAAGAAAATAATAACTTCCCACAAGCTCAGCATCTGGATATAATGATATTTGCATTTTTGTATATATTTAATTGCAGGTATTTTTAAAAAATATAAACTATTGTGTATTTATTTTTTAAACTATCATAACTGTTTTATAATTTTTTCACTTACTCATGTCATAAACATCTTTTCATGCTAAGAAACATGAGTCTACATCATCATGTTAACATGTATGTTCTACTTGGCTTTATGATATTCCATTAATAACTTTAAGCCCTTTCCTGCTGATGAACATTTAGACTGATTCTACTTTTTTCATTATTCTGAGCAATATTGAGCCTATTCATGAATATATGTTTATGCTGTCTAGCAGAATGCTCAACACATAATATGCCCTCAGCACGTAATGAGGTCCAGTGAGGACAGAAGACAAAAACTTCCTGGATGCTATTTGTCTAAGTGACAAACATTAGGGCAGCGGGGCTCCTGTGAAAGGTGGTGAGACTGTTTTGAGTCTGAGATCTTCTCAGACTATGAAAGCAATGCTTTGAATTAATGGCCTGTCTACTGTTACAGCTATTGACCGAGTGATTAGGGATGAAGATCCTGTGATCAGAGAGCTGGCAGAAAAAACAAACAAAATTTTTATGGAAATAGCATATAAATTGACCACTTCAAATATTAAACAAAGCTTCCAAAGACTGTTTAACTTCATCTACTTAAAAAAACTGAAGCTTCTTTATAATTATAACCCGCCCAAGGACCTGACAGGCAGTCCTATGGGGATTAAAGAAATCAGGAGTGATAAAGAAGCCACCACAAAAGATAATTATGAAGATGTATTGGTAAAGAATGAAGGTGCATCGGTAAAGAATGCAAGGTTCCCCAGTGCCTTGGAGCACTCCTCGTAAGAGAAGTGATTTCCTATCTCCCTTGATAACTGGAGTCCTTTTTAGATGCTTTTGTGAAGGATGCAAGAAACTTTTATAGTCTCTTCTTGATCCTCTAACTCAAATGTAGAAATGTCCAGCCTCTCTCTGTCTGACAGTGATTAAAAAGCCTTACTTCATCAAAACCACTAATAAAACTGAAAAAACATATAAGCAAAGTGTTTGATGAGAAACTCTTGGAGCTTGATGTGGTCAATACTTACCTACTGAACATCTTCTAAGTGCCAGACACTGTGCGGGGGTATTTGGATGATGTCAACAAGGTTCCATCCTCAGGAAGACACATGGTATTGTTATTTCCATCCTGCAGTGAATGCTGCCTGTTGTTGTTCAGTTCCTAAGTCAAGTTCGACTCTGTGACCCCATAGACTATAGCATGCCAGACTCCTCTGTATTTCACTATCTCCCAGAGTTTGTTCAAATTCATGTCCATTGAGTCAGTGATACTATCTAACCATCTCATCTTCCGCTGCCCCCTTTTCCTTTTGCCTTCAATCCTTCCCAGCATCAGGTCTTTTCCAATGCGTCAGCTCTTCCCATCAGGTGGCCAAAGTATTGGAGCTTAAGCATCAGTCCTTCCAATGAATATTCAATGTTGATTTCCTTCAGAATTGATTGGTTTGATCTCCTTGTGCAGTATTTACAAAGGAAGAAATAGCATTGCAGGGGAAGAAGATTGAGAGCAGACAAACTATTCCAGATAGAGATATTGAGGCAAGAAGAGTGTTGGGGGAAGCTGGAGACTTTGTTGTGGATACAGATGGTTAAGGAGAGAAGAATAAGGAGAGTTGAAACCTGAGGGGAAGAGTGTGCTCTGCTAATGGCTTTAAACTTTTTGAAATGCAAACTGCATAATCAACATAATTAGTGGTCCCCATTGCCATCAGGATCCTGTTTAACACTTTATTCTGGTTTATAAGAAGGTTGATATATAGATGTTGATCTGCAGTGATCTTGCCTGACTTAAGACTTCGGGTTCATCTTTCACTCATCTCACCTTACCTTCCTCCCACCTGTGTCACATCCTAATATAAACCATCCCAGCGACAGGGACATCTACTTATAGTTAGAGGAAAGCCCCTTTTCCTCCATCACTTCCAGTGCTGTGGGCTTTGGGATGGGTCAACTTGCAGTTCACACACATTTTCATCTCTCTGCCAGCTCACCTCGCTGGTGTGGGGCAGCAGCCACTCTACTTTCCCTTGGGTCTTCCTCCAGCTTCTGTCACTTCTGGGCCAAGTGGGTTGAGTAATGTTTACAAAAGACACCAACTTCTCCTGCAGGACAACTACATCATCAACATCCTCAGTGTCGGAGGCAGCAAGAGACTGACACAGTCCCCAGCTTGTGGGTTCTACCTTATCCCTGCTCTCTACTTTACACCCACCTTCCCTTCCCAGTTGCCTGTCCTGCAGACTTCAAGCTCCAACATCAGATGTGAACACAACAACCTTGCAGAGATTTCTTCACCTGCTTCCACAGCTTCTTACAGTCAAACCTCTGGTTCTGCCTCTCTGATTGAACCCTGACTGATATATCTGAGATGCATTTCCAATCCTCTTTGATCAGATAGTTGGATGTTGTTCCTATGTTTTGCCTTAATGCTCTGAATACCTATTATTAAATTCATCACACTGTAGTGAAATTACTAATGTCTTTCTCTCTCTGCCCCACAAAACTGAAATTTCCTAAAAGGAAATGTTATACGTGGTTAAGTATTCTGGAACTCATAGTCTGGCACCTAATATATGCTCAATGAATACTTGCCAAATGAATAAAATGCTAAAGTGACATATTGCTCTCATGCTTCAATAAAAATTTTCAGATAATTATGAGTGCTACTTCATATTAGAAATGATGACAGAATAGATGATTTCAATTTACCTTTTAACCCATATTATTTCATATCATCCAGATGTCCCAGACCTAACTTTTCCAAATCACAACAAATTTTCTTTCCCACCTTCTAAGCCAGCAGGATACCTACTGTGGTAGGCTGAACAATAACCTCTTTAAAGATAACCAATTCCTAATCCCCAGAATCTACGAGTATGATATTTTACATAGCAAAAGAAAATTTATAGACATGATTAAATGACATGATCTTGAGATGGGGAAATGATTTCTGGATTATCTGGACTGGCCCCATGTAATTGCAAGGCTCTTTATAAGACGAAGATGGAAGTTAGGAAAGATTTTTGAAGATGCAGTGATGCCAGCTTTGAAGAGGAAGATAGGAGCCATGAGGCAAGGAATTCAAGGAATACAACTCTAAAAGCTGAAAAGGGCAAGGAAATGGATCCTCCCCTAGTGCCTCCAGAGTGAGCACAATACTGCCAGCAACTTTGTTTCAGCCCAGTGAAACCCATTTTGGGCATCTGAGTCCCAAAACTATAAGAAAATAAACTGGTACTGTTTTAAGGCACTAATGTGTGGTAATTTGCTAAAGCAGCAGTAGGAAGCTAATATACCTACCTGCTGCTGCTGCTGCTAAGTCACTTCAGTAGTGTCCAACTCTGTGCGACCCCATAGACGGCAGCCCACCAGGCTCCCCCGTCCCTGGGATTCTCCAGGCAAGAACACTGGAGTGGGTTGCCATTTCCTTCTCCAATGCATGAAAGTGAAAAGTGAAAGTGAAGTCACTCAGTCGTGTCTGACTCTTAGCAACCCCGTGGACTGCAGCCTACCAGGCTCCTCTGTCCATGGGATTTTCCAAGCAAGAGTACTGGAGTGGGGTCCCATTGCCTTCTCCATATACCTACCTAGATTTCTACAAAACAAAGCAAGCCAAACCAGTTCATAACCATTCAACCTCGGCCACCCTCAACTCTTCCCTACAAAAATAGACATAACAACAGTGGGCCTTATACAAATGTTGAAAGTGAAAGTGAAGTCGCTTAGTCGTGTCCAACTCTTTGCGACCCCATGGACCGTAGCCCACCAGGCTCCTCCATCCATGGAATTTCCCAGGCAAGAATACTGGAATGGATTGCCATTTCCTTCTCCAGGGGATCTTCCTGACCCAGAGATCGAACTCAGGTCTCCTGTATTGCAGGCAGATGCTTTTTTTTTTTTTTTTTTTACCATATGAGCCACCAGGGAAGCCCTGTTTATACAAATGTTGAGGGTTTTGTAAAAGGTCAGATAATCTGTGATATTTATATGTTCTTTAAAGTCCTGTAGATTGGTGACCAGGGATTTCTTTCTTGCTTTCAGCTACAACAGTAATGTCCTCCATCATTTCCTGGTCCTTTCTGCTGTTTCTCCTGTTCTAATTTTTCTCATTTTAATTCCAGTGTGTCTTGATATGTCACTCTTTGGGTTAACTCTATATGGGACTCTCTGCAACCTCCTGGGATTTAGATGTATGCTTCTTTTCCCAGAGTGGGGAAGTTTTCCGCTTTTATGTCTGTGACCATCACAGCATCAGTTATCTTTTCTTTCAAAGAATAGAAAGAAAGTATAACTTCTGAATACAGAGTTGAGTGGTGGCGGAGTGCACTCAGATAACTGAGTCAGCTAATTACCCAACATGGGCACATGGCTACTCAAGGGGCAATCAATCCCCTTTGGTCTCTAAGTGGCCAAAGTTCTCACCAATAGAAGGTGAGCAGAAGCAAAGTGTATGACTTTAGCCTACTCACTTCCTTTAGCCACCAGCTTCCCTGGTGTCTCGGAGGTTAAAGCGTCTGCCTGCAATATGGGAGACCTGGGTTCGATCCCTAGGTCTGGAGAAGGAAATCGCAACCCACTCCAGTATTCTTGCCTGGAGAATCCCATGGACGGAGGAACCTGGTGGGCTACAGTCCAAGGGGTCACAAAGAGCCGGACATAACTTCACTTTCACTTTCAATCATTTCCTTAAAGAGGAAATCTGTTCTATCCCTTCCTGATAGTTGAATGTGGATATGGAACTCAGCTTCAGACTTGCAGACAATTAATAATATGCCCCTTGGAATATGGCTAAGCCCCTATCAGCCTGGATATCTGGAAAGCTTCTCAGAGCAAGTTCTACCCAAGATGCATTTTTACATTAAAAGAGAAATAAACAACTCCAGGGAGTTGGTGAAGGACAAGGAGGCCTGGCTTGCTGCAATTCATGGGATCACAAAGAGTCGGACTACACTGAGTGACTGAACTGAACTGAAACAACTACCTATTTTAGTCTTTGTATTTACAGATCTCTTTATTACAGTGATTTGCTCTTGACTCTAATTAATACAGCCTTTCTCAAACCCCCAGCTCCCTAAAGCTTGAAACTACACCTTTAAATCTTTATCCTTTGCCATAAAAACAACTCTGTTAAGATACAAACCCTGTATCTCAAAGAAGCATTAGCATAATGAGGTAGCATTGACTTGTGTCTACAAATAAATGAGTCTAAAGGATCCTTTCTGGAGGGGAATGAAGAACATAACACAACTGTTCCATTCCACCAAAACATACCCCTTCCCTGAGGAAGACAAAGGTCATATCCAGTTACTGCTCTCAGCATCAGTTCTGTGACCTGAGTCACACGACACCACTAATGCTCCTAACACTCTCTTTCAATGAGACTCTGCTGATTTCTCTTCAAGGAAACCTCCCTTCCCTCACCACCTCACTATGACATAGACAGAAAATCTAGTGGAACTAAAAATCTATGGTTTGAAAAGAGAATGGTAGGGAATATTCTATTTGGAGGTCCTTTGTCAGAGGCCATAGGAACCAGAATTCTATAATAATACATTGATTCCAACTGAATCACCACTTAGAATTAGATTCATAAGCCTGTCCCACAGTCTTAGAGAATTTAATTCCTGAAATTTGGGTGTCCTATTTCTTTATAGCTTGATTTGTTAATGCCTTTCTCTCTTCCTTTTATTCTCCATTTTTTACAACCAACAAATAATAAATATATAAATATTTCCCAAATAAATTTTATTCCAAAGATAAAATTTCTCTTCACAAACTCTCAGATGCAGAAGAAAGTATTCCATTCAGTTCAGTTCAGTCATTCAGCCATGTCGGACTCTTTGTGACCCCATGAATCAAAGCATGACAGGCCTCCAAGGCCATCACCAACTCCCAGAGTTCATTCAAACTCATGTCCATCAAGTCAGTGATGCCATCCAGCCATCTCATCCTCTGTCATCCCCTTCTCCTCCTACCCCTAATCCCTCCCAGCATCAGGGTCTTTTCCAATGAGTCAAGTCTTCACATGAGGTGGCCAAAGTATTGGAGTTTCAGCTTCAAAATGAGTCTGTCCAAAGAACACCCAGGACTGATCTCCTTTAGGATGGACTGGTTGGACCTCCTTGCAGTCCAACGGACTTTCAAGAGTCTTCTCCAACACCACAATTCAAAAGCATCAATTCTTCAGTGTTCAGCTTTCTTCACAGTCCAACTCTCACATCCATACATGACCACTGGAAAAACCATAGCCTTGACTAGATGGACCTTTGTTGGCAAAGTAATGTCTCTGCTTTTGAATATGCTATCTAGGTTGGTCATAACTTTCCTTCCAAGGAGTAAGAGTCTTTTAATTTCATGGCTGCAGTCACCATCTGCAGTGATTTTGGAGCCCCCCAAAATAAAGTCTGACACTGTTTCCACTGTTTCCCCAATTATTTCTCATGAAGTGATGGGACAGATGCCATGATATTAGTTTTCAGAATGTTGAGCTGTTAGCCAACTTTTGCACTCTCCACTTTCATTTTCATCAAGAGGCTTTTTAGTTCTTCACTTTCTGCCATAAGGGTGATATCATCTGAGGTTATTGACATTTCTCCTGGCAATCTTGATTCCAGCTTGTGCTTCTTCCAGCCCAGTGTTTCTTATGATGTACTCTGCATATAAGTTAAAAAAGCATGGTGACAATATACAGCCTTGATGTACTCCTTTTCCTATTTGGAACCAGTCTGTTGTTCCATGTCCAGTTCTGTTTCTTCCTGACCTGCATATAGGTTTCTAAATAGGCAGGTCAGATGATCTGGTATTCCCATCTCTTTCAGAATTTTCCACAGTTTGTTGTGATCCACACAGTCAAAGGCATCAGTTGGCATAGTCAATAGGCAGAAATATATGTTTTTCTGGAACTCTCTTGCTTTTTCGATGATCCAGCGGATGCTGGCAATTTGATCTCTGGTTCCTCTGCCTTTTCTAAAACCAGCTTGAACATCTGAAACTTCATGGTTCATGTATTGCTGAAGCCTGGCTTGGAGAATTTTGAGCATTACTTTACTAGCGTGTGAGATGAATGCAATTGTGCGGTAGTTTGAGCATTCTTTGGCATTGCCTTTCTTTGGGATTAGAATGAAAAGTGACCTTTTCCAGTCCTGTGGCCACTGCTGAGTTTTCCAAATTTGCTGGCATATTGAGTGCAGCACTTTTACAGCATCATCTTTCAGGATTTGGAATAGCTCAACAGGAATTCTATCACCTCCACTAGCTTTGTTCGCAGTGATGCTTTCTAAGGCCCACTTGACTTCACATTCCAAGATGTCTGGCTCTAGGTCAGTGATCACACCACGGTGATTATCTAGGTCATGAAGCTCTTTTTTACAGTTCTTCTGAGTATTCTTGCCACCACTTCTTAATATATCCTGCTTCTGTTAGGGCCATACCATTTCTGTCCTTTATCGAGCCCATTTTTCATGAATTTTTCCCTTGATATCTCTAATTTTCTTGAAGAGATCTCTAGTCTTTCCCATTCTGTTGTTTTCCTCTATTTCTTTGCACTGATCACTGAGGGAGGCTTTCTTATCTCTCCTTGCTATTCTTTGGAACTGTGCATTCAGATGCGTATATCTCTTATTTTCTCCTTTGCTTTTGGCTTCTCTTCTTTTCACAATATTTGTAAGCCCTCCTAAGACAGCCGTTTTGCTTTTTTGCATTTCTTTTCCATGGGGATGGTCTTGATCCCTGTCTCCTGTACAGTGTCACATACCTCCATCCATAGTTTATCAAGCAGTCTATCCATCAGATCTAGTCCCTTAAATCTACTTCTCCCTTCCACTGTATAATCTTTAGGGGTTTGATTTAGGTCATACCTGAATGGTCTAGTGGTTCCCCCTATTTTCTTCAATTTAAGTCTGAATTTGGCAATAAGGAGTTCATGATCTGAGCCACAGTCAGCTCCTGGTCTTGTTTTTGCTGACTGGATAGAGCTTCTCCATCTTTGGCTGCAAAGAATATAATCAATCTGATTTCGGTGTTGACCATCTGGTGATGTCCATGTGTAGAGTCTTCTCTTGTGTTGTTGGAAGAGGGTGTTTGCTATGACCAGTGCGTTCTCTTGGCAAAACTCTATTAGCCTTTGCCCTACTTCATTCCATATTCCAAGGCCAAATTTCCCTGTTACTCCAGGTGTTTCTTGACTTCCTACTTTTGCATTCCAGTCCCCTATAATGAAAAGGACCTCTTTTTTGGGTGTTAGTTCTAAAAGGTCTTGTAGGTCTTCATAGAACCGTTCAACTTCAGCTTCTTCAGCGTTACTAGTTGGGGCATAGACTTGGATTACTGTGATATTGAATGGTTTGCCTTGGAAACAAACAGAGATCATTCTGTCGTTTTTGAGATGCATCCAAGTACTGCATTTTGGACTCTATTGTTGACCATGATGGCTACTCCATTTCTTCTCAGGGATTCCTGCCCACAGTAGTAGATATAATGGTCATCAGAGTTAAATTCACACATTCTAGTCCATCTTAGTTCACTAATTCCTAGAATGTCGATGTTCACTCTTGTCATCTCCTGTTTGACCACTTCCAGTTTGCCTTGATTCATAGACCTGACATTCCAGGTTCCTATGCAATATTGCTCTTTACAGCATTGGACCTTGCTTCTGTCACCAGTCCCATCAACAACTAGGTGTTGATTTTGCTTTGGCTCCATCCCTTCATTCCTTCTGGAGTTATTTTTCCACTGATCTCCAGTAGCCTATTGGGCACCTATCGACTCAGGGAGTTCATCTTTCAGTATCCTATCTTTTTGCCCTTTCATACTGTTCATGGGGTTCTCAAAGCAAGAACACTGAAGTGGTTTTTCGTCCCCTTCTCCAGTGGACCACATTCTGTCAGACCTCTCCTCCATGACCCGTCCATCTTGGATGGCCCCACATGGCATGGCTTAATTTCACTGAGTTAGACAAGGGCTGTGGTCTGTGTGATTAGATCGGCTAGTTGTCTGTGATTGTGGCTTCAGTCTATCTGCCCTCTGATGCCCTCTCTCGGCGCCTACCATCTTACTTGGGTTTCTCTTATCTTGGACCTGGGTATCTCTTGACGGCTGCTCCAGCAAAGTGCAGCTGCTGCTCCTTTCATTGGACGTGGGGTAGCTCCTCTTGGCCACTGCCCTTGAACTTCTAAGAGTTGTGCTAAACTAAGTGTTGGAAGTCTATTGAATAGCTAAGTCATATCCAAATAAAATTAGAATTTGAAGCATTTACTACCAAACACTGATTACCTCTTACAGAGAAACTAAAGAGATTTGGGATTAAAAATAAATGATATTTGGTGCCATCCTAAAATGTTCTAAAAAAACAAAGATTTTAGAAATTATCACTGATATTTATGCTCTCCAATCTATAAAATGCTAATATAAAAGTCAGTTCTTGGTTCCTTAAGGGAAGTAGGAAGTGTGTTTTTGGTTTTAAAAAAAAAAAAAAAGGTATGAGGAATGAAATTGCATTTTATGAAGGGAAAAGGAGGTAAGCCTGACTTACAGGTAGCTTTTTAGGATGGAAGAAAACAATAATGAATACAGAAAGCGATAAGGTTTGTGAAAAGTGAACCATGAGGAAAGAGTTTTCTATCTGGTTAGGACTAAGTTTAAAATAAAGTTAATTAAGTTTATCTTTTAAATAAGCTGGTGCAACACTTGAATTTAGCTTTTCTTTCTGTTAAGAGGACACCTTTTATTCAGATACTGAACTGCCTTTGATAATAGATTTGTTTCTTTATCTATTAAATGATCTGTTCTGAAATCCCTTAATGTTACTGTGGCTAAGTGAATAGCATTGTTTCACAATGGCCTATAATCCTATCTGACTGAGTGTTCTAAAACTTTTTGATGTTTGTTGACAAAGCTTCCTAAATCATCCTAATGAAGATTTCTAGCTAACTTTGGGATGCTTCAGAGGGCCCCTGGAACACCCCAAAGAGAGATATTACACTAATTAGGTTCATTTTGTATACAGAATTACATGGGATGTATTGTCAAGTGAGTAACAAGTCTCAGGTTATATTGCATGGTAAATGTTACTAATATAGATATCCTAGAAACTGTATGGAGTTCCTAAAATTTTGATATGCTTGGGTAAAATGTTATCAGGCATAATTCTAGCTACTATCTCAAAATATTGTCATAGCACTAACCAAGTTTTGCAAAAATGCTTCCACTTCAAGATGTATAAACAGGACTTTTGGATAAATATCAGTTTCTGAACTGGGTAAAGATTCTTTTTTTTTAAATTTATTTTAATTGGAGGCTAATTACTTTACAATATTGTGGTGGTTTTTGCCATACATTCACATGAATCAGCAATGGGTGTACATGTGTTCCCTCCCTCCCCATCCCATCCCTTAGGGTCATCCCAGTGCACCAGCCCTGAGCACCCTGTCTCATACATCGAACCTGGACTGGCGATCTATTTCACTTATGATAATATGGATGTTTCAATGCTATTCTCGCAAAACATCCCACCCTCGCCTTCTCCCACAAAATCCAAAAGTCTGTGTTTTACATCTGTGTCTCTTTTGCTGTCTCACATATAGGGTCATCGTTACCATCTTTCTAAATTCCATATATATGCGTTAATATACTGTATTGGTGTTTTTCTTCCTAACTTACTTCGCTCTGTATGATAGGCTCCAGTTTCATCCACCTCGTTAGAAATGATTCACATGTATTCTTTTTAATAGCTGAGTAATATTCCACTGCATATATGTAAACAGCTTTTTTAAAAAGACACTTACTCCTTGGAAGGAAAGTTATGACCAACCTAGATAGCATATTGAAAAGCAGAGACATTACTTTGCCAACAAAGGTCTGTCTAGCCAAGGCTATGTTTTTTCCAGTGGTCATGTATGAATGTGAGAGTTGGACTGTGAAGAAAGCTGAACACTGAAGAATTGATTCTTTTGAACTGTGGTGTTGGAGAAGACTCTTGAGAGTCCCTGGACTGCAAGGAGATCCAACCAGTTCATCCTAAAGGAGATCAGTCCTGGGATTTCTTTGGAAGGACTGATGCTAAAGCTGAAACTCTAATACTTTGGCCACCTCATGCGAAGAATTGACTCATTGGAAAAGACTCTGATGCTGGGAGGGATTGGGAGCAGGAGGAGAAGGAGACTATAGAGGATGAGATGGCTGGATGCCATCACCGACTCGATGGACATGAGTTTGGGTAAACTCTGGGAGTTGGTGATGGACAGGGAGGCCTGGCATGCTGCAATTCATGGGTTCACAAAGAGTCGGACACGACTGAGAGACTGAACTGAACTGACCACAGCTTTCTATTCCATTCGTCTGCCGATGGACATCTAGGTTGCTTCCATGTCCTGGCTATTATAAACAGTGCTGTGATGAACATTGGGGTACACGTGTCTCTTTCAATTCTGGTTTCCTCAGTGTGTATGCCCAGTAGTGGGATTGCTGGGTCGTATGGCAGTTCTATTTCCAGTTTTTTAAAAAATCTCCACACTGTTCTCCATAGTGGCTATACTAGTTTGCATTCCCACCAACAGTATAAGAGGATTCCTTTTTCTCTGCACACTCTCTAGCATTTATTGTTTGTAGTCCTTTTGATAGCAGCCATTCTGACTGGCGTGAGATGGTACCTCATTGTGGTTTTGATTTGCATTTCTCTGATAATGAGTGATGTTGAGCATCTTTTCATGAGTTTCTTAGCCATCTGTATGTCTTCTTTGGAGAAATGGCTGTTTAGTTCTTTGGCCCATTTTTTGGGGGGGAGGGGGTCGCTTATTTTTCTTGAATTGAGCTGCAGGAGTTGTTTGTGTATTTTTGAGATTAATTCTTTGTCACTCGCTTCATTTGCTATTACATTCTCCCATTCTGAAGGCTGTCTTTTCACCTTGCTTTTGCAAAAGCTTTTAAGTTTAATTAGGTCTGATCTGTTAATTTTTGCTTTTATTTCCATTACTCTGGGAAGTGGGTCATAGAGGATCCTGCTATGATTTATGTCAGAGAGTGTTTTGCCTATGTTTTCCTCTAGGAGTTTTATAGTTTCTGGTCTTATATTTAGATCTTTGATCCATTTTGAGTTTATTTTTGTGTATGGTGTTAGAAAGTGTTCTAGTTTCATTCTTTTACAAGTGGTTGACCAGTTTTCTCAGAACCACTTGTTGAAGAGATTGTCTTTTTTCCATTGTATATTCTTGCCTCCTTTGTCAAAGATAAGGTGTCTGTAGGTGCGTGGATTTATCTCTGGGCTTTCTACTTTGTTCCATTGATCTATGTTTCTGTCTTTGTGCCAGTACCATACTGTCTTGATGACTGTGGCTTTATAGTAGAGCCTGAAGTCAGGCAGGTTGATTCCTCCAGTTCCATTCCTCTTTCTCAAGATTGCTTTGGCTATTCGAGCTTTTTTGTATTTCCATACAAATTGTGAAATTATTTGTTCTAGTTCTCTGAAAAATACCATTGGTAGCTTGATAGGGATTGCATTGAATCTATAGATTGCTTTGAATAGTATACTCATTTTCACTATATTGATTCTTCCAATTCATGAACATGGAATATTTCTCCATCTATTTGTGTCCTCTTTGATTTCTTTTATCAGTGTTTTATAGTTTTCTATATGTAGGTCTTTAGTTTCTTTAGGTAGATTTATACCTAAGTATTTTATTCTTTTCGTTGCAATGGTGAATGGAATTGTTTCCTTAATTTCTCTTTCTGTTTTCTCACTGTTAGTGTATAGGAATGCAAGGGATTTCTGTGTGTTAATTTTATATGCTGCAACTTTACTATATTCACTGATTAGCTCTAGTAATTTTCTGGTAGAGTCTTTAGGGTTTTCTATGTAGAGGATCATGTCATCTGCAAGTGAGAGTTTTACTTCTTTTCCAATCTGGATTCCTTTTATTTCTTTTTCTACTCTGATTGCTGTGACTAAAACTTCCAAAATTATGTTGAGTAGTAGTGGTTAGAGTGGGCATCCTTATCTTGTTCCTGACTTTAGGGGAAATGCTTTCAATTTTTCACCATCGAGGATAATGTTTGCTGTGGTTTATCATATATGGCTTTTACTATGTTGAGGTATGTTCCTACTCTGCCTGCTTTCTGGAGGGTTTTTATCATAAACAGATGTTGAATTTTGTCAAAGGCTTTCTCTGCATCTATTGAGATAATCATATGGTTTTTATTTTTCAATTTGTTAATGTGGTGTATCACATTGATTGATTTGCAAATATTGAAGAATCCTGCATTCCTGGGATAAAGTCACTTGGTCATGATGCATGATCTTTTTAATACGTTGTTGGATTCTGTTTGCTAGAATTTTGTTAAGGATTTTTGCATCTATGTTCATCAGTGATATTGGCCTGCAGTTTTCTTTTTTTGTGGCATCTTTGTGTGATTTTGGTATTAGGGTGATGGTGGCCTCATAGAATGAGTTTGGAAGTTTACCTTTCTCTGCAATTTTCTGGAAGAGTTTGAGTAGGATAGGTGTTAGCTCTTATCTAAATTTCTGGTAGAATTCAGCTGTGAAGCCAGCTGGTCCTGGGCTTTTGTTTGTTAGAAGATTTCAGATTACAGTTTTGATGTCTGTGTTTGTGATGGGTCTGTTAAGATTTTCTATTTCTTCCTGGTTCAGTTTTGGAAAGTTGTACTTTTCTAAGAATTTGTCCATTTCTTCCAAGTCGTCCATTTTATTGGCATATAGTTGATGATAGTAGTCTCTTACGATCCTTTGTATTTTTGTATTGTCTGTTGTGATTTCTCCATTTTCATTTCTAACTTTTTGATTTGATTCTCCCCCCCCCACCTTTTTTTTTTTTTTTTTTGATGAGTCTGGCTAAAGGTTTGTCTATTTTATTTATCTTCTCAAAGAACCAGCTTTTAGCTTTGTTGATTTTGGCTATGGTCTCCTTTGTTTCTTTTGCATTTATTTCTGCTCTAATTCTTATGATTCCTTTCCTTCTACTAACCCTGGGGTGCTTCATTTCTTCTTTTTCTAGTTGCTTTAGGTGTTGAGTTAGGTTATTTATTTGATTTCTCTCCTGTTTCTTGAGGTAGGCTTGTATTGCTAGAACCTTCACCTTAGCACTGCTTTTATTGAATCCCATAGGTTTGGGGTTGTTGTGTTTTCATTTTCATTCATTTCTATACATATTTTGATTTCTTTTTTGATTTCTTCTGTGATTGTTGGTTATTCAGAAGTGTGCTGTTTAGCCTCCACATGTTTATATTTTTAATATTTTTTCTATTGTTTATTTTTATTTTATTAAAAAAAAAAACAAACTTGTGAGTGAGTAAGTTTTAGAAGAATAGACTGTAGGAGAGCATAAAATGTAGTAAATAGCTGTGAGGCTTGCCTGGAGCCCCTGGTTCTAGTTGGGGTGGAGAGGCATGCATTTCTAACAGAACATAACTTGTTCATGCACAGGAACAACATTTGGGATGTGCTTGTGTGATTTTTCTCCAGGAGCAATGTTAATCTAAGATCAGGGAAGGAATGTATAACAGATAAGTTGACCTTCAGTGTGTATTTCTTACATGGATTCAATGGAAGAGAGATGGTGGAATTATGGCTTTTGTTAGGAGGGTGGCTGGAGTAAAAGACAAGAGTTCATAGGCCATGCAAAGAAGAAAATGAAGATGCAAGAGGATGGGCTCGACAGTTAGACCAGGTGTAGTAGGAATGAAGGTTATGGGCTGAATTGTGTCCTTCCAGGTTCCTTTGTTGAAGTCTTAATTGCCATTACTGTAGAATGTTATTTTATATGGAAACCAGTTATTTTAAAAAGTAATTAGAGTTTAATGAGGTCATTAGTCTAGACCCTAGTCCAATATGATTGGTCTCCTTATAAGAAGAGGAGATAGGACACACAAACACACAGAAGAAAGACTTATGTGAAGACACAGAGGAAAAGCAGCTGTGATGATTAATTTTAGGTGGTAGCTTGTCTGGGGTAAGTAATGCCCAGAGAGCTGGTAAAGCATCATTTCTGGGTGTCTGTGAAAGTGTTTGGAGAAGAGATTAGTATTGGATCAGTAGAGTGAGTAAAATAGATTTGTCTTCACCAATGCCTGTGGGCATCATTCAATAAATTTAGGGCCTGAATAGAACAAAAAGGTGAAGGAAAGGTGAATTCAGTCTATTTTTTTGAGCTAGAGTATCCAGGTCCTCCTGCCCTCCAATGCTGGAGCTCTTGGTTCTCAGGCCTTTGGACTCAAACTGAATTATTCCACTTGTTGTCCTGATTTTCCAGCTTGCAGTCAGCAGACAGTGGAGTTTTTTGAAGCCTTTATGTTCATGTGAATCAATTTCTACAGTAAATCTCCTGTTGTACAGATCTACATGCTTCCCAGGTGGCGCTAGTGTTAAAGAACCCACCTGCCAATGGAGGAGACATAAGAGACACCCGTTGGATTCCTGGGTCAGGAAGATTCTGTAGAGGAGGGCATGGCAACCCACTCCAGTATTCTTGCCTGGAAATCCCATGGACAGAGGAGCCTGGTGGGCTACAGTCCAAAGAATCACAAAGAGTCATACATGACTGAAATGACTTACCATGCACACACAAATATACATATATCTTATTGGTTTTATTCTGGAGAACCCTGACTAATCCAGTAGAGAGAAGTTTTAGAAGAAATCTAACCCACCAGAGTTGGACTATGAAGAAGGCTGAGCGCCGAAGAATTGATGCTTTTGAACTGTCATGTTGGAGAAGACTCTTGAGAGTCCCTTGGACTGCAAGGAGATCCAACCAGTCCATTCTGAAGGAGATCAGCCCTGGGATTTCTTTGGAAGGAATGATGCTAAAGCTGAAACTCCAGTACTTTGGCCACCTCATGCGAAGAGTTGACTCATTGGAAAAGACTCTGATGCTGGGAGGAGTTGGGGGCAAGAGGAGAAGGGGATGACAGAGGATGAGATGGCTGGATGGCATCACTGACTCGATGAACGTGAGTCTGAGTGAACTCTGGGAGTTGGTGATGGACAGGGAGGTCTGGAGTGCTGTGATTCATGGGGTCGCAAAGAGTCGGACATGACTGAGCGACTGAACTGAACTGAACCCACCAATACCTTCATCTGGGACTTGTAGCTTCTAGAAGTATGACAAAGTCAGTTTCTGTTGCTTACACCACTCGTTCTGGGGTACTTTGTTATGGCAGCCCTAACAAGCTAATACAGAAGGTGTCAGGGTTCTGGAAAGATAAGAAGTTGAGATCCCAAAGGAGGATTGCTTGTGTTTATAGGTATGTGTGCTCAGTCTTGTCTGACTCTGCAACCCCAAGGACTGTAGCCTGCAAAGCTTCTCTTTCCATGGAATTTTCCAGGCAAGAATACTGGAGTGGGTCACCATTTCCTACTCTAGGAAGAAGATCTTCCCAACCCAGGGATTGAACTCTTGCCTCCTGCATGTCCAGCATTAGCAGGCCAATTCTTTACCACTGAGCCTGGGAAGCCCATGTTTATACCAAATATAATATGTGATATTATACAGTACTCTACAAGTGTTTAGTGTAGGTACTTCCCAAATTACCCTGGGTTTCCTTGGGTAATTCCTGGTGATGGCAAGATCCAGAATGTTGCTATGGGAGTAAGGGCTAAAGTGGTAAGGAAGGGAAGGTCACTGGATTGCAGAGAGAGCAAAGCATACAGTGTAAAGGTAAATAATTTAAAACCAACTTTATGATATAAGAAACTGAGACTTAACTGGTAATTGAGGGATCAGTTCACAATATGCTTTGAATCTTTTATAACAAAAATGGCCAAGAGATAGTAAATGTGAAAGTGACTTTTTAATTTCAAATCCTAAAATAAAATCTCTGAAATCTGGTATGTATGAGTATAAACCTATTCAGAAGTACACTCTGATTTATCTTCCCTACAAATACTATCTTCGTTTGACTTCCTTCCCTATAAATTCAGTTTGATATAGCAACTGAGTTATATGGGTAGAGAGTTCTCAGGGACAGCACAGAGCCTAGAATAGAGCATGGTATGTTTGTTGAATTGGTACTGCAAGGGGAGTGCTGGCCACCCCATTCTCCCTCCCAGTGGTATGACTGCCAAGTTGTCAGCAACTCCTAAGATAAACAACCTTAACAATAAGAGGAAGTTACCAACCCATGTAGGCGACACCTCCATCCCAGAATGTCCACAGTCTTTCCCTTGTCACTGTTTCTCTCAAGCAGGTAGACTCAAATTACTCATCAGAACAACTCCAAGAAGAGTAGCTCTCTTAGCCATGATCTTCTCTCATTGGGAAAAAGCAAATGAGCCCTGCTGTGGTGCATCAAGTATTGAGATGTCCTTTTCTGGTTTTACATCCTAGGCAGGTGCAGAGCAAAAGAAGCCACATACAACAGTTCACTCTCACTCACATTTCTCCCCCTTCCCTACATAACTTTTTCTTGAAATACTCCCCATCAGCCAACATGGTCTATATTTTTATTCATTTACTTTGTTTACTGTGTATTTTCCCAAGTTCTACTACAGCATAAGTTTCATCAGTGTGAGGATTCCTCTTAGTTCACATCCCCAGCCCTTAATGCTGGACACACAGTATACACTCAGTAGTAATGTGAACTGAAAATCCTAAGAAAAAAAATCACTTTGCTCCGAACTCTGAGAGTCCATTCTGACCCATTCACCAGGAGGTAGATTTAGAAGCTGGTTTTGGGTTCTCTGTAGGGTCTGAGGACAGTTAAGCCAAGTGAGGCATTTTGAAGTTTTTTTGAAGACTGTGCTTGCATTGGAGCCACAGAACTCTCTACCCATATAACCCAGTTGCTATATCAAACTGAATTTATAGGGAAGAAAAAGTCAAGGGAAGATAGTATTTGTAGGGCAGATAAATCAGATCATACTTAATAGGTCTATACTCATACATACCAGGTTTCAGAGTCTTTATTTTATGATTTGAGATAAAAAGTCACTTTCACATTTACTATCTCATGGTCATTTTTGTTATAAAAGATACAAAGCATATTGTAAACCTATCCCTCAATTTGCCATTTAAATCTCAGTTTCTAATATCATAAGAAAACATGTCTCCACTTATACTTACATGAAGAATTCCATGGACAGAGAAGCCTGGTGGGCTATAGTCCATGGGGTTGCAAAGAGTCAGACACGACAGAGTGACTAACATGCTGCATCTACTGTGTGCACAGTTCTGACCACTGTACCTTTGTTATCTCATTCAACACATGAAACAATGCTGTGAGGAAGGTACCATGATCATCTCCATGACACAAACAAGAAAATCGAGGCACTAAAAATACCCAAAGTCACAGTTAACTGAGATTTGAACCCAAGCCATTTGGCTCTAGAGCCTAAGTTGCTTAGTCACAACTTTACAAGCCCTCCTTAAATCAGTGAATTCACATAAATATGAACGATGATAGTAGCTGTAAAATAGGATAATCCACATTTTGATATATTAAATACTATTGTTCTCAGTATCCCTTGAACCTTATGATCTATTCCCTCCTTCAATAGCACCTATGACTTAGTGCCCTCAGCAAGGCATGGTGGAATAGAACACAAGAAACAGAAGAACTAAATTGTGAGAGACTTCCCTGGTGGTCCAGTGGTTAAGACTTTGTCTTCCAATACAGGGAGTGAGAGTTTGATGAGGAGTAAGATCCCACATGCCTCATGGTAAAAAAAAAAAAAAAAAAAATCTTCAAGTACAAAACAGAAGCAATATTGTAGCAAATTCAATTAAGACTAAAAAATGATCCACATCAAAAAAAAAATGGTCCATATAAAAATATATTTTAAAAAGAATTAACATTCAGAAAACGAAGATCATGGCATCCGGTCCCATCACTTCATGGGAAATAGATGGGGAAACAGTGGAAACAGTATCAGACTTTATTTTTGGGGCTCCAAAATCACCGCAGATGGTGACTGCAACCATGAAATTAAAAGACGCTTACCCCTTGGAAGGAAAGTTATGACCCACCTAGATAGCATATTCAAAAGCAGAGACATTACTTTGCCAACAAAGGTTCGTCTAGTCAAGGCTATAGTTTTTCCTGTGGTCATGTATGGATGTGAGAGTTGGACTGTGAAGAAGGCTGAGCACCAAAGAATTGATGCTTTTGAACTGTGGTGTTGGAGAAGACTCGAGAGTCCCTTGAACTGCAAGGAGATCCAACCAGTCCATTCTGAAGGAGATCAGCCCTGGGATTTCTTTGGAGGGAATGATGCTAAAGCTGAAACTCCAGTACTTTGGCCACCTCATGCGAAGAGTTGACTCATTGGAAAAGACTCTGATGCTGGGAGGGATTGGGGGCAGGAGAAGAAGGGGACGACAGAGGATGAGATGGCTGGATGGCATCCCTGACTCGATGGACGTGAGTCTGAGTGAACTCCGGGAGTTGGTGATGGACAGGGAGGCCTGGCGTGCCTCAATTCAGTCACTCAGTCATGTCCAACTCCTTGCAACCCCATGAATCGCAGCACGCCAGGCCTCCCTGTCCATCACCAACTCCCAGAGTTCACCCAGACTCACATCCATCGAGTTGGTGATGCCATCCAGCCATCTCATCCTCTGTCGTCCCCTTCTCCTCCTGCCCCCAATTCCTCCCAGCATCAGAGTCTTTTCCAATGAGTCAACTCTTCCCATGCGGTGGCCAAAGTACTGGAGTTTTAGCTTTAGCATCATTCCTTCCAAGGAACACCCAGGACTAATCTCCTTTAAAATGGACTGGTTGGATCTCCTTGCAGTCCAAGGGACTTTGAAGAGTCTTCTCCAACACCACAGTTCAAAAGCATCAATCCTTCGGTGTTCAGCTTTCTTCACAGTCCAACTCTCACATCCACACATGACCACTGGAAAAACCATAGCCTTGACTAGATGGACCTTTGTTGGCAAAGTAATGTCTCTGCTTTTGAATATGCTATCTAGGTTGGTCATAACTTTTCTTCCAAGGAGTAAGCGTCTTTTAATTTCATGGCTGCAATCACCATCTGCAGTGATTTTGGAGCCCCCCAAAATAAATTCTGACACTGTTTCCCCATCTATTTCCCATGAAGTGATGGGACCAGATGCCATGATCTTAGTTTCCTGAATGTTGAGCTTTAAGCCAACCATTTCACTCTCCTCTTTCACTTTCATCAAGAGGCTTTTTAGTTCCTTTTCACTTTATGCCATAAGGGTGGTGTCATCTGCATATCTGAGGTTATTGATATTTCTCCCGGCAATCTTGATTCCAGCTTGTGCTTCTTCCAGCCCAGCGTTTCTCATGATGTACATAGGGTCACTTAAATTCATTCGGAGTGATGAGCTAAGTCTCAATAAAAATTTAACTTCTCATTTATTAAAAGGAAAACTCCCACAATTATGGGGAGGATCTACATGGTTAAGTCCAGGCTATGGTCATTTAGATTTAAAGGCTGCTCTATGATCAAGCTGGTAATTGTGAGACAAGGCTGGGTGTTTTATTAACTATGCCTATCATTACCCTTAGAGAGAATAATTGATATGGAACTCAGAGTGGATTTGTGGCACTAACTTATGGCCTTCACATCTACAGGGATGGATATGAAGGCGTAGCCTGGGATTCCCATGAATTTAAGATCATACATGTTAACAAATTAGAGGTAACCCTAATCAATATACCATTGGTATGATACCAGTGGGTCAAAGATCTGTATTCTACTGGTATGGCCACTTAGCAGTGTGTGTGTGTGTGTGTGTGTGTGTGTGTGTGAGTGTGCCTTCAATGGGGTTGGAGGATGTAATTGACCGTATCGAAGCCTTACCAACTTTCATAAGCTTTAAATGATAGTAACTGGGCTATTAGGCTATTGAATTCTGTCTCTATGATAAGAAAGGCAGTGCTACACAACTGCAAGGCCCTTGACACCTTTCAGCATCTCAGGGAGATATCTGTGCTGTAAGTCAAACTGAATGCTACATTTTCATACCTGATAAATCCTTCAATGTAACATATTTGAACCACATGAAAAATCTGATTTCTGCTTTAAGTGACTCATTCCCTAGCCTTGACGATCTTTAAAAAAAAACCGGTGTGGGAGGCTCATGGCTAAAATAATTACTTTTAATTCCACTAATGTTATTAACTATACCATTTGTATTTTGCTTGTTTCACAAGATTATTATTTCTTGTATTACCATGTATATGACTGAGCCTCCAATGGCAATGATGACTAGACTTGAAACAGTCGATCAAATGTATAGCTCGATATATGATCAATGATTGTAATAGTGTAACTCTAGATATGAAAAGATGCAATGAGAGGGACTACTTTCCTGGACCATAGAAGACAGGTGTCCAGAAATCTTTGACTATTAAGACCTAGTCCAGTAATAGCACATTGAGTGTCTTATCAACAAAAACCTTCTTCAGAACTGGGAACAAGCCTTTCCAGCAACAAGGGACAAAATGGTCATGAAATGCCCCCCAAAGTATGGTCGAATTTATGACCACAAGGGGGCCTTGTCAACTACAAATTGACACTTACCAAGAGCATTGCCAGTGACTGAACAGATCTGCCATCTGCCTCTATGGAGATTGAACCCCATGCTGCTATAGCTGTTCAACAGTCCCTGAGGGAGTTCAGGGTGTTGGGAAGATCCCCTGGAGAAGGAAATGGCAACCCACTCCAGTACTCTTGCCTGGAAAATCCCATGGACAGAGGAGCCTGTTAGGCTACAGTCCATGGGGTCATAAAGAGTCAGACACGACTGAGTGACTTCACTAGTCATACAAAGATCCTGATTATCAAAAATCTTTTACATCTAGGATATATTCCTATTTAAGCATTTTTTTTAAATTAAACTTTAGGTTTATTACTTTTCCTGTGGCAGATTCATTTCGATATTTGGCAAAACTAATACAATATTGTAAAGTTTAAAAATAAAATAAAATTTAAAAAAATAAAATAAAATAACATAGACATTAAAAAAAGACTCTAATGAAAAGAAATGGGCTAACATGAATGCTAAAGAAATATTGGACAGATTATTTTTTATTAAATTTGGAAAATACCAAACTATGAAATAGAATTACTTGAAAACAAAACAAAACAAACAAACAAAAAAAGAGTTAACCTCAAACTGAGCCAGCCTTAGACATTTGGAGAAGTAGTAAGCCTGGTGCATCAAAAGCACACCCAGCTTCTCTGCCAAACCAAGCCTAGGCACACTCCCTGCAAACCTTTCATTTGTCACTGAGTTAATATTTGTCAAGTGCCATCTGTCGAGTGGGCTTCCCAGGTGCCACAGTGGTAAAAGAATCTGCCTGCCAATGCAGGAGACACAAGAGATGCAGGTTCCATCCCTGGATCAGGAAGGTCCCTTGGAGTAGGAAATGGCAACCCACTACAGTATTCTTACCTGAAAAATTCCATGGACAGAGGAGCCTGGTGGGTCACAAAGAGTTGGACACAACTAGGAGATCAGCCCTGGGATTTCTTTGGAAGGAATGATGCTAAAGTTGAAACTCCAGTACTTTGGCCACCTCATGCGAAGAGTTGACTCCTTGGAAAAGACTCTAATGCTGGGAGGGATTGGGGGCAGGAGGAGAAGGGAACGACAGAGGATGAGATGGCTGGATGGCATTACCGACTCGATGGATGTGAGTCTGAGTGAACTCTGGGAGTTGGTGATGGACAGGGAGGCCTGGCGTGCTGCGATTCATGGGGTTGCAAAGAGTTGGACATGACTGAGTGACTGAACTGAACTGAACTGACTGAAGAGAAAACTTACATCTATGACCAGCATCAGAGCAGGTATTATTAATTGGCCAGGTGAGAGGATCCCATCTAGTAATATCATGAATAGATAGAACAGGACTGAACACTCATCTAAAATAAATTTCCTAGGAGGAATCCAATGAGAGCCCTAGAGAACAGAAATCCACCCAGAGAACAGGTAACCCAGAAATACTAGGCACAGGTAATTGGCTACAACCCAACAATTGGATTGAGTTTTAAACTAGCATAGAACCATGTCCATGATAGAAAACATGTGACTAATAGGCATAGGTCCAAGGAATCAAGAAAACATCATAAATGATCATAAAAGTCAGATCAGCATCTTGGGCAAGCCATCTACTTCTGATATTATCTTCTTCTCATCCTAGTGTAGAGTAGTTTCCTCTGAACATTGTTTTAAGGTGAGTTTGAGGTCAGCAGGCCTTTCTATGGACCAGTCCAGCTTAGGGGCCTTTGGAAGTGGGAGTTAACCTGAGTCAATTTTCCTTCAATTTGACTGGGCATGAGCTAGTTAAGAGTACCTGATAGAAAGGTCCTTCCATCCAGGTTGGAGACAGTTCCTTAAATTTTGTGTCCTTCCAATCTTGATTGAAGGTCATGTGTGAGGCATTTGATCTTCATCCAAAGAAAGATTACTGAGATAAGCTTCAGAAACTACCCTAGAGTGTCCTTTAATAATTCAATTAAATTTTACATTAATATACCCCAACAGCAAAGAACTATCCAGGAAATGAGTCTTAGTAGATACAGACCTCCCTTAACAAACTGGGATTTAACATTCATTGAGACATCTCTTTCTTCCTAAAATCACCATCATTTTTACCTAATATAACCAAATTAAGACCTGTTTGTAATATAGGTCTGGTCTCAATAAACTTGGCCTCATGACTTATAGAACCATAATTGATCAAAGACCTTTTTGCTTTGCTGAGACTTTTATAGAGTCTCAGACTGAACTTTTAAAATAAAACCTTTCAGGGCTAGGAAAGTCATCCCAAAGGCTTATCACAGGTTTTGCCTAAAAGATCTAAGAAAATTCCTGCCTTTTCAGGGTCTCCAAAACTCCTTGATATTTCTGTACCTGTTATTGAGATATCCTTCCTACCTTATCTGATAAAGTTACTGGAAACGAAGAGCTTTCCATCTCTGAAGGGTTCAGATAGAGAGAAAAGATAAATATTTCAATTTATTTATAAAATATAATTTTACCAATTTACTGTTATAATTAGTTTGAGGGGAAGGTGTTGTTTTTTTTTTTTTTCTTACACCTGGAAAACACAGATTCAAATCAGTAATTTTTCAGATAGAAACAATAAAAGTTATAAGCATATTCACCAGTTCATTCAGTCCTTTTGTTAACCCTTGTGAAACCATCAGGTTTTTCATTAGAATCTTTACCCAGATGACGGAGGAATAGGATGGGGAGACCACTTTCTCCCCCAAAATTCATTGACAGATCATTTGAATTCTGAGCAAATACCACAAAACAACTTCTGAACGCTGGTGGAGGACACCAAGCACCCAGAAAGGCAGCCCATTGTCTTTGAAAGGAGGTAGAACAAAATATAAAAGATAAAAAGAGATACAAAAGAGTTATGGATGGAGACTCATCCTGGGGAGGGAGTTGTCAAAGAGGAGAAGTTTTCAAACACCAGGAAACCATCTCACCGGCAGGTCTGTAGGGAGTTTTGGAATCTCAGAGGGCAACATAACCAGGAGGAAAGAATAAATAAATAAAACCCACAGATTACAGGCCTAACAGCAACTCCCAGTGAAGAAGTAGCCCAGACACCCACGTCTGCCATCAGCAAGAGGATGCTGAACAGGGAGGCGCGAGCTTCATTGCTTAGGGTAAGGACTAGGCCTGAATGTCCTGAGGACAATCTGAGGGAGCTAACGTGAGATAGCAACCCAAATTGTGGGATAGCCAGAGAGAGAGAACTCTCCCATGAAAAGCTCTAACCTAAGGCACTGCTGGGCCCGCTCACAGAACTAAGGACTGAGCAAATACCAGAGGAGAGCTAGCCGGCTGTGGACCAGCCCATTCCCCGCCAGAGGCAAAGAGGCAGGCAGGCGACAGCCAGAACCAGAAGGCAAGGGGTGAGCAGGCTCCCAGTTGCTAACCAAGTCTTCCTGGGATCCTGGATGGTTGACATCTGCCATGAGGTTTGCAGTCAGAAATCAGCTCCCCAGAGGAGATACAGGGCACGCCTGAGTCGGCACTCCTGCTGCGCACCCAGGAAACCTAGTGGCTGGGACCAGGGAGGTGATAAGACACACCGCCCCACCTGGGGAGTGTGCACTCGCCAAGCACCTGGTCTCCTGAGCTGCTCGGACCTGGGAAGGGCACATAACGCAGGCCCAACTGAGTCTGTGCCTTTGTGGAGTACCTGAGAACCTGAACCTGAGTGGCCTAGATCTGGAAAGTGCATGCAACTCAGGGCCGGCCTTAGACAGTTCCCCTACAGAGCAACCTGGAGCCTGAGCAGTGTAGACCGGAAAAGCACACACCCCATGAGTTTGGGCCCATTGTGGCCCAAACACTGCTAACACTCCCCACACATGCCAGTGATATTTGTTTGCAGTTTTACTCCCTCCCTGCAGCACAACTGAACAAGTGAGCCTAAATAAATTACCACCTTCACCCCGTTGTGTCAGGGCAGAAGTTAGATACTGAAGAGACTTGCAAACAGAGGAAACCAAAAGAAACAAAGAAGAGGGAACCACTATGGAAGTGACAGGTGCAACAGATTAAAACCCTGTCGTTAGCATTGGCTACATTGGAAGGGACCTAAAGACCTTGAGAAGAAGTATAAGCTGGAACAAGGAATTATCTGAAACTGAATTGACCCCACACTGCCCTCTACATCTCCAGAGAAATTCTTAGATATATTTTACTATTATCATTTTTTAATTTTTTTAAATTTAAGTTCTTTATTACTCCTTTAATTTTCATTTTTAAAACCTACTGCTTCTGCTGCTGCTGCTAAGTCGCTTCAGTAGTGTCCAACTCTGTGCAACCCCATAGGTGGCAGCCCACCAGGCTCTCCCGTCCCTGGGATTCTCCAGGCAAGAATACTGGAGTGGGTTGCCATTTCCTTCTCCAATGCATGAAAGTGAAAATTGAAAGTGAAGTCACTCAGTCATGCCCGACTCTTCACGACCCCATGGACTGCAGCCTACCAGGCTCCTCCATCCATGGGATTTTCCAGGCAAGAATACTGGAGTGGGGTGCCATTGCCTTCTCTGTAAAACCTACTATTACCTTGCAAAAAAAAAAAAAAGACCCTATTTTTAAAGCAAATTTCATATATGCTGCTGCTAAGTCGCTTCAGTCATGTCCAACTCTATGCGACCCCATAGATGGCAGCCCACCAGGGTCTCCCATCCCTGGGATTCTCCAGGCAAGAAGACTGGAGTGGGTTGCCATTTCCTTCTCCGATGCATGAAAGTGAAAAGTCAAAGTGAAGTTGCTCAGTCGTGTCCGACTCTTCACAACCCCATGGACTGCAGCCTACCAGGCTCCTCCGTCCATGGGATTTTCCAGGCAAGAGTACTGGAGTGGGGTGCCATCGCCTTCTCCAATTTCATATATATATATATATATATATATATATATATATATATATATATGAAGACAGCTAAAGTTATTAATATATATATATTAATAACTTTAGCTATTTTGGGTTTTTTTATTGTATTTCTGACAGTCTAACGTCTACTCTAGATTTTTAATCTTTGCTTTTTGGTATTTGTTATCAATTCTGTACCTTTAAGAATCCAATTTTCAGTACCCATTTTTACTTAGGAGTGTGATTACTGGCTTGATTGCTCGTTCCTCTTTTGACCCTCCTTTTTCTCCCCCAGGTCACCTCTATCTCCTCCCTCCCCATTCTCTTCTCTACTTAACTCTGTGAATTTCTTTGGGTGTTCTGGGTTGTGGAGAACACATAGGGAACTGATCACAGGCTAGATTGGTCTCTCTCCTTTTGACTCCCCTTCCTCTCCTCCTGGTCACTTCTATCACCTTCCTCCCTCTTCTCATCTCTATGGAACTCTGTGAACCTCTCTGAGTGTTCCAGACTATGGAGACCAAATAGGGAATTGATTACTGGCTAGATTGCTCTTGCCCCTTTTGATTCCCCCTCTTCTCCTCCTGGTCACCTCTATCTCCCTCCTCCCTCTTCTCTTCTCCATGTAACTCTGTGAACCTCTCTGAGTGTCCCCCACTGTGGAGAATCTTTTCACCATTAACCTAGATATTTTATCATCAGTGCTGTATGGATGGAGAAGTCTTGAGGCTACTGTAAGAATAAAACTGAAAGCCAGAGGCAGGAGGCTTAAACCCAAAACTTGAGAACACTGGAAAACTCCTGACTTCAGAGAACATTAATCGACAAGAGCTCATCCAAAAGCCTCCACACCTACACTGAAACCAAGCTCCACCCAAGAGCCACAATTTGCAGAGCAAGACATACCAAGCTAATTCTCCAACAACACAGGAACATAACCCTAAGCACAAAAATACAGGCGGCCAAAAGTCACACCAAACCCACAGACACCTCAAAACTCATTACTGGACACTTCATTGCACTCCAGAGAGAAGAGATACAGCTCCACCCACCAGAACACCAACACAAGCTTCCCTAACGTTCTGGAAACTTTGACAGGCTACTCATCCAACTGCACCCACAGGGAGGAACCTCCACAGTAAAGAGGAACCATAAACTCCCAGCAAACAGAAAGGCTGCCCCAAACACAGCAACCTAAACAAGATGAAAAGGCAGAGAAATATTCAGCAGGTAAAGGAACATGATAAATGCCCACCAAACCAAACAAAAGAGGAGGAGACAGGGAGTCTACCTGAAAAAGAATTCAGAATAATGATAGTAAAAATGATCCAAAATCTTGAAAACAAAATGGAGTTACAGATAAATAGCCTGGAGACAAGGATTGAAAAGATACAAGAAAAGTTTAACAAGGACCTAGAAGAAATAAAAAAAGAGTCAATCAATAATGAATAATGCAATAACTGAGATCAAAAGCACTCTGGAGGGACCAACAGTAGAATAACTGAGGCAGAAGATAGGATAAGTGAGGTGGAAGATAGAATGGTAGAAATAAATGAAGCAGAGAGTAAAAA
Source organism: Bos taurus (assembly GCF_002263795.3). Classification (NCBI taxonomy): domain Eukaryota; kingdom Metazoa; phylum Chordata; class Mammalia; order Artiodactyla; family Bovidae; genus Bos; species Bos taurus. Next base: position 38,629,231 of record NC_037343.1, read on the forward strand.
AGAAAAAAAAAATGGAAAGAAATGAGGACAACCTCAGAGACCTCTGGGACAATGTTAAACGCCCCAACATTTGAATCATAGGAGTCCCAGAAGAAGAAGGCAAAAAGAAAGGCCATGAGAAAATACTTGAGGAGATAATAGTTGAAAACTTCCCTAAATCGGAAGGAAATAGCCACTCAAGTCCAAGAAACCCAGAGAGTCCCAAACAGGAAAAACCCGAGGCAAAACACCCCAAGACACATACTAATCAAATAAACAAAGATCAAACACAAAGAACAAATATTAAGCACAGCAAGAGAAAAACAACAAACTCACAAGGGGATCCCCATAAGGATAACAGCTGACCTTTCGATAGAAACTCTTCAAGCCAGAAGGGAATGGCAGGACATACTTAAAGTGATGAAAGAGAAAACCTACAACCCAGATTACTGTACCCAGAAAGGATCTCATTCAAATATGAAGGAGAAATCAAAAGCTTTACAGAAAAGCAGAAGTTCAGAGAATTCAACACCACCAAACCATCTCTTCAACAAATGCTAAAGAATCTCCTCTAGACAGGAAACACAGAAAGGTTTATAAACTCGAACCCAAAACAACAAGGTAAATGGCAATGGGATCATACTTATCAATAATTACCTTAAATGTAAATGGGTTGAATGCCAATCAAAAGACAAAGACTGGTTGAATGGATACAGAAACAAGACCCTTATATATGCAGTCTACAAGAGACCCACCTCAAACCTAGGGACACATACAGACTGAAAGTGAAGGGCTGGAAAAAGATATTTCACACAAATGGAGACCAAAAGAAAGCAGGAGTAGCAATACTCATATCAGATAAAATAGAGTTCAAAATAAAGGCTGTGAAAAGAGACAAAGAAGGACACTACATAATGATCAAAGGATCAATCCAAGAATAAGATATAACAATTATAAATATATATGCACCCAACATAGGAGCACCACAATATGTAAGGCAAATGCTAACACGCATGAAAGAGGAGATTAACAGTAACACAATAATAGTGGGAGACTTTAATACCCCACTCACACCTATGGATAGATCAATTAAACAGAAAACTAGCAAGGAAACACAAACTTTAAATGATACAATGGACCAGTTAGACCTAATTGATATCTATAGGACATTTCACCCTAAAACAATGAATTTCACCTTTTTCTCAAGTGCCCATGGACCCTTCTCCAGGATATATCACATCCTGGACCATAAATCTAGCCTTGGTAGATTTCAAATTCAAAAAAATTCAAATCATCTCAAGCATCTTTTCTGATCACAATGCAGTAAGATTACATATCATCTACAAGAAAAAAAAAAACTATTAAAAATACAAACATATGGAGGCTAAACAGCACACTTCTGAATAACCAACAAATCACAGAAGAAATCAAAAAAGAAATCAAAATATGCATAGAAATGAATGAAAATGAAAATGAAAACACAACAACCCCAAACCTATGGGATTCAATAAAAGCAGTGCTAAGGTGAAGGTTCTAGCAATACAAGCCTACCTCAAGAAACAGGAGAGAAATCAAATAAATAACCTAACTCTACACCTAAAGCAACCAGAAAAAGAAGAAATGAAGCACCCCAGGGTTAGTAGAAGGAAAGGAATCATAAGAATTAGAGCAGAAATAAATGTAAAAGAAACAAAGGAGACCATAGCCAAAATCAATAAAGCTAAAAGCTGGTTCTTTGAGAAGATAAATAAAATAAAATAGACAAACCATTAGCCAGACTCATCAAAAAAAAAAAAAAGGCGGGGGGGGGGGGGTGCGGAGAAGAATCAAATCAAAAAGTTAGAAACGAAAATGGAGAAATTACAACAGACAACACAAAAATACAAAGGATCGTAAGAGACTACTATCATCAACTATATGCCAATAAAATGGACAACTTGGAAGAAATGGACAAACTCTTAGAAAAGTATAACTTTCCAAAACTGAACCAGAAAGAAATAGAAAATCTTAACAGACCCATCACAAACACAGACATCAAAACTGTAATCTGAAATCTTCTAACAAACAAAAGCCCAGGACCAGATGACTTCACAGCTGAAGTCTACCAAAAATGTAGAGAAGAGCTAACACCTATCCTACTCAAACTCTTCCAGAAAATTGCAGAGGAAGGTAAACTTCCAAACTCATTCTATGAGGCCACCATCATCCTAATACCAAAATCACACAAAGATGCCACAAAAAAAGGAAACTGCAGGCCAATATCACTGATGAACATAGATGCAAAAATCCTTAACAAAATTCTAGCAAACAGAATCCAACAACGTATTAAAAAGATCATACATCATGACCAAATGACTTTATCCCAGGGACGCAGGATTCTTCAATATTCGCAAATCATATAATGTGATACACTGTACTAACAAATTGAAAGAAAAAACCATATGATTACCTCAATAGATGCAGAGAAAACCTTTGACAAAATTCAACATCCATTTATGATAAAAACCCTCCAGAAAGCAGGCAGAGTAGGAACATACCTCAACATAGTAAAAGCCACATATGATAAACCACAGCAAACATTATCCTCAATGGTGAAAAACTGAAAGCATTTCCCCTAAAGTCAGGAACAAGATAAGGATGCCCAGTCTCACCACTACTATTCAACATAGTTTTGGAAGTTTTAGCCACAGCAATCAGAGTAGAAAAAGAAATAAAAGGAATCCAGATTGGAAAAGAAGAAGTAAAACTCTCACTGTTTGCAGATTACATGATCTTCTACATAGAAAACCCTAAAGACTCTACCAGAAAATTACTAGAGCTAATCAGTGAATATAGTAAAGTTGCAGGATGTAAAATTAACACACAGAAATCCCTTACATTCCTATACACTAACAATGAGAAAACAGAAAGAGAAATTAAGGAAACAATTCCATTCACCATTGCAACGGAAAGAATAAAATACTTAGGTATAAATCTACCTAAAGAAACAAAAGACCTATATATAGAAAACTATAAAACACTGATAAAAGAAATCAAAGAGGACACAAATAGACGGAGAAATATTCCATGTTCATGGATCAGAAGAATCAATATAGTGAAAATGAGTATACTACCCAAAGCAATCTATAGATTCAATGCAATCCCTATCAAGCTACCAATGGTATTTTTCAGAGAAGTAGAACAAAAATTTCACAATTTGTATGGAAATACAAAAAAACTAGAACAGCCAAAGCAATCTTGAGAAAGAGGAATGGAACTGGAGGAATCAACCTGCCTGACTTCAAGCTCTACTACAAAGCAACAGTCATCAAGACAGTATGGCACTGGCACAAAGACAGAAACATAGATCAGTGGAACAAAGTAGAAAGCCCAGAGATAAATCCACGCACCTATGGACACCTTATCTTTGACAGAGGAGGCAAGAATATACAATGGAGAAAAGACAATCTCTTTAACAAGTGGTTCTGGGAAAACTGGTCAACCACTTTTAAAAGAATGAAGCTAGAACACTTTCTAATACCATGCACAAAAATAAACTCAAAATGGGTCAGAGATTTAAGTGTAAGACCAGAAACTATAAAACTCCTAGAGGAAAACATAGGCAAAACACTCTCTGACATAAATCATAGCAGGATCCTCTATGGCCCACTTCCCAGAGTAATGGAAATAAAGCAAAAATAAACAAACTAGTTTATTTATCCAAGCTGGTTTTAGGAAAGGCAGAGGAACCAGAGATCAAATTGCCAACATCCACTGGATCATCAAAAAAGCAAGAGAGTTCCAGAAAAACATCTATTTCTGCTTTATTGACTATGCCAAAGCCTTTGACTGTGTGGATCACAATAAACTGGGGGAAATTCTGAAAGAGATGGGAATACCAGACCACCTGACCTGCCTGTTGAGAAATCTGTATGCAGGTCAGGAAGCAACAGTTAGAACTGGACATGGAACAACAGACTGGTTCCAAATAGGAAAAAGAGTACGTCAAGGCTGTATATTATCACCCTGCTTATTTACCTTATATGCAGAGTACATCATGAGAAACGCTGGACTGGAAGAAACACAAGCTGGAATCAAGATTGCCGGGAGAAATATCAATAACCTCGTATATGCAGATGACACCACCCTTATGGCAGAAAGTGAAGAGGAACTCAAAGGCCTCTAGATGAAAGTGAAAGTGGGGAGTGGAAAAGTTGGCTTAAAGCTCAACATTCAGAAAATGAAAATCATGGCATCCGGTCCCATCACTTCATGGGAAATAGATGGGGAAACAGTGGAAACAGTGTCAGACTTTATTTTTTCTGGGCTCCAAAATCACTGCAGATGGTGACTCCAGTCATGAAATTAAAAGACGCTTACTCCTTGGAAGGAAAGTTATGACCAACCTAGATAGCATATTCAAAAGCACAGACATTACTTTGCCAACAAAAGTCCGTCTAGTCAAGGCTTTGGTTTTTCCTGTGGTCGTGTATGGATGTGAGAGTTGAACTGTGAAGAAGGCTGAGCACCGAAGAATTGATGCTTTTGAACTGTGGTGTTGGAGAAGACTCTTGAGAGTCCCTTGGACTGCACGGAGATCCAACCAGTCCATTCTGAAGGAGATCAGCCCTGGGTGTTCTTTGGAAGGACTAATGCTAAAGCTGAAACTCCAATGCTTTGGCCACCTCATGCGAAGAGTTGACTCATTGGAAAAGACTCTGATGCTGGGACGGATTGGGGGCAGGAGGAGAAGGGGACGACAGAGGATGAGATGGTTGGATGGCATCACTGACTCGATGGATGTGAGTCTGAGTGAACTCCGGGAGTTGGTGATGGACAGGGAGGCCTGGTGTGCTGCGATTCATGGGGTCACGAAAAGTCGGACACGACTGAGTGACTGAACTGAACTGAACCAACTGAAACAAACTAGTGAGTAAAATAAATAAACTAGTAAAAAAAAACAAATAAACAAACTCATGATTCTGCTCCTTGTGTTGAAGAAAAGTAGAAGCTATCACCATAAACCATTCAACTCCATGTTCCTGCCCCATGAACATTTGCTTCTATTCCCTTTCTTACCACCGATCTATTTGATTTAGAATAAATTTTACTCCAAAACTCAGGCATTCTGTGTTTATAGGAGAGAGGGGAAAAAGGAGTTCATGAGATTATTTCTAATCTGCAGTCAAGCATAGAGATAAAACAAAATATGGTATTCATGTTTTAAGACATAGTTTTGTATTTTATTCATTTTGCTTTTAGGAGCTTTAAAATAAAACCATATCCTATTAAAGTATGGAGGTCTGGACTTCCCTAGTGTTCTAGTGGTTAAGAATCTGCCTGCTAATGCAGTGGACATGAGTTCAATACCTGGTCCAGAAAGATTCCACATGCTGCAGGGCAAGTAAGCCCATGCACCACAACTACTGAAGCCCGCAGTCTACAGAGCACGTGCTCCACAGCAAGAGAAGACATCACAATGAGAAGTCTATGCACCACAACTAGAGATAGCCTCTGCTTGCTGCAACTAGAGAGCCTGCATGCAGCAGCTAAGATCTAGTGCAGCCAAAAATAAATAAATAAAAAGTCTTTTAACTATTAAAATATATATATAGGTTTCTTCTTTCTTTTTTGGACATGACTGAGTGACTTCATTCACTTCTTTCTTAAGAGGCTATGGGGGTTGGTTAGTCGCTAAGTCATGTCCAACTCTTGCAATCCCATGGACTGTAGATCCCCTGTCCATGGGATTCTCCAGGCAAGAATACTGGAGTGCGTTGCCATTTCCTTTTCCAGGGGATCTTCCCGACCCAGGAATCGAACCCAGATCTCCTGCACTACAGGCAGAGTTTTTACAAATTGAGCTATGAGGGAAGTTCACTATTTCATTTATTCCACTCCTCAGGTTCCCATTTCTACATCCTCATCCCTCAATCTTTGCTTCGTATTCTCACTAACTGCATTCAAGACATTCTGCATTTTATGTGTCAGAACTCTTCTATAGATATAGAGGTACAGCTTCTGCCTTTGAAATCCAGCAAGCCTTGATCCTCCTTGTTCAACCACCATCTTGTTGGTAGCTTTTCACCATATTCTATATCTATGGGAAGGTTTTGTTGGCACTATCACCATTGCTCCTTTCTATTTGTGTAGTCCTGGAAACATCTCCTACCATTCTGATTTGCAGTGACACAAAGGCACTTCAATGAAAGAGATTTTTTCCTTCAAATAGAGATGAGAATGGTACCCTCAACATAACTGAATAAATGATACTTCTTCTTTCAAATACTTTTTTTTTCCACTTTCCAGCTTTCCTATTGTGGTAGTCTGATTAAAAGTTAAAGGATGTTTAAGAAACTAAAATTCTTAGTAGTGAGTCTGTTGTTGTTCAGTCGCCAAGTTATGTCCAACTCTTTGTGACCCCATGGACTGCAGCAAGCCAGGCCTCCCTGCCCCTCACCATTTCCCAAAGTTTGCCTAAGTTTATGTTCATTGCATCAGTGACTGTGAAGAAAGCTGAGCACCAAAGAATTGATGCTTTTGAACTGTGGTGTTGGAGAAGACTCTTGAGAGTTCCTTGGACAGCAAGGAGATCCAACCCGTCCATCCTAAAGGAGATCAGTCCTGAGTGTTCATTGGAAGGACTGATGTTGAAGCTGAAACTCCAATACTTTAGCCACCTGATGTGAAAAGCTGACTCATTTGAAAAGACCTTGATGCTGGGAAGGATTGAGGGCAGGAGGAGAAGGGGACGACAGAGGATGAGATGGCTGGATGGCATCAATTCAATGGACATGAGTTTGGGTAAACTCCGGGAGTTGGTGATGGACAGGGAAGCCTGGCATGCTGCGGTCCATGGGGTTGCAAAGAGTTGGACACAACTGAGCAACTGAACTGAAATTTGGATAACTAAGATGGAATTAAAAGATGCTTACTCCTTGGAAAAAAAGTTATGACCAACCTAGATAGCATATTGAAAAGCAGAGACATGACTTTGCCAACAAAGGTCCGTCTAGTCAAGGCTATGGTTTTTCCAATGGTCATGTATGGATGTCAGAGTTGGACTGTGAAGAAAGCTGAGTGCTGAAGAATTGAAGCTTTTGAACTGTGGTGTTGGAGAAGACTCTTGAGAGTCCCTTGGACTGCAAGGAGATCCAACCAGTCCATTCTGAAGGAGATCAGCCCTGGGATTTCTTTGGAGGGAATGATGCTGAAGCTGAAACTCCAGTACTTTGGCCACCTCATGCGAAGAGTTGACTCATTGGAAAAGACTCTGATGCTGAGAGAGATTGGGGGCAGGAGGAGAAGGGGATGACAGAGGATGAGATGACTGGATGGCATCACTGACTCGATGGACGTGAGTCTGAGTGAACTCCGGGAGTTGGTAATGGACAGGGAGGCCTGGCATGCTGCAATTCATGGGGTCGCAAAGAGTTGGACACGACTGAGTGACTGAACTGAACTGAACTGATAGGATCCTAAGTTTTAGAAATATACCGCTATTGTCAGTCATTTCGGAGTAGAACTGAAATAGTCACAACAGAAGAGATCACTCAGATATAAGCTACATGAGGAAATGAATCACTAATGCTTAGAACATTACTGCACATATAGTAGGCACTCATTTACTAGATTAATGTATGAAAAATGCATATGAATATAATTTAAGATACAAATAAAAGGTACTGTGTGCATTCTCCATGGTTATAAAATCCAACCAGCTTGACAAACTTTATCTATTTGTTGTTTTGCCAAATTTTGCCAATTTAGTATGTCATCTGTCTCAGCACACTGGCAATATATGTGTGTGAGTGTGAGTGTGTGTGTGTGTGTGTGTGTGAGTGTATAATGAAAGTTGTTCAGTCATGCCCAACTCTTTGTGATCCCATGGACCGTAGCACGCCTGGCTCCTCTGTCCATGGAATTTTCCAGGCAAGAATACCGAAGTGGGTAGCCATTCCCTTCTCCAGGGAATCTACTTGACCCAGGGATCAAACCCAGGTCTCCTAAATTCTTCACCATCTGAGCCACCAGGGAAGCCCATATGTATAATAGTGAAATCAACTATTTATATGTCTGCCTCCTGTGCTAGACTCTGTAGTCTATGTCTTACAAATCTTTGTATCATCAGCATCTGGCTCAGTGACTGACACATGGTCAGACCTATGAAATATTTGTTGAACTAGCCAGCTATGATTTGAATAAGACAATTAACATCTTTAATCATTTTTTGCCTAAAAATAAAATAAGCGTTCTCAGTGCCATCAGTACTTCCACATAGAAGCATCTGGGAATGTGTGGGGACAGGGTTTTTTGTTACCCTAATGCCAGAGATGTATTACTGGCATTATCGACTGGGTACCAGGCAAGCTAAATATACTGCAGTCACTAAGATAATCCCTCACATTGAAGCATCATCCTGCCCAAAATGTCATAGTGAGGCCACTCAGAATTTTAATCCTTAATGTCCTTTCAAGTTTTAAAATCCTAAGTGGAAACTAAATTTTGAAAATTATTGCTTTAAAATGCAGACATGAGTATCCAGTTAACAGCAGCCAAGAAGCTTACTGTTTTGTCTCCTATTGCCTTTTGGGTTTGTTCCCAGGTGGCGTATTTCTCTCAAGTACAGTATGTGGACTCTATGAGTGAAATGTCTAAACTTTTCTGGTATGAACGTCAAACTCATGCCCCTATTCCTCACAGATCCAAAACCATCTTAGGAAATCCTTTTGGCTCTTGTACATCAACCTGGTTCCAAGTGAGAGGATCTGGGAGATGGAATAGGGCCAAAAGGCTCTCTTATTCTCCCAGCTGCCCCCCAAATTTATCAAAGCCACCAAGACAATGAATCTCCTTCTAATGAGTCATAAAAATGATACTTCTTATTCCTCAGACCTCCTGCTCTAGATGGAAGGCCGGTGGTATTTCCTGTGGCTTATCTTGTGGTGACTTGTGGTTACTTGTAACTTGTGCAACTGATGGGAACTCAGATGCAAGATATACTCTTTTTTATTTAGTTCTTTCATCACAACCCTTTGATTTTCCTGCTTCTGGGGTAATATTAACAGTGTGTGCAATAGCAACCTTGCCCTTTTGTAAAAGAATACTAGGTGGAGGAACCATTCAGCAGGTATGGTTACATACAACTTCCAAGTCTATGTTTCTCAACAGTGCGTCCAAGGGTCAAAAAACTCCGTAAGTCACAGCCAAACTTTGTCACAGGCTCCTGTTTCAATTTTACCTATCTGTTAGCTCCCAGCTGAAATCTTTTATTACCTAAGTTCTAGAACTTTTTGGTTTTATTATTTTTCTGATTAAAAAAATTTAGCTGTTTTATTTGTTAAATTTTGTTTATATATTTAGTCTTAGCTAAATTTAGTTTTAGCTCTTTCATCCATTCATGTGTAATTACTCCCCAAGGTAAAGTATATGGTATATATCCACTCACAGTTTTCTTCCTAAATAAATGCTATTATACATTACATCAATTCTCATCACCATGTTTCTCATAGTCATTCTCTTTCCTTAATTACCAAGCTCTGGGAAACCAAAGTCACTTGGGATATGCCCCTCTTCTCTCTCCAGGCCCATATCGTGTGATGGTTCTAATAGGAAACTACAGCTTACATCTGGTTCTTACTTCAAGATCATTCCAAATAAAACTGTCCATCTAGTCCCTTAAATAAGACATCTTGGGGGACTAGTGACTAATCATCCCATGTTCCCACATAGTTGTGCTGTCATACATTTGGTATCTTTTTAATTATGGGGGATACTATGACTTAGTAATGGCCATCAAAGGCCTTAACACAGTCAAACAAATTGTAACTGAGCTTATAACCCTAACCAACATCAAAACCAAAAGGGGTTAATTAGCCAATACTTGTAGGACATAAAAATGTAATTATGAACTCGTATACTTATTATCATCAAACAAAATTATTTTAACAAACCCTCTTAACCCTCATAGACCTTTACCTATACATGTTATACAGGTACGCCCCTACCCACTTTTCAAAATTTTGTTTTATGCCACTTTACCTTTACAGAAGACCTACATTGTTACCTGCTTTCACTATCTAAAAGAAATACAAAGAAGATTTTCACTTTTATGAAAAAAAGTGAAAAGTAAAAATTGCATTCAATGTTTGTTTTGCAGGAATCCTTATAGAGGCAGCATATGCCCTGAGAGGGAGAATGGCCCCACCGAGCTCCTTCCCTGGATACTACATTCAGCATAGCATTAAGCCACCACACCTTTCAACTGTGTCTATAAGCATTTGTGCTTCATCTCTATTTATTACATCTGGAGCATCCACTATCAATTGCTTCTTCCTTTTAAACCACTGGCTTACAAAAGTTTTCATAAGAATGTTCTGCTTTTGAAAGTGGTGGTGGTGGTTTAGTTGCTAAGTCATGTCAGACTCTTGCAACCCACATCTCCTGTGTCTCCTACATTGGCAGGTGGATTATTTACCATGGAGCCACCTAGGAAGCCTCACAACAATTCATACAAAGCCTACATAATTTTAATTGTCTCATAATTTATAGCATATATCCTCCAATTATATATAATCTCAACCAACCATGCTCTAACCTAACTCCCAATTAAATGAGATTTTAAAACACTAAAATGTTTCAAAAAATTAAATTTCATGGACTAAAATTTTTTTAATTCTTTAATAGATTTAAACCTACATCTGAAAGTTCTTCATCCACATACTGTTGAAGCCTAGCTTAGAGGATTTTGAGTACTACCTTACTAGCATGTGAAACTAATGCAATTGTGCAGTAGTTTGAACATTCTTTGACATTGCCCTTCTGTGGGATTGGAATGAAAACTGACCTTTTCCAGTCCTGCAGCCACTGCTGAGTTTTCCAAATTTGCTGGAATATTGAGTTCAGCACTTTAACAGCATCCTCTTTTAGGATTTGAAATAGCTCAGTTGGAATTCCATCACCTTCAGTAGTTTTTTTGTTCATAGTGATGTTCCCTAAGGCCTGCTTGATCTCACACTCCAGGATGTCTGGCTCTAGGTGAGTGATCATACCATCATGGTTATCTGGGTCATTTATACCTTCTTTGTACAATTCTTCTGTGTATTCTTGCCACCTCTTCTTAATCTCTTTTGTTTCTGTTAGGTCCTTGCCATTTCTGTCCTTTATTGTGCCCATCTTTGCATGAAATGTTCCCTTGGTATCTCTAATTTTCTTGAAGAGGCCTCTAGTCTTTCCCATCCTATTGTTTTCTTCTATTTCTTTGCATTGTATATGTGCTAATATACAATATTTTTTTGACTTACTTCACTCTGTATCAGTTCAGTTCAGTTCAGTTTAGTTGCTCAGTCATGTCTGACTCCTTGCGACCCCATGAATCACAGCATGCCAGGCCTCCCTGTCCATCACCAACTCCCGGAGTTCACTCAGACTCACATCCATGGAGTCAGTGATGCCATCCAACCATCTCATCCTCTGTCGTCCCCTTCTCCTCCTGCCCCCAATCCCAGCATCAGGGTCTTTTCCAATGAGTCAACTCTTTGCATGCGGTGGCCAGAGTACTGGAGTTTCAGCTTCAGCATCAGTCCTTCCAATGAACACCCAGGACTAATCTCCTTCAGAATGGACTGGTTGGATCTCCTTGCAGTCCAGGGACTCTCAAGAGTCTTCTCCAACACTACAGTTCAAAAGCATCAATTCTTCTGTGTTCAGCTTTCTTCACAGTCCAACTCTCACATCCATACATGACTACTGGAAAAACCATAGCCTTGACTAGACGGACCTTTGTTGGCAAAGTAATGTCTCTGCTTTTGAATATGCTATCTAGGTTGGTCATAACTTTCCTTCCAAGGAGTAAGCGTCTTTTAATTTCATGGCTGCAATCAGCATCTGCAGTGATTAGCAGACTCTAAATCCATCCGCATATCTACAAATGACCCAGTTTTGTTCCTTTTTATGGCTGAGTTTTATTCCATTTTGTATATGTACCACACCTTATTTATCTGTTCATCTGTTGATGGACATTTAGATTGCTTCCATGTCCTGGCTATGTACCCAATGTTCATTGCAACACTATTTACAATAGGAATTGGTCAAATAAAATCTTGCTGTAATTATGTCAAAGAATGTTTTTCCTATGCTTTCCTCTATGAGTTTTATAGTGTCCTGTCTTACATTTAGATCTTTAATCCATTTTAAATTTGTTATTGTGTATGGTGTTTTTTTATACTTCCCTGGTGGCTCAAATGGTAAAGCATCTGTCTACATTGCAGGAGACCCAGGTTCGATCCCTGGGTTGGGAAGATCCCTTGGAGAAGGAAATGGCAATCCACTCCAGTACTACTGCCTGGAAAATTCCATGGACAGAGGAGCCTGGTAGGCTACAGTCCATGGGGTCTCAAAGAGTTGGACACAACTGACTTCACGTTCATCGTGTTTTTTATTCTTCAATTTGCTTACATGGAGTATCACATTGATTGATTTGCATATATTGAAGAACTCTTGCATCCTTAGGATAAATCCCATTTGATCATGGTGTAGGATCCTTTTAAACTATCGTCAGATTTGGTTTGCTGGTATTAAGTTGAGGAATTTTGCGTCTATGTTCATCAGTGACATTGGCCTGTAATTGTCTTTTTTAATGGTATCTTTACCAGGTTTTCCTGTCAAGGTGATGGTGGCCTCATAGAATGAACTTGGGAGTGTTCCTTTCTCTGCAATGTTTTGGAAGAGTTTCAGATGGATAAGTGTTAACTCTTCTCTAAATGTTTGATAGAATTCATCTGCGAAGCCATCTGGTTTTGACTTCTGACATCTGGTTTGACGTTTGTTGGAAGTTTTTAAATTACACTTTCAATTTCAGTACTTGTGATTGGCTTGTTCATATTTTCTATTTCTTCCTGGTTCAGTCTTGGAAGGTTGTACCTTTCTAAGAATCTGTCCATTACTTCTGGGTTGTCCAGTTTATTGGCATACAGCTGCTTGTAGCAGTCTCTATGATCCTTTTTATTTCTGTGGTGTCAGTTGTAACTTCTTTTTGATTGCTAATTTTATTTGAGTCCTCTCTTTTTTTGGTTTGAGTCCTCTCTTTTTTTGGCTCATCTGGCTAAAGGTTTATCAATTTTGTTTATCTTCTCAAAGAATCAGTATTCAGTTTCATTGATCTTTGCTATTATTTTCTTGGTCTCTATTTTATTTATTTCTGCTCTGATCTTTATGACTTCTTTCCTTCTACTAACTGGGTCTTGTCTCTCTGGTGGGCAGGACCATGTCAAGGGTGTGTTTATAGGTGACTGTGAGCCTAGTTTGGTTTGAGGCACCCTGTCTGCTGAGGGGTAGGTCTGTGTTTCTATCCTGCTGGGTTTTTGGCCTGAGGCGTTCTCGCTCTGGCGCCTATATGCTCTTGGGTAGAGCAAGGTCTTGATGACAAAATGCTGACCTCAGGAAGACCTCATGTTGATCAATATCCTCTAGGACCTCTGCCACCAGTGTTCTTGCCACCTCAGTGAGAAGCAGCTGACACCTTCCTCCCTCTGAAGATCCTCCAAGATTCATAAGGAAGTCCAGTCCTGGCTCCTATGGATTTTCTGCTTTGTGCTGGGTCCCAGTGCATGTGAAACCTTATGTACACCCTCCAAGAATGGCATCTTCGTTTCCTCAGACCTATGGAGCTCCTGCACTCAAGCCCCACTGGTCTTTCAAGTCAAATGTTTTGGGTATTTCTTCTTCTAATGCCAGACCCTCAGGCTGGAGAGCCTAGTGTGGGGTTCAGGGCTCATTCTTGTGGGAGAACTTCTGTGATATAATTATTTTCCAGTTTATGTGTTATCCACTTGTCAGATATAGGATTTATGTCATGAAAGTTCCCCCTCCTGCCATCTCACTGTGTCTTTTTCTTTGACTTTGAATGTAAAATATCTTGGTCAGTAGGTTCCAGTCTAAACAATTGATGATTGTTTAGCAGTTAGTTGTGATTTTGGTGTTTTCTCAAGAGAAGGTGAACTCAAGTCCTTCTACTTCACCCTCTTTTCCAAAACCAAGGAGCTGCTTTTACTTTGGATGTTTGCTGTCTCCTTCCTCCATGTGTTGGCCATGATCCCCTTGATATGAGATGTGTAGGTACAGTGGCCTTTGCACACTTCTACAATAGCAGGGGCATAGCCCAGCACCTGTTCACAGTTTCCCTAGGGCTGGCACTCTCCATGTCCTCCTGGAAGAGTAGGGGCAGGGCCTGGTACCTGATCATGGATTTCCTAGGGACAGGGATTATCTTCACCCACCCACCCCCAGACAAAGAGGGCAGTGCCTGGAGCCTACTCCCAGATTTCCTAAGTGCTGGTGCTCTCTGTGCCCTCCCAGGACAGCAAGGGCAGGGCCATCTGTAGTGGCAGCCAGTGCCTACATCTGGAGCTCACAATGGCAGCACTGACTCAAGCCTGCCTCCAGAGTTTCTGTAGGTAGTATCTTGTTGCCCAGGAGCACTCACAAGGAAAAAGGATCTTCTGGTGGTCTCACCCCTCTCCTCACGTGCTCCGAATTAATGGTGCCTTGCACCTTGGCAAGTCCGGGGTTCTGAGTATACACTCAGTTGCCACAGCCCAGCCTCTTCAGGCTGTTTCCACACAGTCAGTCCTGGTCCTCTCCCTGGGTCTGACCTCTGAAGCCTGAGCTTCAGCACCCAGCCCCTACCCCTGCCGACAGATAAATATCTCTGGCTGGGGAGCAGAGGGCTGCAATGCTGACCTTCTGTGCAGGTTACCCTTCATTTGCCTTCCACGATCTGGCTGCCGTGCTCTCCTCCAAGGCTCCAAAGCTCCCTCTCAGTCTAGTCTAATCTCCCCACCAGTGAGGAGACTTTCTTGGGTGCAAGAACATTTCCTCCTTCATAGCTCCCTCCCTGAGGTGCAGGCCCCATCCAGTTCCTTCTTTTTTTTTCCTTTTGTCCTATTCGGTTATATGGAGGTTTTCTTGTCTTTTCAGAAGTCTAAGGTCTTCTGTTGGTGTTCAGTAACTGTTCTGTGTGAATAATTCCACTTGTAGAAGGTAAACTTTTCCACTTCCTACTCTTCTGCCATCTTGATACCCATCAGTGTCCACTAAATATGTCATAACACAAGCCACTGCATCTATGGTTCCCATAACGGCTATCGGTATTAAATCAATATATTCTCATCAATGAACAACTACTAAAATTTTTAATCCAACATTTTTTATTATGATAGTAGCCCTTATTATAAAACTTTGACATTCCCCATTCCACTTTTGAGTACTAGAAGTTACACAAGGTATTCATTCCATTAATATCAGGCTTAATCTTCAACATGATAAAAACTTACACTTAGATCAATTTTATATCAAATTCAGAGATGATTCATGGAAAAGACCCTGATCTTGGGAAATATTGAAGGCAGGAGAAGGGGGTGACAGAGAATGAGATAGTTGGACGGCATCACCGACTCAATGAATATGAATTTGAGCAAACTCTGGGAGATAGTGAAGGATGCGGAAGCCAGGTGTGCTGCAGTTCATGGGGTTGCAAAGAGTCAGACATGACTTAGCAACTGAACAAAAACAACAACAAATCTAGATATATCAATTATTGCTGTAATATCAATTACAGTTAGAGTACTGAGTAAGGTTTAACCAAACACAACTAAAGAAATCTGCCCTATTTATCAACTGGCCATATTCTAATAGTCTTTTTATAGTAATATCTATTATGATCAGGAGCTTTGGCAGTTGATTAGTATACACCATTAGTAATTAGAGATCCTGATATAGCATCTCCTATAAACAATGTAAGCTCTACTTCTCCCATCATCACTCTTAGGGATTCCTGGATGGCTCAGTGGTAAATAATCTGTCTACTATTGCAGGAGACAAGGGTTTGATTCCTAGGATGGAAAGATCCCTTGGAGGAGGAAAAACTGTCCTTAACCAGTAATTTAACTCTTGAAGGACCTTCGATAGATTTGACTAACTTTTCACTACATTTAGCAGTTGTCTCATCAGTTTTAGGTGCAATCAGTTTTATTACTAGAATTATTGATATAAAACCACCAGCCATATCTCAGCATCAAATACCACGACCGTTTGATCCATTCTAATTACAGCTGTATTTTTACTACTTTAACTTCCAATACTAACAGCTGGTATTACTGTATTATTTATCTTTCCTTCAATTCTCAGTGATAAACTTACTGGGTAAAGTATCCTAGATTATAAGGTTTTCTCTTTCAGCAGAGATAAACTATCCCTGTTCCATTAGGTTTTCTTTCAGGGGTTTTTCTTACTCTTTCACTTGAAATATATTCTTCCATCTTCTCATTTTGTTTAACTTTTTCTGTCTCTATGAATTAGTGAAACAGCTACCTATTCCAGTCTTGAGGGGTGTCTGTGTGGGAGCATTTCTTTGCAGTCAGAGTGTGGGCAGTGGCTTTGGTGGGAGAGCAGCAGTGTCAGGAATCAGTGATCTCTTATACAGAAGGATTCAAAGATGTTTCTGGGATTCAACTGATCTTGAAGGGAATATGTAAACAGGGGAACATATTAGTTAAGGACATGTTTGACTTGGATTTGGCTTTACTCAGTTGGACTTTTTTTGGAGAAGGCAATGGCACCCCACTCCAGTACTTTTGCCTGGAAAATCACATGGATGGAGGAGCCTGGTAGGCTGCAGTCCACGGGGTCGCTAAGAGTCGGATACAACTGAGACTTCACTTTCACTTTTCATTGTCATGCATTGGAGAAGGAAATGGCAACCCACTCCAGTGTTCTTGCCTGAAGAATCCCAGGGATGGGGGAGCATGGTGGGCTGCTGTCTATGGGGTCGCACAGAGTCGGACACAACTGAAGTGACTTAGCACCAGCAGTTGGACTTTTTACCTTCATTTTACATCATTCTTGGCCATTGTAGCAGCCTTTTGGGATTCATGATCTCTGCAGATAAGCAGATAAGTAAACAGATGGAACTAATAACTTAATTATTGTCCCAGAGAATGGGTGACATTCCCAGCCATACCTCCATTAGTTGAAGAGTAATTCTACCTTATTCTCATTTCAGAGGCAAGCAGGAGTGCGATGAACACCCACTACATTAGAATATATCAGGATTGCTAAACTGAACTGGTAAAGGCATATTTATTTCAAAACTTTCTTCCCTAGGAAATTTCTTAAAAACACAACTACATGCTCATACTTTGAAGCATTTTAGTACCTTCACTTCACAGAAGACCCATAATACACTGAGCAATGGTTCACTAGAATAGGGCTATTTCTCTAAAGCAGGGATCAGTTCAGTTCAGTTCAGTTCAGTCGCTCAGTAGTGTCTGGCTCTTTGCGACGCCATGAACCGCAGCACACCAGGCCTCCCTGTCCATCACCAACTCCCGGAGTTCACCCAAACTCTTGTCCTTCGAGTCGGTGATGCAGAGATAGACCTAGCTAAGTCTCGTCCCATTTGTTTTGTACAACTTGCAAGCCAAGAGTCACTTTTACATTTTGAAATAGTTGGAAGAAAATCAAATAATGTTTCATAACACAGAAAAATTATATGAATTTCACATATCAGTGTCTGTAAGTAAGTTTTCTGAGAACACACCCATGCCCATCAATTTTCTATGGCTGTTTTTACACGACAGCACAGAGTGGAATCATTGCAACAGAGACTGTATGGACTACAAAGGAAAAGTATCTAATATCTGGCCTTTTGCAGAAAAAAGTTTCTCAACCTCAGCTCTAGAGTTCATGTGAGGAAAGGAGGCATTGAATTCCCCAGGTACTACAAAATGAACACCTCTTTACAAGCTTATAAACACATCTTTCTATGCAGTTATGGCAGAGAAGGCAATGGCACCCCACTTTAGCACTCTTGCCTGGAAAATCCCATGTACAGAGGAGCCTGGTGGGCTGCAGTCCATGGGGTTGTGAAGAGCCGGACACAACTGAGTGACTTCCCTTTCACTTTTCACTTTCCTGCATTGGAGAAGGAACTGGCAACCCACTCCAGTGTTCTTGCCTGGAGAATCCCAGGGACAGTGGAGCCTGGTGGGCTGCCGTCTATGGGGTCACACAGAGTTGGACACGACTGAAGTGACTTAGCAGCAGCAGCAGCAGCAGCATGCAGTTATGGGGACTGTACAAAACAAAGAACAGAGAAAAGAGAGAGAGCTAGTAGGGTCTAGGTACTCAGCACCAACATTCCTTCAGGAAATCATTGTCATTCCTTTCATGGAAACACTCACTTTTAAACTATCACCTAGAACCTTGAAACTACAGGATTCAGGAGAAGAATAGTCAAATAGAGTGTGTAGGCAGTGTGGCCAGGAATTAACAGTAATCTTATGATTCACTAGGGACACATTTTTGGGGTGCCACACTCTTCTAAGCTAAATTGTTATTCCTAATGTTCTCTCTCACCAGCCCCACTCCAGAGATCCTGAAGGAAACCACATAAAAGAGTGTGGAAAATAGGGGCGATGATGCAGGGAGTGGCCACTCCAACCAGGGCCTGGGCATTTGGGATTCTGAAGATGAGAGGGCTTTGCAGAAAACTGCAGCAACCAAAAACTAGGCTGAGGTGCCAGGGAGAGAGGATGGGCTAGTTAATGGGTACACCACAGATGAAATACACTCCTATAAAGGGCAGAAAGGGGGAAGAGTAGCCTTTTTTACCTTGTGGAGAGAGACAATAGCATCAGAGGCCAAGACAGAACTAGGTGTGATGTGCACACCCTTAGACAAAATAAGGTTATACAGACAGTACTGCTTCCTCAGGAAGGTATCTGTGATCACTATAGTTTGTGTAGCATTAAAAACTAAAAAGAGCTCTATACAAAACGAGAGGAGATAAAATCATGTGAATTGAATTGCAGCCTAGAAAATTTAGGAAACCTATGATTTTAAAAAGTTGTTCTGGGGACTTCCCTGGTGGTCCAGTGGTTAAGACTCTGCACTTTCACTGCAGGGGACACAGGTTTGATCCCTGGTCAGGGAATTAAGATCTTGCATATCATGCAGCACAGTAAAAATTTTTTTTAATAAAAATAAAATTAAAAAGTGGTTTCTTCTTACTTACAATGCACATTTACCATATTGCTAACTACATGCCAGATTTATACATACATACATATATATATATATATATATATATATGCTATGCTAAGTCACTTCAGTCGTGTCCGACTCTGTGCGACCCCATAGACGGCAGCCCACCAAGTTCCCCCGTCCCTGGGATTCTCCAGGCAAGAACACTGGAGTGGATTGCCATTTCCTTCTCTAATGCGTGAAAGTGAAAAGTGAAAGTGAAGTCGCTCAGTCATATCCGACCCTCAGCGACCCCATGGATGGCAGCCCACCAGGCTCCTCCGTCCGTGGGATTTTCCAGGCAAGAGTACTGGAGTGGGGTGCCATTGCCTTCTCCGACATATATATATATATATATATATATGTATGTATGTATAAATATAAATACAAATACATTTATATCCTCTAAGTTTGTGACAATTGAGCAAGAAATAGTAGTAGTGTAGATCTTCATTTGATTAATGAATAAAACAAGAATTGAAGAGGCTTAATGACTTGCCCAGTGTCACACTGCTGTAAGTGACTGAACTAAGATCTGAGGTGTTTCTGACTCTCCACTTTACTATATTTACTTAAGAGATGAGGATTACCACCTCCAAAAGACATAAAGAGCAATTTCTCCAGGGTTAAATATATGTCAGTTTATTTTAAACATTGTTTGCTTAATGAGAATAATTGAGGTATCAATTTTAAAATAATTGAGGTATCATAATTTTAAGGAACATGATTAGTAGGAAAACAATTTTTACAAACTTCAATATACCTCATGACTGGGAGTTAGGTATAGTTTATTTAGTCTTATGACCAACTAATTTTACCTGGTACAAATGGATCAATGTATGGAATTTGATCTTTTCCATGACAACACACTAGCCAGAATCAATAAGAGACATTTTTGAGAAATCTAACCTTTGACCTCAAAGGTCAAAAGAGAGGATAGGAAGAAAGAGAGAAAACTCATCATCACTGCAGGACCAAAAAGTCTCAGTTAAGCAACTAGTTTTCAAGAGTATTGGAGGGGGCGGGGGCGGGGTTTACTATGAAATACCTACAGAAGAATTAGAAATGAGAAAAATAAAATAAACTTTGAATAACACATCATAAAATGGAGCAGATAACTGCAGAGTCATCTATCTAGGACAAGTGCCTGAGTCCCAGGCCAAAAGTCCAGGATTTTAAGCATTAGATTGGGTTTGCTAATGGAAAGCAGGCACTGGGTGGCCAATAGACTGGAGCAGAGGTCTCCAGAAGCAAGTTCCTCTTTAAGAGTAGCTCCTCCCATTTTCCAATATCACCCTACTAGAGCGTTGATTCAGGGAAGTATTTTTTCTTTCAAACTGCTCAGACGTTTTGGACAAGACTTAAATCTACAGAAAAAAGGAAGATTACAGAAAGGTAGAAAAAGAATGATACTGCAATGATTTGAGAGGGGGGAGAGTGGGACTGGTAAATGGAGAAGGAGAATGCTACCTTTATACCAAATATGGCCAAAATGAGAATGACATATAGTTCAATAGAGATCTTTCTTTTCTGAGCAGTAAGGATTCTAATTTTTGTTATCCAAATCTACTTTTCTGTGTAGCTATGTGATTTTGCCTTTAAAAAAAAAAAAAAGAAGTAACAGTAGGGTCTAAAGATATTGTCAGGAATAGGAAAAGATTAGGAAACAAATTTTTAGAACAGAGGTTAAGGATAGTAGCTAGTGAGAAGTTATTTTTAGATAAAGAGATGATTTTTATTTTTAATTGAGAAGGTTAAGAACATTATTAGAGGAAGAAACAGATGACTACCTGGCATACTGAAATACAGATGGAACCAGACCTTATTCTTCATCAAGCCTTATGTAAAGTAGAAAGAAGAAATGAATATGTGTGTGTATGTATATACATACACATACATATGTCTCTTCATATATATATATGAGAGTGGGTGTGAGTATATGTACATGTGTGTATATATATGTATGTGTGCATATATACATATATACTTACGCACATATATTTGTTTCTTCTTCCGTATATGCATAACAGTTTGTGGGTATAAGTGTGTGCATATGTGTTTTAGTTGTGAATCTCTGGGCCTTTGCACAGGTAACTATGGTGAAGAAAGTGGCCATCATTGGAGCAGGCATCAGTGGCCTGGCCTCCATCAGAAACTGCCTAGAAGAGGGACTGGAACCCACCTGCTTTGAGAAGGGTGAAGACATTGGGGGCCTGTGGAAATTCTCGGTGAGTGGGATATCACTGCAGCAGACTGGGGAGTGAGGGGGGAAGTGTGCGAGAACACATTGCCTGAGCACAGGCTGTCATGCCAGTTACACTTGCTCTACAAAGCTTAACATCAGTAGCAGGTTGGAAAGTAAATCCCTTGCTTACTTCAGAAGTAAATGGGATAGTGAGCTGGTCAGTCTCTGTGTACAGAACTCAACTCCAATAAATCATTAATAAGTGAGCCACTTGGGGATAAAATCCATGGTCAAATATTGGTTAAGTTTATGTAACAGAATTACATGAGCTAATCATTTAAAAATTGATGGTTCTTTCCATTCATTTGTTGAGTTTCTGGAACAACCTCTTAGAGATTCAGACCACAGATTTTAAGATTTCAGGTGCTGACTTTTGGTCTGGCCAAAAATACATAATTCTTGAGATTGCTGCAAGAGGAACCAAGAAGAGGACACACTGATTTGACATTCTTCAAAGACTTTTGTTGTTGTTCAGTCACTAAGTCATGTCCCGCTCTTTGCGACCTCATGGACTGTAGCTTGCCAGGCTTACTTCTATGCATTTATATCAAGGACTCTATCAGCAGGTATGCTTGTAAGCTGCTGTGAGATCACTTCCTTGTTGTCTAACAAGTATATTATCAGGTGTGGAGGCTTCCCTGTGCCCCAACTCTCTCCGTGCCTACAACCTTAGGAATACTCTCTGGTTAAGCCTACTCCTGTTTTCTTCTTCTTCCAATAAACCATAAATACATAGGAACACAGGAAGATAAATAACCCCATTTTCTTGTTTTTACCATGCCACACAATATGTGGGATTTCAATTTCAAGGATCAAACCTGTACCCCCTGCATTGGAAGCACGAAGTTTTAACCACTGGACCACCAGGGAAGTCCCCAGTAATCCCTTTTAAACCACTATTCCCTCCACAAGTACAAAATTAGTGTTAACCTTTATACCTTAATAGAAATGTTATGTTTAAGAAGAAAGTGTCTATGATGGCTCTTTAAATATTATCAATATATGAGAATTGTTCTTATTGATATAGATATTTTCTAGATTTCAAAGAACTCTTTTTGAACCACTCAGCATCGATTATTTTAAAACTGGAGTATAATTGCTTTACAGTGTTGTGTTAGTTTCTGCTGTACAACAACATGTATAAGTATACATATATCCCCTCCCTCTTGAACCTCCCACTCACCCCCATCCCACCCTCTAGGTCATCGCAGAGCGCTGAGCTGAGCTCCCTGTGCTATACAGCAGCTTCCCAGTATTGCGGAGCTCAGTGTTTGTCACTGGAATGTGCTGACAGAATTTCAGATTAGCACAGTGAAGGCTGATAAGGCTGTTTTATTAAGTACTTTCTATATACCAAACACCTTTCTCATTTCATTCAATCTTTATAATAATCCTATAAGCTAGCTATGAATTTTTCCCTTTTACAAATGAATGTGAAGCTTAAAAGAAAATTTTAAAAAAATGGTAAATAGCTTGTGAATGGCAAACACAAGACTCCAATTCAGTCTGACTTGTATTTCCAGTTTGAATTCTTAATCCCTTAATAAATTGCTGGGTGCCATTTCAACAAGTGGCCTGTTGAGCTGGCAGGTCTTCTATCCGGTGATCTTAACCAGATCCTCAAATTCATGCTTACTTTACAAAGCATTGTTGAACAAAGACACGGCTGATAAAGCTTTTGAGAGTAGCTGCCTCTCCTGTTGCTCAAGGAAGGCTTTAAAATTTGAACTTAGCATCATGGAGGTATAAACTACTCACCTGCAAGCATGTGGTACTCTTCAAGAAAAAAAAAAAATTTACCCCAGAGGGTGGAACCACAAACCCAGAAGCTGGAGCCTTGAGACACAAATGCTTATTTCCCAGAACTTGAAACCTAATGAAACTTACCCTTCTGGATTCCAAAATTGCTTGGGACTGATGACTCCTTTTTTTCCTTCCATTTTCTCCCTTTTGGAATGAGAATGTTTTTTACTGATACCCTGTGACTGTCCCATCGTTGTATTTTGAAATAAGATAACTTATTTTCTAGCTCGACAGGTCCAGAAATAGAGAATTCTGTCCCAGGGTGAATTACACTCAGAGTTGCTTTCATACCTGATTCAGACAGTTTAGACAATGAGATTTAGAATTATTGAGTTGATATATGTGAGATTTTGAACCTGGTTTGATGCTGCAGTGGACTGAGACTTTGGAGATGTTGAGATGAAATGAATGTAGTTGACATGTGGGATAAATGTCAACCCTTAGGGGCCTGACAGTGAACTGTGATAGGCTATTCAAACAATGGGCCCCTCAAAGATGATATCAGGTCCTGATCCTAGAACCTGTAAATATTTCTAATGAGGGAAAAAGAAGATATTTACAGGTATGATAACATTAATAATCTTGAGACGATGAGCTTATCTTGGACTATCTGTGTAGGGCAAAAATGCCATAACATCTATCCCTAAAAGAGAAAGTCATGGGACTTCCCTGGTGGTGCAGTGGTTAAGAATCCACATTTCACGGGTTCAATCCCTGGTCAGGAAACAAATATCCTACTTGCCAGCCCTGGGGCAACTAAGCCCACACACCTCAGTGAAAGATCCCACATACCACAACTAAGACCTGACACAGCCAGAAAATAAAGTAAACTTCAAAAGAGAGAGAGAGAGAAAGGCAAAGGGAGATTCGACACACAGAAACAAAAGAAAAAAGGGAATATGACTTTATCAGAAAGAGAGATATGAAGATGCTATGCTATGACCGTGAAGGTGGAGAAAGGAGACATTAGTCAAGGAATACAGGTGGCCTCCAGATGCTAAAAAAGCTAAGGAATGCTGGCATCCAGCAGGAGCAGGAAGAGATAATGAATCTCCCCTAGAGCCTCTGGAATGGACTTGGCCCTGCCAACACTTTGATTTAGGCCCAGTGATGCTGGTTTTCAACTCCTGGCCTCTGGAATCATGAGGGAATAGATTCCTGTTGCCTTAAGCTGTCAGGTTTGTGGTAATTTAATTAAATTTAAATTTAATTTAATTTATAGTAGCCACATGAAACTAATACAGTTGATTATTCACCGTTCCCTAATTTTTTCACCTCTGTGGGAGGACTTGAAGATGCAAATGATACTGTGACTTGCAGTGTTTCTCAAATACCTCCATGAGTCTGTAGCAATATACCTAGAAATCACATTACAGGATTATACTATAAAATAAAGTTAAATTTTGTATTTTCATTACAGTTAGTTGATAAAGTCAGCATTTTACATTTTCTAAGATCCAAACATTAGCTAGGTGTAAAAAAATAATAATAATAAAACTGCAGGGACTTCCCTGGTAGTCCAGTGTTTAAGAATCCATGTTTCCAAGGCAGAGGCCATGGGTTCGATCCTTGGTCGGGGAATTAAGATTTTGTGTGCTACATAATGCAGCCAAATTAAATTAAAAAAGGAATGTGCACATAATTAAAACTTTTGTAGCTTTTTTCTACAGCACTTTCTTAGGTCCTTCTATTAATAGTTCCTTCTTCTAACCCAGATCTAAAGGCAGAATGATGTATTTGCCTCACCTGCTTTGATCACTAAGAAAATACTTTATGACTAGGCTGCAGATCTAGGGAGAAGGTCTTTCTCAGGAGTTCCACAAACAACATGTCAACAAATTTTCTGGATTTTGTCCTGAAGTGTCATGAATAAAGTCTCCTTTTTCTGGGAAGGCAATCCTTTGTTCACTTCCTCTGATTTTTTTTCTAGCCTATGTATCACTTTGATCTTTAATATTTAGTCCCTCCTTGTGTTGACTATAATCACTGTCAAGCATCCTCAACTCATCCAAAGCTGTGAATTCCTCCACCTTCGCATCCCACATGCACACTAGCAGAGTTAACTACCCAAGGGTAGCAGAAAACTCTCATCATATTTCAAAATCACATTGCTTTCTGATGCAGATTTGGCAACTAATCTACCACTGAATTACTTTTCAATAGCAAGCCAAGACACATTGGCTTTTGATGTGATTGGCATATTCTAATATGACACTAAAAATTTGTATTCTAGGGGCCTGACATCTTTGAGTTATATGAGCCCTAATTAAATTTCTAGTGCTCAGTGCTTTTCATTATAAACTAGCAACTCTACAAGAGTGATCTACAGTTTGATCTTTCATCAAAGGGAAAACCATTTCAGATAGAAAACAATGTTAATTTTTTTAAGGAAAGAAAAAATGTTTTTCTTTGGAGTCCCTTTTAGAGTTTTTTTGACTTTTTAAATTTGAAAACGCAATCTTATGAACTGACTAATATTTACACAGTTGTTTCCTGTTTGTTTTTGGTTTTTTAAGGATCATAGCTTCGGTCAAATAGTAACTTAGCAAGCATTGCATCTTGCACTTTGGTCTGTCATTAGTTGATATACAACAAACCCTGTATTTTAAAAAGATGAAATATGCCTTATTTTCAAGTGCCCATGGAACATTTCTAAAACTGATTAAGTCAAAAAAATCCTCAAATTTTTGGAAAAAATATGTAAGTAAAATGTATGGCAAAACCAATACAATATTGTAAAGTAAAAAAATAATAATAAATAAAAAAAAGAAAGAAAAAAATAATAAAATGAAATCCTCAGGTGACAATACGATAGAAATTTATAACAAAATGAAGATGGAAAATACTGCCTCCAGGAAATTAAGTTCTCTCTTAAAGATCTATTAATTAATGTTCTTTTAGAAGTTTAGACTCAGTAAGATAAATGATTGATAACTTAAAAAAGAGAAAATAGAATGGATGAAAAATTATCAACTGCTGACTATCTGATTTTATACCATGAAGGATATCAATTGGAAAATGGTTACAAAAAATAAGATAATTCACTGAGGTGGATGATCACAAAATTGCCAGACAAAAATCTATAGTTTATATATGTTGTAGAGTTAGCAAACTGGCTTGGCTCGTCCATTTTATTTGATCTCTATGTTTTTAATTTCGGTCCATTATTTTAAAACCAGGATATTTCACATAAAAATCTAAGGAAATGTCTTCTTTTGAAGAATCAGAAAATCAGGTAACCCTGGATCTCCTCTTACTCTAATACATAGAATTTGAATTCTCTGTTTCATCATGTTCATTTTTGATTCATTTCTTGTAATTTTCTCTGCATTTATAGAATTTATTTTGACTGGTGCTACATAAAAACAATAATCCCTTAGAATTTTGGGAACAGATTCATTTACAAAATTTTTCATTTTCTCTTATTCCTACAGTCATACCATTCTTTTTGTTTAATTAACCTTCATGTCTATATTATTACAACCATGTAAATATCATTGCTAAGCTGCTTAGTGGATTCTGATTATACTTTCTTTCTTGATTAACTTTTTGTTTTCACTGGAGTTAGTAACTGCCTTGTGGTATTTGTTGATTTAATGTTACAATGCTATTCTAATTCACTCCCCAACCTCTCCCACCAAATTTTGACTCTCCTCTGAACAGTTAAATACATGAGGTGTTTCACTGGCTTAATTCTTCTCTTAACTATCTCTTAAAGACACTCTTCTGGATTGTTTCCCTTCTCTAGGCTAACCACACTGCTATTATCCTGGGTAACCCTGTTTTCTGAAAACTTTATCTTCCTACTATTTTTTTATTCTCTCATTTTATTTTTTAATAAATTTATTTTAATTGGAGGTTAATTACTTTACAATATTGTATTGGTTTTGCCATACATCAACATGAAATCTGCCACAGGTATACACGTGTTCCCCATCCCGAACCCCTCTCCCTCCTCCCTCCCAGTACCATCTCTCTGGGTTGTCCCAGTGCACCAGCCCCAAGCATCCTGTATCCTGCATCGAACCTGGACTGGCGATTCGTTTCATATATGATATTATATATGTTTCAATGCCATTCTCCCAAATCATCCTACCCTCTCCCTCTCCCACAGAGTCCAAAAGACTGTTCTATACATCTGTGTCTCTTTTGCTGTCTCACATACAGGGTTCTCGTTACTATCTTTCTAAATTCCATATATATGCATTAGTATTGGTGTTTTTCTTTCTGGCTTACTTCACTCTGTATGATAGGCTCCAGTTTCATCCACCTCATTAGAACTGATTCAAATGTATTCTTTTTAATGGCTGAGTAATACTCCATTGTGTATATGTACCACAGCTTT
This sequence comes from Bos taurus, assembly GCF_002263795.3. NCBI lineage: Eukaryota > Metazoa > Chordata > Mammalia > Artiodactyla > Bovidae > Bos > Bos taurus. The sequence goes on from NC_037343.1 coordinate 38,656,662, forward strand.
CTTATCCATTCATCTGCTGATGGACATCTAGGTTGCTTCCATGTCCTGGCTATTATAAACAGTGCTGTGATGAACACTGGGGTACACGTGTCTCTTTCAATTCTGGTTTCCTCGGTGTGTATGCCCAGCAGTGGGATTGCTGGGTCATAAGGCAGTTGTATTTCCAGTTTTTTAAGGAATCTCCACACTGTTCTGCAGAGTGGGTGTACTAGTTTGCATTCCCACCAACAGTGTAAGAGGGTTCCATTTTAATGAGAGTACCTCCTTGGCAGTTTCCTATGAAGTTAAAATATATGAAGTAAAAGACGGTAGACCTTGAATATCTTATAAGATCACTATTTAATCTGGATTCCCATTTGATTAGATCTAGTCTTAACTTGGAGAAGGCAGTGGCACCCCAGTCCAGTACTCTTGCCTGGAAAATCCCGTGGATGGAGGAGCCTGGTGGGCTGCAGTCCATAGGGTTGCTAAGAGTCGGACATGACTGAGCGACTTCACTTTTCACTTTCATGCATTGGAGAAGGAAATGGCAACCCACTCCAGTGTTCTTGCCTGGAGAATCCCAGGGACGGGGGAGCCTGGTGGGCTGCCATTTATGGGGTCGCACAGAGTCGGACACGACTGAAGTGACTTAGCAGCAGCAGCAGTCTTAACTTTTGGGCTTCCCAGGTGGCACTAGTTGGAAAGACCTCCTGCCAATGCAGGAGACATAAGAGATGCTGGTTAGATTCCTGGGTCCGGAAGATCCCTTTCCGCTTTCTTTGATCTGGTAAGTCAGTTAGCACTCATCCACCTGTGTTCTACTTTCAAAATATTGTTGTTTCTTGTTTGCTTTCACTTTTTTTTTCTTTTTTTCCCTGTGGGTTTATATCTCTGATACCTTTACAGTAATTTTAGGGGTGTGTGCATGCTAAGTCACTTCAGTCATGTCTGACTCTTTGCAAGCCTATGGACTGTAGCCTATCAAGCTCTTCTGTCCATGCAATTTTCCAGGCAAGAATACTGGAGTGGGTTGCCATTTCGAACTCCAGGGGAACTTCCCAACTAGAATTGAACCTAGGTTTCCTGCATCTCCTGCATTGGGAAGAAGGTTCTTTACCAATAGCACCACCTGGGAAACCCAATTTTAGGGGAAGAAGAGTTAAATACATCTGCATAATCTTTCATATGTAATCAGAAGTCTGAGTTACTTTAGTAATTTTAAAAAGATAGATAAAGCTACTTCCATAGATAAGTAAGGTTTGGTTCTTTGTTGATCACTTGCCCCCCCCCCAAAAAAAATTATTATATTTGAAAATGTCATTTATGATCTTAGTCACTCTTATGAACTTCTCATATGATCAACTTAAAAGGATCAGTCTATACACATGGACTCTGAGATACACTATAATACCAAATAGGAACAATAAGATGTTCATGACATATTTTTTTTTAATAGCAAGTCACAGATGATGTGATTAGCTGATGCTGCAACTCCTTTTTCAGTAACCATGGCTCTTGGGGAACCTAAGAAAAACTAAAGACCAATCAGCTCAGCATTGCTAGGGAAATTTATTATCCTGGAACACCCAAAATTGCAAAAACACCTCAAATCTGTCTCAAGGGTTTGCACCATTTTTATCATATAAAATTCCTCCTTTGTTGTTACCTAATTTTCCTCAACTTTGCCTTGCTCCAAAACTTTACCTTGGACTTTGTATTAGTTTTCTATTTCTGCGTAGCAAATTACCACAAACTAAAACAGCTAAAAATGTTTCTTTATTACTCTCAGTTACACAGATCAGTGGACCTCCCTGGTGGCTCAGATGGTAAGAGTATCTGCCTACAATGCAGGAGACCTGGGCTCAATCCCTGGGTTGGGAAGATCCCCTGGAGAAGGAAATGGCAACCCACTCCAGTACTCTTGCCTTGAAAATCCCATGGACGGAGGAGCCTGGTGGGCTACAATCCATGGGGTCACAAAGAGTCGGACACAACTGAGCCACTTCACTTTCACTTTTCACTTACACAGATCAGAAGTACAGTATAGTTCAGCTAGCTTCTTTGGTTAGGGTTTCATGAGGTCAAAAATTAGGTGCTGCCTGGGCTGGGCTCTTATCTGGAAGCACAGGGAAAGAATCTGCATACTACAGGGTGGAGGCTGAATTCAGTTCCTTGTTGTTTCAAGATTAAGGTCTTTGTTTCCTTGCTGGCTGTAAATGGGATTCCTCTCAACTCTTAAAGGCTGCCAGTATTGCTTGGCATATGTCTCTCTCCATCTTCGAAACCAGGAACAAGCTGAATTCCCCTCATGTTTTGAACCTCTAACTTCTGATACCAGCCAGAGAAAACTCTGCTTGTAAAGGGATCATGTGATTCAATAATACTTAACAACATAGTCAGAGGAGTAATATATTTACAGATTTCATCCATACTCAAGGGCAAATGACTACCCAAGGAGGAGATGAACTAAGGGTCATTCTTAAAATTCTGTCTACCATATAGCTCATATTATAAGTTGAGAGAAAATATGAAATTGTTGAGTGAAGCATGTCAGCCAAATTTAAAACTCTCACTCTGTCCAGGGAGATCCTCTCCCATTTTCTCTGGTGAGATCTTAATATTTTGAAATGTTTTATCTGTAAGTAACACTAGACTACTAAGTGTTCAGGTCACTCTTTTACATCTAGCATAAATAGGACAAGACAAATATCCAGAATTACATAGAGAAAAACATAAAAGCATGCTAAGACCCAAGGAGTACCCCCATTTGGCACAGCTTAATCTCTAGGTCTCTTTAGGAGCAATACTCAGTCTTTTAGTTTCCCTTCCTTGTCCCTCAGCTCTTTCTAAAATTGTCTCTGGGCTTATGCAGAAATAGAACTTACATGACCTTGTGGTGAAGCAAAGCCAAAGTTTCCCAAATTCAAACACAGTCTTGGGCCTGTCCTCTGAATCCTCTGGTCTCCTGATGTTCCTATTGTAGATGATTACCCTTCATGCCTATCCTTCAGTAATCTTTAACCAAAGGCCAGTTGATGAACCTGGAACTGTCCTCCCTTAGCTGTCAGGGGCTGGTGAAACTCCTAGCTGAACAGACTCCACTTACCAGGTGCAGTTTGCACATTGAGTCCCTGACCCAAATGGTCCATTCTTCAGCTCTACTAAAATGCCACTTAGCTGCCCCCCAACCCTTGGCAACTCTCTGGCAAAGTAGCTACTAAGAGTCTCAGATGACTTCTGCATCCCCTTTGGGAACAAGCAGGAACTCATGTTTTATTCAAACTGAATGAGTTCAAGAGAGCTAAACTAAGGTCCGAGCTTGTCTTAATCATGTTACCTCTTCCTAATCACTGCTACTTGACTCTTCAGTGTCAACCCTCCCCAACCCAGGTTGTTTTGGGGAGGCTTTGAAATGATATCTTACCAGAATTTCAAATGTGAAAACAAATTCCCTCTGCCCTCTGTGTTTTGCTCAATCTTTCTAATATGTCAGTTTGGTCACTCAGTCTTGTCTGACTCTTTGTGACCCCATGGACTGCAGCATTCCAGGGTTCCCTGTCCATCACCAACTCCCTGAACTTGCTCAAACTCATATTTATTGAGTCAGTGATGCCATCCAACTATCTCATCCTCCGTCATCCCCTTCTCCTTCTGCCTTCAATCTTTCCCAGCATCAGGGTCTTTTCCAATGATTCAGTTCTTCATATCAGGTGGCCAAAATATTGGAGCTTCAGCTTCAGCATCAGTCCTTCCAATGAATATTCAGGACTGATTTCCTTTGGGATTAACTAGTTTTATCTCCTTGCAGTCCAAGGAACTCTCAATAGTTTTCTCCAACACCACAGTTCAAAAGCATCAATTCTTCTAAGCTCAGCTTTTTTTATGGCTCTCACATCCATACATGACTACTGGAAAAATCATAGCATAGATGGACCTATGTTAATTTCAGAATTTTAGCCCAAAGAATAATGCTTAGGGTTTAAGTAATCTCCTTTTCTGCCTCTATTCCCCTTTCTCCTCACCTAATTCCTTTAAATCAATGTTTTTCATTCTGGAGATTATAACCCATTTGTGTGCAATGATATAAATTAATGAATTAATCTGCATATTTAAATGGAATGGATAGACAAGAACTATAATCCCACAGCCTCCAGAACAAAAACCACAATCACAGAAAGCTAATGAAAAGAAACAGGATTATGTACCAGATGAAGGAAGAAGATAAATCTCCAGAAAAACAACTAAATGAAGTGGAGATAGGCAACCTTCCAGAATGGATGGAAAGTATGTGTGCAACTCAAGTTCTTGAAAATAATTTTTCTTCATAAAACTTTTGGTCCCTGTGTATGTGTGTATATACGGGGTTGCAATAAAAAATATGTAACTATAGGGTATGGTTAAAAACATTTTAAAAAGATATTGTAAACATAATCAAGGTGCTCTCTGCCCTAGATACATAAAAAATATTATGATCTAATCTACCAGCATAATATGCTAAAGGAAGTTTTTTTTTTCATTGTGGTAAGTAAACCACAATAAAGATATACCATGTAGCTATTTTAAAGTGTCCGGTTCTGTGGCATTAAGTTCATTGACATTATTGTACAATCATACCACCATCCCTCTCCAAAACATTTTAATCTTCCCAAAGTAAAACTCTGCAGAAATTAAACAATTTAACTCTCAATTCCTCCCTCTCCCTGGCCCCAAGCCACCACCACTTTCTTAGTCTCTGTGAACATGATTACTCTGGGTATCTCAGATAAATGGAATCATACAGAATTTGTCTTTTTGTGGCTTGTCTACTTCATTCAGCATATGTCCTCAACATTAATGCATATCCCGGCATGTATCAAACCTTCCTTTCTTTTTAAGGCTGAATAATGTTCCATTGCATGTATATATCACATTGCCTGTCCATGCTCATGAGTTGGCATATTGAAATCGTGCACGGGTAAATTTTGGGAAATACTATCACTGTAATTAATGGTTCAAAGCAACAAAATTAATCCAGTTATATATTCTTGAAAGGACAGGATGAAATGCAGAATCTGTTTCCCTCAGAAAAGATGTGAATAAAGATATATTTTAACATTCTAAGTTCCTTTGATTATCATCAAATTATGTAAGTGAAGTTAATTTATGCCTCATCTTATTGCATTTACTTTTGGAAAGACCAACCAAAAATGAGTGATAATTATTTGGGACTGGTCCTGACCATGATAAATATACTCATTTACAAACTCTGTTCCATTTAAAATGTTTCTTTCACAGGACCATGTAGAGGAAGGCAGGGCCAGCATTTATCGGTCAGTCTTTACCAACTCTTCCAAAGAGATGACATGTTTTCCAGACTTTCCATTTCCTGATGATTTTCCTAACTTTATGCACAACAGCAAGCTCCAGGAATATATTACTATGTTTGCCAAAGAAAAGAACCTCCTGAAATACATACAATTTAAGGTAAGATATTATTAAAAAAACTTATTGGGGGCATAACTGTGAGGAATTCTATAGTTATTAAAAGATTCCCATTTGTTCCTTTCACTATCTCTTTCTCAATTGTAAACAATTTTAACAGTATGGCTTCTTTGACCCTAGATTTAGAAAGCATACATTCTTCTTAAGATATGTAGGAAATTTTTAACTACACATAGTTCTTGGACCAAAATGCCATAAGCTTAGAAATCAGAGCAAAGAAAAAAATGCTTGGGTAGACATGAATTTATAAATTAAAAACTCATTATTCCTAAACAATTTACAGGTCAAAAAAAGAAATTTCAGGGGAAATTTTTAAATATTTAGAGCTAAATGATAATTTAATTTGATATATCAATATTTATGGCAAGTAGAGAGCACAAAAACTTTTATGAAAATTATAAGCTTAAATGTTTATGTCAGAAAATAAGATTTTCCAGGTGATCCTTAGCATACTAAAACATGAGAACTTACACTCTGGATATAGATGGTATCTTTCATTTTGAGATAATAACATTAAAAATAAAATGACAAGGAAGTATGTTAAGAAATTGCTGTTAATACAAAAATTATTGGCCACCAGATTATTTACTACATGTTCTACATGGCTCTTGTAAACTATAATTTAATTGTCAGAGCTCCAAAAGGAATCACTCTTATACTGCAGAGAATATTGGTCATACACAAGGAACCACGTGGAAATAAAGTTTAATAAAACATAGATAGGGGCTTCCCTGGAGGTCCAGTGGATAAGAATCTGCCTTGCAGCGCACACCAGTTCAATCTCTGCTCTGGGAAGATCCCACATACACGGCGCAACTAGGCCCAAGAGTTGCAACTTCTGAGCCCCACATGCCGCAACTCCTGAAGTCTGCATGCCCTGGAGCCTGTGCTCTGCAACAAGAGAAGCCTTCCTACCGCAACTATAGAGTAGCTCTTAATTTCTAATGCTGAGATGCCGTATGATTCTATGATCATTTGGCAAAGTTGGAAAGTCTTTCTATGTTTTGATGATCTGGGAAAGGTGCCTTCTTAATCTAGTAAAGAGACCATTAAGGAAGCTGCAGGGTTCATTTCACTCCGATAAGGACAAAACCCTGATAGTGTTTAATATCAGTGCATCTTCACAAAACTCAATGACCATACAAGTACAAAGTTTAAAAAAAAAAAAAAATAGAATCCTCCTTCCTTGAAGGCCTACTGTAATAGACACCCTGGCCTCATTTCTTTCTCCCTTATATCCCTCAATACTGTTTATGGAAGTTTTCCCCTGAGAAGCCATGTGTTCCAATTTATAGGGAGTATCCATGTTATGAAATAGTGAAAGTTACATGATTCATTTGGGGAGGAAACTTGTAACTCTTGGCCAGTTGGCTTCATCTTCAAACCTATAGAGAGAAATGCAATAGAACAACAACCCTGCAAGCGCTTTTAACTCTGCCTTCACTTCTCAGTCCAGCTCATTCTCTTACTTTATTAAGAAACAGCGTGGTATGACTTGGACACAGAAGAAAAAGAAAAGCGTGTTGTCACTTGAGTGAGACTGCCTCAGAAATGTTACCAAGTCAGGGTTGGGTGTTTCCTGTCCTTTGGAAGAGAACAGTCCTAAATAGTATCTTACTCATCATGTAGCTACAAGGCATGCACCATAATTGAGATCAGAGATGCTTCCTTGGCTGACTTTTAATCAAGTGTAAATTTAACTTCAAACACATAGTAAAAGGATGAGAGTAAAAAAATGCTGTATTTTTACAGGATCTATTTCATATAAACTCTGTGTCTTGACCAAAATATGAACCACCTAAAGAATGAAATTGGAAAGTCAATGGGAGAAACAGCTGTAGAATCAAGGACCTATATTTAACGTTTGAACCTAGTTATTGGATTTTATGCACATTATTTAACTTCTTTAAGTCTCCATTTCATATGTAAAATGAAGCAACTATGTATCTTGTAGAATTATTCTGAAGATCAAATAAAGGCTTTAAAGCAGTTTAAAAAAAATAAAATGGCTAAAGAAATATGTTAGGAAATTATTATTATGTATTACTATGTAAATTATTGGCCACCAGATTATTTACTACATGGGCTACCTGCCTCTTGTAAACTGTAATTCAATCGTCAGAGCCCCAAAATGAATCACTCTTGTACTGCAGAGAATACTGGTCATACACAAGGAATTATGTGGGGATTTAAAAACGAACACACACACACACACACACACACACACACACATATAGATAGGGGCTTCCCTAGTGGTCCAGTGGGTAAGAATCTGCCCTGCAATGCAAGGGACACTGGTTTGATCCCTGGTCCAGGAAGATCCCCTGTGCCATGTGCAACTAAGCCTGAGAGTTACAACTACTGAGCCTACACTCTGCACCACAGCTACTGAAATCTGCATCCCCTAAAGCCTGTGCTCTGCAACAAAAGAAGCCACCACAATGAGAAGCACTCGCCCCATAACTAGAGCGTAGCCCCCGCTCACTGCAACTAGAGAAAGCCTGTGAAGCAACAAAGATGCAGCACAGCCAAAAATAAATAAATATTTTTAAAAATCATATAGATCGTTTTATGCTTTGACTTATTAAAAAGGAACTTTGAATTTATAATATGCACCTTCATAATGAATTAAGTATTCTCCCTAAGGCGCTATTAAGGATTTTCTTCATACTATTTGATGATGTTGGTGCCAAATCTGCCTTTTAGCTTAGAGTAAAGAAGATTATCTTTCTGCGTTTCTCTTAGACAATTGTATCCAGTGTAAATAAGCGTCCCGATTTCCAAACCACTGGCCAATGGGATGTTATCACTGAAAAGGATGGTAAAAAGGAATCAGCTGTCTTTGATGCCGTAATGATTTGTTCTGGACATCATGTGTACCCCAACATACCTAAAGAGTCCTTTCCAGGTAAGGCCAAAGTTTACGCTGCCATCCACACATCTTGCATGAAGAAATAACCTTGATGATGTCTTTCTTATGTATACAAAAGTATAGTTTATAAAAGTACACATTAAATTAAAATATGCTTTTATTGTATCTAATGGGCTTCCCAGGCAGCTCAGTGGTAAAAGAATCTGCCTGCCAATGCAGGAAATGCAGGTACAATCCCTGGATCAGGAAGATCCCCTGGAGGAGGGCATGGCAACCCACTCCAGTATTCTTGCCTGGAGAGTCCCATGGGCAGAGGAGCCTGGTGGGCTACAGTCCATAGGGTCGTAAAGAGTTGGACATGACTGAGCACATATATCTATACAATTTGATATATTGTATCTAATATAGTTTAAGTATTAAAATTCCTATTACTGCAACCATATTCACTGACAAGTTCTGTTATAGCAGTTTTTTCAGTGAAAATCAAAATAATTCACATGTTTTCCACTTTTTCACTCAGGAATAAAACTTTTTAAAGGCAAATGCTTCCACAGCCGGGACTATAAAGAACCAGGAATCTTCAAGGGGAAGCGAGTCCTGGTGATTGGTCTGGGGAACTCAGGCTGTGACATCGCCTCAGAACTCAGCCACATAGCTGAAAAAGTATGCCTCCCTGATACTCAGGGAACTATCTTTAAAAGGCCAGCCATACCATTTGAAAAGTGTGAAAGAAAGCGGGGAGGGCAGAGTCCTTGATGCAAAGACTAAGTAGTGGTTCATATAGCTCAATGCCCTTTGGTAACAGGTGGGATTTTAAATAGCTTGATGTGGCAAAGGCAGAACATCAGCTGGAATGATGTCATTCAACAAGCTTCTTCTTTGGGATGTTTGGTGTCTAATGTGTCCAATAAATTCTTCCAAAACCAGTGGGATCATCAAACAAGCACTAGAAGAAATATAACCAGTATTCAGTTATTGGTCACCTACACCAGAGAAGATTTGGCTAAAAGATGAGAATACCACAGAAATGATTTGACGGGTGTTGATCCTAAGATATGGGTTATAGTGCAGGAAGTTCATCTGGGAGTGCTCTCTGGATGAATACCTCTGAGGGAAGGGAAAGAAGTTTTCCTTTATTTACTCTGAAGCTAGGATAATCCTTCCAAATTGTCCCTAGTTGAAGTGAGGGGCTGGGTCATTTTTTTTTTTTTTACCAGTATAGATATTTATTTTTATTTACATATATTGCCTCCCTTTTGAGCCTCCCTTGCATCCCACCCCCATCCCACCTCTCTAGGTCATCACAGAGCACCTAGAGCATGTTATACAGAGTGAAATAAGTCAGAAAGAAAAAAAAACAAATATCATATATTGAAGCATATATACGGAATCTAGAAACATGGTACAGATGAAACTATTTGCAGGGCAGGAATAAAGATACAGATGTAGAGAATGGATTTGTGGACACAGCAGGGGAAGGAGAGGGTGAGACAAATTGAGAGAGGCTAGGTATTTGTCTTCCTCCTTCAACTGGTCACTGAATGCAGGGGATCCAAAAAGATTATAAAATGCTGGGGGAAGCCCCCTCTTCACCAAAGCAACTCCCAAAGAGGGCTGAGAGCTGAGGGCTGCCTTCTGGACACTGCCAGCAGTGGTGCAATAACTCCATTTCTAAAGGCAGATCTGAGAGGCATATCTACTACAGTCACCACGTTAACAGTTGAATTGGTGTTTTTCAAGGTCATCATCAGCTCCCGAAGTGGCTCCTGGGTGATGAGCCGGGTCTGGGATGAAGGCTATCCATGGGACATGCTGTTTATCACTCGATTTGAAACATTCCTCAAGAACACCTTACCGACAGTCATTTCTAACTGGTGGTACATGAAGCAAATGAACGCCAGATTCAAGCACGAGAACTACGGCTTGATGCCTTTAAACAGGTAAAGCAGAGTTAAACATGAAATGCCTACTAACTTTTATTTCACTGTCAACAACCCTAATATGTGAAATAACACCTAGACAAATCAAAGTGAAGTAATCACCTCTCACATTTCAGAGGACAAAGAACTGCAAAAATTAGGAGTGTTTTCCTGTTTCACAATTCTCCTTACCAGATTTGCACAGCTGGAAAGTTATATAACAGGTCAAGAATTTTACTCCCTGCTGCTGCTGCTGCTAAGTCGCTTCAGTCGTGTCCAACTCTGTGCGACCCCTGAGACGGCAGCCTGCCGGCTCCCCCGTCCCTGGGATTCTCCAGGCAAGAACACTGGAGTGGGTTGCCATTTCTTTCTCCAATGCATGAAAGTGAAAAGTGAAAGTGAAGTCGCTCAGTCGTGTCCGACTCTTAGCGACCCCATGGACTGCAGCCTACCAGGCTCTTCCGTCCAGGGATTTTCCAGGCAAGAGTACTGGGGTGGGGTGCCATTGCCTTCTCCATTTACTCCCTAGAGTAATGATAATAATAGTCAACATGTTTTTAAGTACTTAATACATGTCAGAGCCTTATTAAGTCTCAGACATGCATTATCTCACTTTATTCTCACGACGACTATGAAAAAGTGAAAGTGTTAGTCTCCGTCGTGTCCAACTCTTTGTGACCCCATCGACTGTAGCCCACCAGGCTCCTCTGTCCATGGGATTCTCCAGGCAAGAATACTGGAGTAGGTTGCCATTCCCTTCTCCAGGAGATGTTCCCAACTCAGGGATCAAACCCCAGTCTCCTGCATTGCAGGCAGATTCTTTATGAGCCACAGCAACTATGATGATGGCTCTATTATAATCTTCATTTGAGAGATGAGAAAACTGTGGTTTACCAAAGCCCCACAGCTAGGAAGTCAGAAATGGTGATTGAAACAAGTCCAGATCTGCTGACTCCAAAGTGCCTCACTCTTAGCCACCTTGCTCTAAAACCGCTTTCTTAACTGCAAAGTTAAGCAAAGCAGGACTTGGTGCTTCACTCTCATTCAGTTCAGTTCAGTCACTCAGTCATGTCCAAGTCTTTGCGACCCCACGGACTGCAGCATGCCAGTCTTCCCTGTCCATCACCAATTCCTGAAGCTTGCTCAAATGCACGTCCATCGAGTCGGTGATGCTATCCAACCATCTCATCCTCTGTCATCCCCTTCTCGCCCTGCCTTCAGTCTTTCCCAGAATCAGGGTCTTTTCCAATGAGTCAGTGAATCGCATTAGGTGGCCAAAATATTGGAGTTTCAGTTTCAGCATCAGTCCTTCCAATCAATATTCAGGACTGATTTCCTTTAGGACTGACTAGTTGAATCTTCTTGCAGTCCAAGGGACTCTCAAGAGTCTTCTCCAACATTACAGTTTAAAAGCATCAATTCTTCAGTGCTCAGTTTTCTTTATGGTCCAACTGTGGACCATAAACAGTCCAACAGTCATGTATGGTCTCACATCCATACATGACTACTGGAAAAACCATAGCTTTGACTAGACAGACCTTTGCTGGCAAAATACTGTCTCTGCTTTTCAATATGCTATCTAGGTTGGTCATAACTTTCCTTCCAAGGAGTAAGTGTCTTTTAATTTCATGGCTGCAATCACCATCTGCAGTGATTTTGGAGCCCAGAAAAATAAAGTCTGACCCTGTTTCCACTGTTTCCCCATCTAATTCCCATGAAGTGATGGGACCAGATGCCATGATCTTCGTTTTCTGAATGTTGAGCTTTAAGCCAAACATTTCACTCTCCTCTTTCACTTTCATCAAGAGGCTTTTTAGTTCCTCTTCACTTTCTGCCATAAGGGTGGTGTCATCTGCATATCTGAGGTTATTGATATTTCTTCTGGCAATCTTGATTTCAGCTTATGCTTCATCCAGCCCAGTGTTTCTCATGATGTACTCTGCATAGAAGTTAAATAAGCAGAGTGACACTATACAGCCTTGGCGTACTCCTTTTCCTATTTGGAACCAGTCTGTTGTTCCATGTCCAGTTCTAACTGTTGCTTCCTGGCCTGCATATAGGTTTCTCAAGAGGCAGGTCAGGTGGTCTGGTATTCCCATCTCTTTCAGAATTTCCCCCAGTTTATTGTGATCCACACAGTCAAAGGCTTTGGCATAGTCAATAAAGCAGAAATAGATGTTTTTCTGGAACTTTCTTGCTTTTTTGATGATCCAACGGATGTTGGCAATTTGATCTCTGGTTCCTCTTCCTTTTCTAAAACCAGCTTAAACATCTGGAAGTTCATGCTTCACGTATTGCTGATGCCTGGCTTGGAGAATTTTGAGCATTACTTTACTAGTGTGTGAGATGAATGCATTGCTCTCATTACCTGCCCCTTAATGGAGCCCTCCAACTGATCTATGGCCACAGTGTTTTCATCTTCAGCCTTCTCCTCACTCTCTCCTATAATATCCTCCAAGCCAATCACATGATAAGAAATTGCTTTGACATGGGTGAAAAAACCCAAGTTCTAAGCTGTTTACCTCAAAGTTATTTCATTAAGTCAACAAATAGTTATTAAGCTTTTATTATGTGCCAGGACCTGTGGATATAGCACTGAATAAACTCATAAAATCCCTATCCTCGTGGGGCTTACATTCTAATAATGGGAAACAGACACAAACAGCATGAAATCTAAATAAGGCAGATAAGGGTAAGAGGGGATGACATCAAGACAATTTTAAACAACCCTTAGAGAAGGTCTCACTGAAAAAGCTTTCAAGCAAATTTCTGAAGGAGATGAGAAAATGAGCCATAAGGGTATCTGGAGAAGACTATTCTGGATGGTAGAAACAGCTAGGACATCATCTCTTCAAGGGTATGACTGGCATGTTTAACAAAATACAGTGGCTTCTTTTCTTGGGGAAGAAGACTGGGGAGAATAGCAGGAAATGAAACCAGAGACATCAAAATAGCCAGTTGATGCTAGGTCTTGGAAGCCATTGTAAACACTCTGGCCTTTACTCTGAATGCAGTGCGAAACCATAGCAGGCATCTGACCAAACTGGAAACAAAGTCTAAGTTAGTTTGAAGAGATCACTTTGGCTGTTATGGCCATAACTCACTGTAGAGGGTAGGTCAAAGAAGGAAGTGGAAAGACTGGTTAAGAAGCTATTATCAAAAACCCAGATGAGATGGGAAGGTGGCCTGAACCAGGATCATCAGTGGTCAGAAGTTGTCAGATTGGGATAAGAGTTTGAAGGTAAAGTGAACAGGATTTTCTGTTCAATTGAATAGCAAATGTGAAAGCAAATAAAATGTCAAGGATGTCTTTCAGACTTTTGATCTGAGCAAGGGAGCAAAGATGGAGGTGATGTCTACTGAGATGTGGACAACCATGGGAGAAGCAGAAGTTTAGTTTTAAATGTATTAAAGTTGGAATGCCTGTTTGGTATTTGCATAGAAGAATGTGGAACAGCAGTGGGTACATAAGAAGAGAGATTCAAACCATAAGTTTAAAATGTGGACTGGTCAGAATATAGATAGTATTTAAATAAATGAAAACTAGATGACATCTCTTGAAGAATGAATGTCAAAAGAGAAGACAAAAGACCTGAGGCATGTTGCTATTTAGAGGTCAGGAAGAGAAGAATTCAGCAGAGGACACTGAGAAGTAATAGTGAGGTATAGCAAGGTAGGTTGAAAGGAATCAAGAGTGAGTGATGACATGAAAGCAAAACGAACACAGTGTTTCAAGGAGGAGGAAACCATCAAGTGTGAGTTTACTAATAAATTAGTTAAAATAAGGAGTAAGAGTGGATCACTGGATCTGGTGGCTTGAAGATCCTGGTGGCCTTGACAAAGGAAGTTTCAACATAGAAGTGAGTTTAAGATAAATGGCAGATAATTCGAGCGGTTGAATCCAGCCTTCTTCCAACCAGCAGTCCAACCAATCTCATTGTCTGGCTCAGTTTCCTCCCCAGAAGCATCTACCTACAGCTTTCTCTCACACACACACACACACAGTTCCCATCATCCTATAAGAACCATGTCTTTTCTTCCAACATTATTGCGTTTACCCCTAAGGCAGAGTTCTGTGGACTCACTAGAGATATTACTGAATAAAAAATAATCAAAAGCTCTCTTTCCAGATTTCCAGTTTCCTCTTCTTCTCCTGGCCTTATTTAAATTCCTAGACCCTCACTTTCTCACCTGACATGGCTTTGTCTTAATGGGGTTCACACTTCACCCTCTATGGTAGAACCTGGCTGCAGCCTTCCACCTTTGGCTTCCTTCCTCCTATTTGATCTTCTTCACATCACAATGATCAGTTTGGATTATGTTACGTTAAGAATAATGGCTAACATTTCGAGCACTATCTGTGTGCTACAGACTGTGCCAAATTCTTTATATTACTTAGGTCTGCCAATGATCTGAGATAGGTATAGCAGTTATTGCCACTTCAGGTGAGGAAGGTGAGGCAAGAGAAAATAAGAAAATTTAATTTGATCAAGGTTCACAGTTGATTAGTAGAAAAGAAATTTAAAGACCCAGGTACTCTAACCTTTGTTTTCCCCTATATCTGAATGCTTATTCTGGGATTTGGGGAGACTTCAGTGGGAAAAGAGAGAAAGATCAAAGGAAATAGAGAAGGGATTAGCAAAAACCAACTTCTGTTACTCCATAATGTGGCCTTACATAAGTTTTATCTATCAGCCATATTGATGACACTCCATGGAACATTAAAAAACCTTAGGTAGGTTTTTCCTATCAATTAATTATGGACCAATAAAACAAAGGAAACGGTACTGTTCTAATGCTTGTTTCTGTTTTCCACACAGCACCCTGAGGAAAGAGCCTGTGTTCAATGACGAACTCCCAGCTTGCATTTTATGTGGCATTGTGACCATTAAGCCAAATGTGAAGGAGTTTACAGAGGATTCAGCTATTTTTGAGGATGGGACGGTGTTTAAGGCCATTGACTATGTCATCTTTGCAACAGGCTATAGTTATGCCTACCCCTTCCTTGATGACTCCATCATTAAGAGCAGAGACAATGAGGTCACCTTATTTAAAGGCATCTTCCCACCTCCACTGGAAAAGCCAACCTTGGCTGTGATCGGCCTTGTCCAGTCCCTTGGAGCTGCCATCCCCACTACTGACCTGCAGTCTCGCTGGGCAGTACAAGTAATTAAGGGTAAGTAGACAAAGAATCTCATTGAGAATGCCTTTGAGTCTTTAGGAAAACAATATTCCTATTAACAAGGAACAAATCCTAGGTCCCACCCAGTTTCCAGAATCTATAATTCTATATTTTTGGTACTATATTCTATAAGCAATTTAAAATATATTAGATTGTCATAAACAATAGACAAAACAATGATTCAAGAGTGTTTTTGTGATTTATAACTCCTTGCATGCTCGGTCGCTTCAGTCATATCCGACTCTTTGTTACCCCATGGACCAAACCCTGCCAGGTTACTCTGTCCATGGGATTCTCCAGGCAATAAAGCTGGAGTGGGTTGCCACTTCCTCTTCCAGGGGATCTTCCCAACCCAGGGCTTTAACTCACATGTCTTATGTCTCCTGAATTGGCAGATGGGTTCTTTACCACTGGCACCACCTGTTAAGCCCTATAACTCCTTAGAATTGTCAATTATCCAAGACCTTTCATTAAACTTGAGAATACCTGAGCTTCTCATCTTAGATGCAGAAGAACTTTATAAAATTAAGATTTTTAAAACTCAATAGAATGATATTTCTTGAAAGGTTAATGAAAGAAGATGTTTCAAAGCCAATATCCAGCAACTTTAAATATCCACATTCATGAAAAAAAGTATGATTTCTGGAAAGGAAGTGGTTTTCTTGTTCTGTTTTCTTCCTTGCCATGTATCAGATAAGGACAAGCAGTGGATCAGTAGAAGCAGAAATCATTTGGTGTTGTAGACAGTCTCTAAGGTAAAGGAATCCTAAGTCCCTGTATTTTAAAAGGAAAAAAGAAACAATGAACTTGATTGGGGTCAAGCAAAGAAGGCAGGCAGCATCATCCAGCCCCAAGTACTGGAATCAGATTCACATTAAGGTTTGAATGCCATTGTGGGCAGACTCAGAAAATAAAACCAAGCTATGGTTAAAGAACAAATCAAGATGTCAAAGTGTAATGTGCAAAGTCTGGTTGGTCTTAAACCTGAAACTTCTAGATAATGAATCTTAGCAGGTCTGCTTCCTTTGAAGCCCAATGTAAGGCTTCCAGTCCTACCTGACTTGCTGGGGTTTAAATGCTCTTTTATCCTGGATATTTGAACCTGCAACTACATATCCTGCATCATCACTCACCACCAGGCTCCCAACCACATCATTATGGTCCTACATATCAGCAATCTCTCTAAATCTCCTTCACTCCCCTGGTCCCAAGCAGAGATGTGTCGCAGGGTGATGTTTCTCCAGTGAGGCAGCAGCCAGGAAAGTGATGGAATGAAATCCTACTTAGAACTGAACTCAGGATTCAGGTTCAGAAAGACTGGCATTAAAATGTAGGTTTTAACTGCTTATAAAATATTCACTTACTCTCTGTGAAGATACTAGTTATAACGTGGGCTCTGAAGAAAGGAGACAGGGCACAGACCCAGCCAACAGAGAATTGATGCAAAGACTCAGTCTTAGGGAAAATGAGATATAAGGCAAACAACCCAATTTGGGGGAATAGGATTACCAGACCAAGGGGTCAGTTACAAGCAGCCCAATGGCAATAGCTGGTGGACTACAGAATATAGCCTCTTCTCTATCTCTCCTTTTGCCCAAGGACAGAACCAATTCCAAGGTTTGGAACAAGGCCATGTTGACAAACTATTCTTATGATCCTGCCTGTAGGCATTTCAGGAACAGAGAGTCATTGTAGGTCTTGAGCAATCAGAGCTAGACTGGAAATTCTAGTCTTGTTCCAGGTGACCCCAAAGTTGCCAAAGAAATCACACTAGATTTGAAGCATCTCCGAGTACAAATGTTTGGGTCTAGGTTTTAGAAAATTCTGTAAGGTAATGCCAGGAAGAGCTTGAAATCCTGGGGCAGCCCCAACTCAGATTTGGCCTCCCAGGACCTCCCTGTATCCTTGGTGACTTGTAAACAGTCCACATCCACAGTCTCATTCAGAAACTGTTGGCTTTCCAGAAAGAACCTTGTAGCTTTGTTAAATTCTCTTTCTTATCTGTTAGAAATTCCCTTTTTTGGGCAAAGCAAGATAACTTCCTATGAAGATCTGTTTGTTAAATCTTAAAAAAGAGATGTCAATATACCTTTGACTATAATTTATTAGATGACATACTTAAAAATAAAGCTTAGAGAGTAGAATATAATCCTTCAAACTGATTTTTAAATCCAATAACCAGTTTAAGAGCAAAGATAGAAAGATGAAAGGTTATTTGGTTTTAATCACTGTGACAAGTATCATTTCTGAGAAGATTAGGAATGACCTATATGTTTGTCTCAGAATGACTCCCTGGGTATTTGTTCAAGATATTATTTTGCTAGATAATGACAGCAAAATTTGAAAATACTAATGCAATTCACAACTCATTATTAAAAAAGAAACATTGCAGGCTCAGACTTATTTAACTATTATCGTGTCTTTCCACTTTTTTTTTTTTTAGGAACATGCCCTTTGCCTTCTGTCAAGGACATGATGAATGATATTGATGAAAAAATGGGGAAAAAGCTCAAATTGTAAGAACATCTGTGGTAAAGGGGATCCAGAATTTTCATAGCAAAATTTGACTTTGTGAATACTTAGAACTGTTTTAGTCTTGAATACTCCTGAGTGGGACCATTAGGGTGACAGCTATGAGCTAAATTCAGCCATTCAACAAATAGTTATCAAGGATATACTTCGCACCTGATAGACCACTAAATCCTGTTTCAGCCCTCCATATCTCCTGCAATATATCATAAAAGAGAGACCCAGAAAGATTAAATTTCAGAGGAGCTTGGGAACACACGGATGTGGACTTCTATTTTCTAGCTCATACATCCTCTAAAATGTAAGGATGCCTTCCAATAGGTGGCTCTAATAAATGACTCAGCCACACAACAACTAGTCAGAAGAACTAGGCTCCAGTCCTACCTCTGTCACTAATCAGCTCAGTGGCCATGAATTAATAACTACACGTGAGCAAGAGACAATTCCTCTACTTGTAAATGTGGATAAAAATGCCTTTCTCAGCAGCCTTGTTGTGTTGTGGAATGTCCAAGTGAGATCAGTATGAAAGTCCTTCAGTAAAATCTACAAAGTACTGGATAATGAGCAATAATCCCCTTACCAACAAAAGGATCGATGTTGATTTGCGTGGATAAAAAGGTGTGAGGCATTTTCCCTGTTCTTGTTTCTAAAGGAAGCTCGGATAGCCACAGTCTTGTTTCTCTCCCTCCTCTAGGTTTGGCAAAAGTGATACCATACAGACGGATTATGTTGTTTATATGGATGAGCTTGCCTCCTTCATTGGGGCAAAGCCCAACATCCCATGGCTGTTTCTCACAGATCCAAAGTTGGCATTGGAGGTCTACTTTGGCCCTTGCACCCCATACCAGTTTAGGCTGGTGGGCCCAGGAAAGTGGCCAGGAGCCAGAAACGCCATCCTGACCCAGTGGGACCGGTTACTGAAACCTATGACGACAAGAGTGGTTGGGAGTCCTCTGAAGCCTTGCTTATTTTGCAACTGGTTCAGACCTGTTCTTATTTCTGTTGTATCAATTGCTGCTCTCATTGTGTTGTTCTAGCCATCATTCTATCTAGGATTCTGAACATTACTAACAATACCTGGA
Source organism: Bos taurus (assembly GCF_002263795.3). Taxonomy (NCBI): domain Eukaryota; kingdom Metazoa; phylum Chordata; class Mammalia; order Artiodactyla; family Bovidae; genus Bos; species Bos taurus. The sequence continues at coordinate 38,675,709 of NC_037343.1, forward strand.
AAGAAGCTTCACTATATAAAAATTAAGAATTTCACACCTTCTATTTTCCTATTCAGTGGGCATTAGTAAGACAGTACTATCTCTAGGCTTCTAAATAAGCCCATATGAGAATCATGTCATGATCTAAAGAGCATTTATCATTTCCCCTTAACTTTCACTAACATTGCATAATTCTATAACATTTCCATAACATTTTATAGTTAGATATATGCTTTTTAACTTAACTCATCTGAAATATTTGACATGATTCCTTTTCTCCTATAACAGTCTTTGAAATACGTATTTCAAATCTAAACAGTGAGTAAATAAAGCAGAATAGTCACAATATGATAGTCTCAGCCTAATTTTACAAACTATTCACCAGGATCAAGCGGCGAATTTGGTTATTTGACTATTATATTCTATTTTTGTTTTCTGCTGTGTCCTCCAGGCAATTCCTCCTGTTCCCTGGCCAAGACAAGTAGCATGAAGACCCTGTCTATAATGAAAGTTAGCAAGAAGTAACTCATTTTATTTATATTTTCAATAAAGAAGCAAACTTTCACATGTAGCAGCAAGATAAGGACAACAACAACAATGAGTGGAGCACCAAATATACCTTTTAACTGAATGGAAAGTCATAAAAAATTAAATCTTTAGCCAAAGCTGTGACCCAAGTCTAATAAAACCTGATATGGATCATATAGAATTATATCCCTTGTGGAATGTAGTACCAAAATAAATCTAAAATGTTATTTTTAAAGTATTACTACATGTTACAATTAAATTTTGATAATTAAAAATGTTTACATTTGACATTATGGAGCAGATAAAATAATCCATTAGCATCATCAGTTACCAGGGGGTTCTTCATATTGTTAAACTCTATATTTCTTACTACACCTTCAATTTTTTTCCAAACAAACTTTATTATTTTTTAAAAATGTGTTATACTTGGTTATGAAGGAACAGACACAGATTTGGGGGAAAACACTCTTGTATCTTTCTTATCCACTATTCCTTTCTCTATTATGCTTCTTTAGATAGAATACTTACAAAACCCTGGAACCTGTCAAATCTCTACCAGTTCCTAATAACCACACAAAAAGTCATGCTAGGCTCAGAAGTCAGCATAGGCTAAGCAGGACAGCCCCTTTAACCTGTCAGAGACTGAAGACACGCCTATACCTTCATCTGTAGCTAGAGCCAGTAGAGCAACAAGAGGAGAAGGAGACCACGTTTTTCTCTAACACTTTCTACTTTTCTTTTTTTAATTCTCTTTGTATTTTAATCTTCAGAGCTAAGATTTACTATGGATGCTGTTGTACACAACTTTAAAGCATTCCCTTTTCTTAACTGTTTAAGTCAATAGACATGAGCTAGTGAAGGACAGGGAAACCTGGTGTGCTGCAGTCCATGGGGTTGCAGAGTCGGACACGACTGAATGACGGAACAAAGCAGAATAGCATTCTGCTTTGAAGTTCTTACAAGATGTGAAATATTCCTAAATTACCAAGCAACACAGAACTTTTCTGGAAACCCTATAGCCTAAATGGAATCAAGTAAACAAATTAAATATAGCACATAAAATTTATTTTGTTGAAGTTATAAATACTAGTGCACAAAATAAACTGAAGACTAAAACTGATATAATACAGTTTCTATTATTCTTCCTCATATGATTCTTTAAGTTTTGTAAACATTAATTGGCTCATGAAGGATAGAATATTCTTCCTAAATTATTATAGCCAACATACTCTTTTTACTTTTTAAAATTAATTTTTATTGGAGTATAGAAACTAACAAAGTTGTTAGTTTCTACTGTACAGAAAAATGAATCACTGATATATATACACATATATCCCCTCCCTTTTGGACTTGCTTCCCATTCAGGTCACCACAGTGCATTAAGTAGAGATATACTCTCTTAATAGTCCTATTAACATCAATCTATTCCCATAACAAGCGCTTCCCAGGTGGCTCAACAGTAAAGAATCTGCCTGCCAATGTAGGAGACTCAGGAGACATGGGTTCGATTACTGGATCAGGAAGATCTCCTGAAGGAGGAAATGGCAATCCACGCCAGTATTCTTGTAGGAGAATCCCATGAACAGAGAAGTCTGAGGGGGGCGCTACAAGTCCACAGGGTCACAAAGAGTTGGATATGACTGAGCATGTTCACACACATACCCATAGGAAACTGAACTATTGCAGTGTCTTAATTAATTTGTACATAACATTAATGATTCTCAACTATTCGTTGATAAGACTAAATGTGTGCATGTATTTCAACTGACTTAGAGAATTTGAACATATGAAGCACAGAAGATTATTTTCACTCCCAGTTTCATCTAGAAATTCTTACCTGTTCTTTAAAGTACATCAGTTCAGTTCAGTTCAGTTCAATTGCTCAGTAGTGTCCGATTCTTTGCGACCCCATGAATTGCAGCACGCCAGGCCTCCCTGTCCATCACCAACGGAGTTCACCCAAACTCATGTCCATCGAGTCGGTGATGCCATCCAGTCATCTCATCCTCTGTCGTCCCCTTCTCCTCCTGCCCCCAATCCCTCCCAGCATCAGAGTCTTTTCCAATGAGTCAACTCTTCACATGAGGTGGCCAAAGGACTGGAGTTTCAGCTTCAGCATCAGTCCTTCCAAAGAACACCCAGCACTGATCTCCTTTAAAAGGGACTGGTTGGATCTCCTTGCAGTCCAAGAGACCCTCAAGAGTCTTCTCCAACACCACAGTTCAAAACCATCAATTCTTCAGCACTCAGCTTTCTTCACAGTCCAACTCTCACATCCATACATGACTACTGGAAAAACCATAGCCTTGACTAGACAGACCTTTGTTGGCAAAGTAATGTCTCTGCTTTTGAATATGCTCTCTAGGTTGGTCATAACTTTCCTTCCAAGGAGTAAGTGTCTTTTAATTTCATGGCTGCAGTCACCATCTGCAGTATTTTGGAGCCCCCCAAAATAAAGTCTGACACTGTTTCCACTGTTTCCCCACCTATTTCCCATGAAGTGATGGGACCAGATGCCATCATCTTCATTTTCTGAATGCTGAGCTTTAAGCCAACTTTTTCACTCTCCTCTTTCACTTTCATCAAGAGGCTTTTTAGTTCCTCTTCACTTTCTGCCATAAGGGTGGTGTCATCTGCATATCTGAGGTTATTGATATTTCTCCCGGCAATCTTGATTCCAGCTCGTGCTTCTTCCAGCCCAGCATTTCTCATGATGTACTCTGCATAGAAGTTAAATAAGCAGAGTAACAATATACAGCCTTGACGTACTCCTTTTCCTATTTGAAACCAGTCTGTTGTTCCATGTCCAGTTCTAACTTTTGCTTCCTGACCTGCATATAGGTTTCTCAAGAGATATTAAAAATAAAAGCAAATAAACAAAAATTTTTTGTACAGCTGACAAAGCTATGCTGATTAAGTATGAAACTGACCTGCAGGATCACGGGATGATTGGCCACATCCAATTTCCATAATGGGAGGAAGGGCCTTGAAAGAGGTTTTGGCAATTCAGCCATTTAGAATTATCCAGCTTCTGAAACCAAGTAGTAGATTTTGGCCAAACACTGAGGTCAATGCCAATCTTCAGGGTATTTAACTACCAATCTTTTTCACTTTCTCTTTTCTGGCCTTTCATTTTCCTCTTTATCTTTCTCTCCTTTCTTCTCTGTTACCATTCTTTCTTCTTTTTACCTTTCTTCAACTTCTTTGTCTTCCTTCTTCCCCTTCCATCTTTCTTTTTCCTTTTCCTTCAGCAGAGATGGAGGCAGGACCACTCACTTCAGAGGACTCTTAGATCTTCCCACATGCTAACCCCAAACAGTCTTCCAAGAAGTGAGCATGCTCCCCTAGGCATAACCATGCTAGATGCTGTGATGAAAATGCTGAGTTAAATATCACCATTTCAGTCTATATTTAAATATCTTCGGTCAGGTACATAGTCTGGTATGTAACAGAGAACTGAAAAAAAAAAAAAAAATCTGACTTTGCTTTGAGCAAGCAGAAATACTTTTTATAGAAATCAAGTCTTTATGTTCTCAGTTGTCCAAGATTTTCAGAATTTTCTAGAATCTGCTATAATGTTAGAGTAATAATTAAAGTTTAATTAGTCCTCAGAATCACCCTTTGATACAGATGTTATCACCAGAGATTCTCAGAAGTCAAGAGAAGTCTATTTTTCTATATAAACATTTTTTTAATGAAGAAATGTCAAGAATACTATAAAAACTGTAATTTATATTAAAAGGTTATATAGAAAAAAGTAAAACTTTAGCACAAAAGAATATAATGCAATATTGCATATACAGTCAAAAGATAATTACAGGTTTTATTACTAAAATAGGGATTTATAATACCCTACCTGTACCCTAAGATTCAGTTGCAAGTTCAATCTTTAAAGATAGAAAATTTCTTTCAGTTCTATCATAGTGAATTTCATTTGGAGACAACACTAAAATGATGTGTGAGGCCCTTTATGAATATAAGTCTTGGACTAAGTGGTCTCTCTGATGGCCCTTCTAATCAGGATCTTAAAAGTCAATGGCCCTCAATACAATCCAATACAATATCACCCATTTAATAGTAAGTGTTTTGCAATGCTCTACCTACAGTCCTGAAATGACACTTAATAGACAATACAACCTATCTACACACATTAAAAAATATGTCAATCACTGTGGCCTCAGTTGTAGTGTATAGGATCTCTTTGCATTCACATACACTGGGTTTCAAAAGTTGTTTGAAATATTGGAAAAGTCATTGAACAGGATTTTAAATGGTTTCTAATATCTGAAAAGAACTGAGAAAAAGAGCCTCCCTGGTAGGCCAGATGATAGAGAATCTGCTTGCAGTGCAGGAGACCTGGGTTCAGTCTCTGGGTTGGGAGATCCCCTAGAGAAGGGAATGGCTACCCACTCAAATATTCTTGTCTCATCCTAAATGAAGCAAAATCACCCCTAATAAGAATCATTATATAATGATTGAAAAAAATCTGAGTCAAAGATCATAATCCAGTATTATACACTCATCCAGAAAGAACACAGTTCAAATCCAAAGCCACATCATATGACATCTATCCAGTACATTGTTTCAGCATGTCACAATTGCCTCTTTATCTGGAATGGTTTTTCAGGGTCACATCTGACCTTTCTGTGTCTTGTCCAAGATCTATTTATCTTTGCAGACACAGAAATCATGCAGCACATATTTCTCCTCAATACAAATAATATACAAATCATAGTCCAACTTGCTGACATTGATAAGTGATATTCAGTTCAGTTCAGTTCAGTCGTTCAGTCGTGTCCAACTCTTTGTGACCCCATGAATCGCAGCACGCCAGGCCTCCCTGTCCCTCACCAACTCCCAGAGTTCACTCAAACTCATGTCCATCGAGTCAGGGATGCCATCCAGCCATCTCATCCTCTGTCGTCCCCTTCTCCTCCTGCCCCCAATCCCTCCCACCATCAGAGTCTTTTCCAATGAGTCAACTCTTCGCATGAGGTGGCCAAAGTACTGGAGTTTCAGCTTCAGCATCAGTCCTTCCAATGAACACCCAGGACTGATCTCCTTTAGGATGGACTGGTTGGATCTCCTTGCAGTCCAAGGGACTCGCAACAGTCTTCAACACCACAGTTCAAAACCATCAATTCTTTGGTGCTCAGCTTTCTTCACAGTCCAACTCTCACATCCATTCACAACCACTGGAAAAACCATCGCCTTGACTAGATGGACCTTTGTTGGCAAAGTAATGTCTCTGCTTTTCAATGTGCTATCTAGATTGGTCACAACTTTCCTTCCAATTAGCTATGTATAACCAGCTCTTTGTATTGACGTCCTATGAGGAGTGGCTGGACTCTCTTTTATTTGAAGTACTTATATAACCATTTACAAATTTTCTATGTTTATACATAACACTGCCTACGTGATGTATTATCTGGCACATAGATAGGCATCTCAAACATAAAACTACTAAACCCCACTCTTCATTTTTCGCACCATTAACACACATATATACCCCAAACTTGTTCCTCCCTCAGCCTTATTCACCCTGGTAATAAGATGTCTAAGTAGTCAGTTTCTCAAGCCAAAAACTAAAGCATGATCCTTGATTCTTTTCTTTGCCTCCTGTATTAGTTTGCTAGAACTGCCATAACAAAATACATGAGATTGACTGGCTTAAACAACAGGAAGATATTTTCTCACCATTCTGGAAGCTAGAAGTCTGAGACCAAGTTGTCAGCAGGGTTGGTTTCTTCTAAAGTCTTTCCTATGCTTGTAGACAGCCATCTCTCCTCCCTCTGTTATCACATGGTCTCCCCACTTTGTGTGCCTGTATCCAAATCTTCTCTCCTTATAAATACACAGATCATCCTGGACTTGGCCCATACTCAAACCTCATTTTAAACCAGTTACCTCTTTAAAGACCCTGTCTCCAAACACAGTCACAATCTGAGGTATTGGGGCTTAGAACTTCAATACAGAAATTTGAGAGGGGACACAATTCAGCCCTTAGCACCTCACTACCTTCCTACCTGTATCATCAGCAGATGTTTGTACTTCTCTCTACCTCCACAGCCTCTGCTTTGGTCCAAAACACCATTAACTCTTAACCATCACTCTAAGAGCCTCCCGAGTAGTCTCTTTGCTTCCAGTCTTGCATCCTAACATTCCAATTTCTATGCAGCAGCAAGAGTGATCTTTCTCAAACACATATAGGATCTTATTACCCCCAAGATTAAGTCCCCACAATAGTGAGTCATTATAATTAGAATACAACACAGAATCCACTAAAGCCTTTGTGTGGATTACACTGTGGAAAATTCTTAAGAGGATGAGAATACCAGACCACCTTACCTACCCCTTACGAAACCCACATGCAGGTCGAGAAGCAACAGTTAGAACCATACAGGGAACAATGGACTGGTTCAAAATTGGGAAAGGGGTACGTCGAGGCTGTATATTATCATCCTGCTTATTTAACTTATATGCAGACAATATCATAAGAAATGCTGGGCTGGATGAATCACAAACTGGATTCAAGAGGGCCAGGAGAAATATCAACAGTCTCAGATATGCAGATGATACCACTTTAATGGCAGAAAGCAAAGAGGAACTAAAGAGCCTCTTAATGAAAGTGAAAGAGGAGAATGAAAAAGTTGGCTTAAAACTCAGCATTCAGAAAACTAAGATCATGGCATCTGGTCCCATCACCTCATGGTAAATAGATTGGGGGAAAAAAGGAAATGTAATAGACTTTATTTTCTTGGCCTCCAAAATCACAATAGATGGTGACTGCAGCCACAAAACTAAA